>NW_006772104.1:246073-299341 GCF_000442215.2 Lipotes vexillifer
AGTTTCCCCCAATGGTAAAATATTGCAAAGCTATAGTACCGTATCACGCCAGGATTTTTTTAATTTAATTTTTATTTTATATTGGGGTATAGTTGATTTACAATGTTGTGTTAGTTTCAGGTGTACAGCAAGTGAGTCAGTTATACATATACATATATCCATTCTTTTTCAGATTCTTTTCCCATATAAGTTATTACAGAATGCTAGTAGAGTTCCCTGTGCTGTACAGTAGGTCCTTGGTGATTATCTATTTTATATATAGTAGTGTGTATATGTTAATCCCAAACTCTTAATTTATCCTTTCCCCCACCTTTCCCCTTTGGTAACCATAAGTTTGTTTTCAAAGTCTGTGAGTCTGTTTCTGTTTTGTAAATAGGTTCATTTGGATCATCTTTTTAGATTCCACATATAAGTGATATCTTATGATATTTGTCTTTCTCTGTCTGACTTACTTAGAATGATAATTTCTAGGTCCATCCATGTTGCTGCAAATGGCATTATTTCATTCTTTTTTATGGCTGAGTAATATTCTATTGTCTATATGTACCCCATCTTCTTTATCCATTCCTTTGTTGATGGACATTTAGATTGCTTCCATGTCTTGGCTTTGTAAATAGTGCTGCAGTGAACGTTGTGGTGCATGTATCTTTTCAAATTATGGTTTTCTCTGGATAGTTGCCCAGGAGTGGGATTGCTGGATCATATGGTAGCTCTATTTTTAGTTTTTTACGGAACCTCCATACTGTTCTTCATAGTGACAACCAGGATATTTTTACTGATACAGTCAAAACCAAAACATTTCCATGACCACAGTTTCTTCGTGTTGCCCTTTTCTAGCCACACCAACCCTACTCCTCCTTAATGCCTGGCAAACACTAATTGTTCCTTTTGGGGCTGACTTTTTTCCCTCATCATAGTTTGGTATCCAGGTAATATAGTAAGTCCCCTACATACAAATGAGTTCCATTCCAAGAGTACATTCATAGGTCCAATTTGATTGTAAGTCCAACAGAGTTAGCCTAGGTACCCAACTAACATAATTGGCTATATAGTACTGTACTGTCTTAGGTTTATAATACTTTTCACACAAATAATACATAAAAAACAAACACAAAAAATAAAAAAAGGGGGCTTCCCTGGTAGCACAGTGGTTGAGAATCTGCCTGCTAATGCAGGGGACATGGGTTCAAGCCCTGGTCTGGGAGGATCCCACATGCCGCGGAGCAACTAGGCCCGTGAGCCACAACTACTGAGCCTGCACATCTGGAGCCTGTGCTCCGCAACAAGAGAGGCCGCGACAGTGAGAGACCCGCACACTGTGATGAAGAGTGGCCCCCGCTTGCCACAACTAGAGAAAGCCCTCACACAGAAACGAAGACCCAACACAGCAAAAATAAATTAATTAATTAATAAACTCCTACACCCAATATCAAAAAAAAAAAAAGAAATTTTAGTCTTACAGTACAGTAATCTTACAGACATGTGAACTAACTTCTGTGATTGGACATGTGAAGGCACATTCGTATCTTTGAAAGTTCTCAACTTGAAGGTTCTTATGTAGGGGACTTACTGTACTAGCTTCATAAAATGAGTTGGGGAATGTTCCTTCTCTTCTGTTTTCTGGAAGAGACTGTATAGAATCAGTGTGAATTCTTCTTTAAACATTTGATAGACTTCTCCAGTGAAATGATCTGAACCTGGAGATTTCTTTTTTGGAAGTTTTAAAATTACAATTCAATTTCCTTAATAGCTATAAGGCTATTCAGATGATTTATTTCATATTGGGTGAGTCATGGTAGATTGTGCTTATTTGAGGAAATGGTCCATTTCGTATATATAGTCAAATTTGTGTGTGGAGAGTTGTTCATAGCATTCCTCTATGTTTTGATGTCTGTAAGTTCTGTAGTGATATCCCATTTCATTCCTGATATTGGTCATTTGTACCATCTCTCTTTTTTCTTTGTCAGTTTTATCAAATATGTGATTTGCAGATATCTTCTTTCATTCTGTGGGTGGTCTTTACACTTTCATGTTAGTGTCCTTTGAAACCAACAATTTTTAGTTTTGGTGAATTTCAACTTTTTTTTCCTCTGATTGCTTGTGCTTTAGGTGGTATATCTAGAAAACCATTGCATAATCTAAAGTCGTGAAGATATACACCTATAGTTTCTTCTAAGACATTTATAGTTTTAGCTCTTAAATTTACACATTGATCCATTTGAGTAATTCTTTGTCTGAGCAACAGGGTCCAATTTCATTTTTTGCATGTAAATATCTTTGTTTTGATTAATGTCTCCATGATGCATCTTTTTCCATACTTTTACTTTCAATCTGCCTTTATTGTTATACTTAAAGTAAGTTTCTTATAGATAGCATAATTTCTATCCCTTAATTAGTGTGTTTAGGCCATTTACATTTAATGAAATTATTGATATATTGGGACCTAAGCCTGTCATTTTATTTTTTCTTTTCTGTTTGTTCTCTTTGTTTTTTTGGTTTTGTTTTGTTTCTTGGTTTTCTTTTTGTCTGCCTTCCTGTTGGTTACTGGAACATTTTCTAGAATTCAATTTTGACTTATCTATATTGTTTTTGAGTGTATTTCTTTGTATAGTTTTTTAGTGGTTGCTCTAAAAACAAAAAATGGTTTCGTAGACACAACTTATCACAGTCTACTGATGTTGTCATTTTGCCAGTTTGAGTGAAGTATGAAAAATTTGCCTTCATTTATGCCCCTTTACCTTTCCTCATATATAATATAATAGTCTTAAATACTTTCTGTTCATACATTTAAAACCACATCAGTGTTATAAGTTTTGCTTTAACCATCAAATATAAATTGAAAAGCTGAAGAAAAGGAAAATCTATTGTATTTATCCATACTTTTGCTTACCATGTTCTTTCTTCCTTTCTGATATTCCTAAGTTCCTGTTTTTATCACTTCCCTTCTGTTTAGAGAACTTCCTTTAACTATTCTTTTAGAGTAAGACTGCTGGAGACAAATTCTCGTAGTTTTATTCCATGTGAGAAATGTCTTAATTTCTCCTTTACTTATGGAGGATTTTTTTCTCTGTGTATGAGGTTCTGGCCTGGCATTTCTTTTTTTTTCAGCAGTTGAAAAATGTTGTGGGAATTCCTTCTGGCTTCCATTGCTGTTGATGAGAAATCCATTATCATCCAAATAATTTTCCCTTTAGGTGTCATTTCTGTCTTGCTTCTTTCAAGATTTTATTTTGTCTTTTCAGAAGTTTGACTATGATGTTTCTTGGTGCTACGGACTGAAGCGTCTCCCCCAAATTCCAAAGGTGACAGGGCCTTTAAGGAGGTAATTAAGGTCAAATGAAATTATAGGGTGGGACCCTAATCTGATAGAACTGGTATCCTTATAAGAAGAGAAAGAGACATGAAATCTCTCTCTCTTTCTCTCTCTCTCTCTCCCTCTCTTTCTCCCCATGCAAGCACAGAGGAAAGGCCACGTGAGGACACAGTAAGAAGATAGCTGTCTGCAAGCCAGGAAGGGAGGCTTCACTGGAAAAGCACCTTGCCAGCACTTTGATGTTAGATTTCTAGCGTCCAAAACTGTGAGAAAATTAATATTTGTTATTCAAGCCACTCAGTGTGTGGTATTCTATTTTAGTAGCCTCAGTAGACTAATACACTTGCTGTGAATTAAAATAATTTTTTTTATCCTGCTTGGGATTTGCTCAAGATCTTGAATCTATAGGTTTATGTCTTTTGCCAAATTAGGAAGTTTTCAGCCATTATTTCTTCAAATACTTTTTCGATACTCCTGTCTTTCTCCTATCCTTCTGGGATTCCAGTGATACGATTCAATGATAAATATTTCTGTAGTCCCACAGGTTCCTGAGGCTCTGTTCATTTATTTTTTTAAATTAGTTTCTTTCCATTAAGACTGAGTAATTTATATTGCTTTATCTTTCAGTTCAGTTACCTTTCATGTATCCTCTCTATTCTGATTTTCATCCCATCCATTGAGGTTTTCTATTTTGGTTATTGTATTTTTCAGGTTTAAATTTTCCATTTCGCTTTTCTTTATATCTTCTCTTTCTTTGGAAAGACTTTCTATTTCTGTGCTGAGACTTTATATTTTTTCATTTCAGTGTGCTCTTACTTGCTCATTGAAGCATTTTTTATGGTGGCTACTTTAAAACTTCTGTCCTATGATTCTAACATCTATGTTGGCATAGTGTTGGCATCCACTGATTTTTTTAATTCAATTTGGGATCTTCCTGGTTCTTGGTTTGATGAGTAATTTTTGCTTGAAACCTGGACATTTTGGGTTTTATGTTATGATATTTTGAATCTTACTTAAGTTTTCTGTCTTAGCTGGCTTCCCCAACACTACTGAGCAAAATGGGGGAGTTCCAGCTCTCCACCAATCTTTGACTGTAGGGTTAAAAGTCTTGACTATCTTCTCTGTCTTCTGATGCCACCCGAGCAGAGTATTTGGGGTGTTTTGTTCAACCTGGCAGGCATGACATCTAGGCTCTCCCATCAGCCTTTGCTGATGACAATTATTTATTTGTTTGTTTACTTACTTATTTATTTAGTGACTGGAGTAAAGCAGTTATTTTCTAAAAGTTTTCTGTCTTGTTAGGCTGGCCTTTGGCTGGAGCAAGCAGAATTTTGTTGGGACTTCTTTTTCTCTTTGCTTGTTAGAATTTCTGGATTGCTAGTCTCTTCTGCCTGGAATACAGGAAGCCAAAACACAAACTCAAAAACCCCCAAACCGTACAAACCCAGGGCACTTACCACTGTGTTGTTCCTGGGGTCCCAAGGCCCCCAGCTCATTTGTCTTCTTCCCTCTACCTTTCTGAGTCTCTGTATGTTTCTGTCGTATGTAATGCCCAGGGTTTTTAGTTGTATTTAGCAGGAGGAATAGGAAATAGTATGTCTACTCCATCCTCCCTGGCGTGGAAGTCCCTTGAACTCTGTCATTTAATTGCTAATGCTTTTTAAATTATTACAATGTGCATCTTGGCTTCTCTAGATTAGACAAAAGCAAACACAGATTTTCTCTTCATGTGTTTGTTACCTGAGTCAAGCGAACACTCTAGAACTGGTGTCAAGCAGGCTTTGGTAATAAAGTTAGCATCACATTATCTCAAAAGGAAATGTTGACAGATACATTGTATATACAATTCAGGGCTGACCTTTTACTACTGCATTTAAATTTGTGCATGTTATGTTTTTTTGTTTTTTTGTTTTTTAAATCTTGAGTAGCTTGTTAACATACTACCAACAACCCATTCCATTTGGAATTAAAACCTTTTTGTGGACATTAATGTTGTAGAAAGAGCAGAAATCAGCACTATAAAATTGGTTTATTTTATAACCAAATGTCAACTAATTATTCCAGTAAGTTAAAAAACCCTGTTCATTTTAATCAGGGTTATATTCATTTTCAGAGGAAAAAAAGTCTTCTGTCATAAAGCATCTCTCCTCCCCTTCCACCTCCCTGTTATGGAAAGTTAAGTGTTCTTTCATCTGGGTTTTACTATAGGAGTATCATAAATGACCAGATATATTAAACATAGACTTCTTGGGTGCATTCATGAAAGTGAACCTTACAGCCTTCAGTCTATGGACCACTCCTTATGAATCTGCAGTGCCTTGTGCCTGGGGCTGATGGTCTGTTCTGTGGGCTCCCACAATGAATCATTTGACTCACTGCCTCCTCCCAAGCACTGTCTTCCTCTTCACTGGGACTGTGTCCAGGGCATGCCCAGTTTCCTATCTTTCACTGCTCTCCCCTCAGTTCACTACAGCTCAGGAAATCTCTTTCTTACTGGTACCCATGACTTTGTTTTGTTTTGTTGAACAGCTTTATTGACATAGAATTTACATACCATAAAATTCACCTCTTTTAAAACAAACTTTAAAAAAAAATTAAAGTATAGTTGATTTACAGTGTTGTGTTAATTTCAGGTGTACAGCATAGTGATTTATATATATATATATATATATATATAGATAGATAGATAGATAGATAGATATAGATAGATATATCTTGTTGTTTATATAGAGTAGTGTGTATCTGTTAATCCCAAACTCCTAATTTATCCCTCCCTTTCCCCTTTGGTAACAATAATTTTGTTTTCTATGTCTGTGAGTCTATTTATGTTTGGTAAATAAATTCATTTACATTATTTTTTTGACTCCACATATAAGTGATATCATATGATGTTTGTCTTTCTCTGTATGACTTACTTTACTTAGTATGATAATCTCTAGGTCCATCCATGTTGCTGCAAATGGCATTATTCCATTCTTTTTTATGGCTGTGTAATATTCCATTGTGTGTGTGTGTGTGTGTGTGTGTGTGTGTGTGTGTGTGTGTGTGTGTATCTCCATTCATCTGTTGATGGACATTTAGGTTGCTTCCATGTCATGACTATTGTAAATAGTGCTGCTATGAACATTGGGGTGTATGTATCCTTTTGAATTAGAGTTTTTGTCTTTTCCGGATATATATTCAATAGTGGGATTACCCATGCCTTCGTTTTAAGTCTGGTTCACGATTCTTTTCCCTTACAACTTCATTTGCTTTCAGAAATCTCAGAATCACGGTCTCTTCTTATACAAATATGAGAACAAAGACCTGGGGAGATTAAAGTAGTTTTGTGAAGATATGTATATTGACAGTGGAAAGAGAGGAAAAGAACTTCAGTTCTCTAATCAAAGAAAATTCTTTCTTATATTTCTATGATTCTCCTTTTCTCTTTTTGTTACATTTCTGTATCTCCCTGGGGACAGAGGAGGAAGGACTAAAACATCACTAACAATGGGTGGTCAATGGTAGGAAGAGACCCAAATCAAGAAATATGAACAACCAGTGACCTCTAATTCGAATCCCCTTGTAAATCTCTGGAATCCAACCCATCTGGTGTCAGAATCCGGACACAGGTTGTGTGGGTCTTCCTTGGTATTCTCACAGAAGCAGCCTAAAACATATACTATAAATTGACATTTGTTGTAAAATAAATCAACTCTTTTGGTTGAAAGTGACAGAAAGCCAACTAAAAATGCCTGAAACATAAAGGAAAAATCATTGGCTCATGTATTTAAGGAACAAGCTTGAGGCATAGGTGTTTAAAATTTGTAGTCCATGCCGCGGAGCGGCTGGGCCTGTGAGCCATGGCCGCTGAGCCTGCGCATCCGGAGCCTGCGCTCCACAATGGGAGAGGCCACAATAGTGAGAGGCCCAAGTACCACAAAAAAAAATAATAATAAAAAAAATAAAATAAAATTTGTAGTCAAGAATTTAGCTTTCTACGTTCCATGGCTCTACCTTCCTGTATTGGCTTAATTTCCAAGTAGGTTCAGCGGTTGCTTTTTGTTGTTGTTGCTGTTTTATAAGCAGCACCAGGCTTGCATCTTACAAGATAGAAACTGTAGGGCAATGAAGGTCTTTTTCCCAAGAGTCCTGGTAAAAGTCATGCACCTTGGTTCTGACTGTAACTGATAAGGTCATGTGCTCATCTCTGGACCAATCAGTAAGTTGAAGGCTGAAATGCCCTGATTAGCCAACCCAGAACTAAATTCCCTGCACATTTCTTAACCTCAGAGATGGAGTCAGTATACTTCATGAAGGATTAAAGTGGAAGTAGGATTAGGATTTTTTCCCCTGAGGGAATATTGAAAGGCTATCACCGATGAAGGGGGAAGGGATGCCAGGAAGATAGATCAACATGAATCTGTTACCCATGGAGGAGGTGGTAATGCAGTACAGAATGAGGTCAGGAGAGAGTTACTCCTATGAATACCAAGGCTATCCTTGCCGCTACTGCTGGGTTAAGTATCTCTTCTGAGTTGGGGATGGGATTATACAAGTTCAGATTTTTCACAAAATTTGTTTCAGAATTTTTCTAAAAGTTTTCACCTATCTCATCCCTTTTACTTAAAACTGTCTTTTTCAAAACATAGACCTTCAAGATATATTTAAAAATGGAAACTTATTATTTAATTTTACTTTTTCTGCTTTATTTGACCATGAGCACTAAGGCAGTGTGAACCCATTTGTGAATATATCTTATTCTAGCAAATATAGGCTAAATAAGCTTGAGGGCTAAGCTGGAAAAGTAACCACCTTTTTTTTTTTTTTTTTTTTGCTGTACGCGGGCCTCTCACCGTTGTGGCCTCTCCCGTTGCGGAGCACAGGCTCCGGACGCGCAGGCCCAGCAGCCATGGCTCATGGGCCCAGCCGCTCCGCGGCATGTGGGATCTTCCCAGACCGGGGCACAAACCCATGTCCCCTGCATCGGCAGGCGGACTCTCAACCACTGCGCCACCAGAGAAGCCCATAACCACCTTTTATAAATACTTTTTTAATGGAAAAATGAATTTCATGTTCCACATAACTGATTTACAAATGGACCATTGGAATACACTCCATTCGCAAGCACATACTGCTAAAAAATCTAGCAGATGCATCAATGAACTTTACACGGAATCATTTTGATAAACTTAGTCTTCCTCCTCTACTCAATAACTAGGTATCTATCTGGAGCAAAGTCAGGGCAGATACGTTCAGACGTACAAGAGTTGGGTCAATCATGTTTATATGTAATAGATGACTTAGAGAGGACCATGGCAAACAGAACTCACTGTCCTTCCTGGTGAGTATAGGGGGAGATTAAGAAAGTGTTCATATGTTCAGTGAATTTGTCAGGAAATCTTGTTTGCATAAGTTAAAAAGATCTTAATGACTCTTAAGATAGGTAGAATCTTTGAGCTAATGGTTTTGGAGAAGTCCTTTAAAAGAGTATAATTCTCAAGAGAGGACTTCCCAGGGGTATGGGCATGCAGTGTTGTCCTGGTCACCCTTGTCTGCTACCTTTGATTTCCTGGCTTGTAAGAGTAATGGCAGTTATGTTAAAACACATTTCAGTCTTCTGAGGATTTCATCCATCCATCCATCCATCCATCCATCCATCCATCCATTCATTCACTGAGTATGCACAAGTTCAGGACTCTGAAACGTAGGGCCAGCCAGGCCATTGGTCCCCAAGCCTCAAGCTTACAGAAACCATGAATTGTGACATCTGCTCAAGCACCAGTGTGCACGGGAGTAACATGAGGCCTCATCACAGATGTTGCATCCACCTGAAATCTGGGAGGTGCAAGAATAACTAAAGAATTATACTGAAAAGATGTTCTCAACCGAATCTAAAAGCTGCTTGATTCCAAGACAATCTCTCCGAAAGTGTTCAAGATGTTGTACTGGGAAAAGAGAGAAACAAATAAGGAAAGATCTCAGGAATTTACATTCTAAGGGAGGAGATTGATGTGTAAAAGTTCAGTATAATACAAGGCAGAGAGAAACTGTTGCTATGCCAGCAGTACAAGTTTTTGGCCAAGCAAGGACTCAGGAGAGTTGCAGCCCCACATTCTTGACCTTGTCTATAAGCTTTTGTCTGACAATCTTTGGCTCCTACCACCTCTGCCTTCACCTCTGTGGTAAATATCTTATTCTTGGTAGTTCCAGATAAGAAGAATCCCCTGGCCCAGATTCACGAACTTTCTTGGTTCATAGTACCTCTATGCCAAAAGAAATGCCAAACAGTTTTGTTTGTTAAGTAGCTAGGTCCAAAAACTTTAAAATGCATAATGTATTTATGTCCTAACAACTTAGTAGCCATTTGAAAAAATACATATATGTTGAAAGAAAAAAAATGTTTCTTTCATTCTTACATAATCACAGTTATTTACTGATGGATGTGTGTGCCTGTAGGGCACTGCACAAGTTCTCAAATCTTGCCTTCAGATTGGACACTGGACACCCTTATTTCCGGTTCCACAACAATTTTTGCAGGGCACTAGCTTTTTATCACAGCAACTTCTGAAAACCCAGCTTTGTGAAGCTAGGGTGTCCTCAGAGGAGCTGGAGCTAATGTTTTTATTAATTAATTAATTTATTTTTGGCTGCGTTGGGTCTTCGTTGATGTGCGCAGGCTTCCTCTAGTTGCGTCGAGTTGGGGCTACTCTTCATTGCGGTGCGGGGTCTTCTCATTGCTGTGGCCTCTCTTTGTTGTGGAGCATGGGCTCTAGGCCCGTGGGCTTCAGTAGTTGTGGCATGTAGGCTCAGTAGTTGTGGCTCACAGGCTCTAGAGTGCAGGCTCAGTAGTTGTGGTGCACAGGCTTAGTTGCTCCATGGCCTGTGGGATCTTCCCGGACCAGGTCTCGAACCCATGTCCCCTGCATTAGCAGGCAGATTCCTAACCACTGTACCACCAGGGAAGTCCCTGGAGCTAATTTTGAAGCTGTGAATTACTGTAAGCTAGTAATTCATGCAGTGTGAACAGATGGGGCGTATTGCTGTGTTACTCTTACAAATTTAAAATACCCTGTAGCACTCTTATGTTTGTGGTAATGCCCCATGCACAGTCTGGGAACCAGGACCTCAGCTGTCTTTTCTCTGTCCACTCTGGTACAAGAGCCTTCCTCCTAGTGTTATCCATGGCCTCAATCCCCATATCCTGTCACGTTTAGACAGGGAATGCAGGGCTTTGCTGGGTCAAAATGTGGACTCAGTTGCCAGTAAACTGAATCAACATCAGTTATGTTGCATCGAACTACACCCATGGAGATGAACTATTAAATCTGGAGAGGATAACAGAATACCCCTATTACTTAAGTCTAGAAGCAACGTAGCTTGATATATTTTTATTTTTCATAATTCAGAAGCAATTGTGAGTCTTTAGGTCCTCACCATGATCATTTACTAACGTGGTTCTAGTGAGTTCAATGGGCCCAGTTTATAGATTTATGTCACCAGAATGCCAGTTTTATATTCACTGTACTGAATGTTTTATTTCTCTAATTCGAGTATGAAATTGTTCTGGAGCTTCAGATGACTTTGGAATGCCTATGTTTTCTGGAAGCAATGAGAAGAAAGAGACATAAATTTGTAAGAATAAGAAATTCTGCTGAAAATGGGACTTAATAGACTTGCCAAGTTCTCTTTCAGGACAGGACGTGTGTAAAGGGTTTAATGTCTCTGAAATATAAAATAAATCTGTTTTTTATTTAAGTAAATTATGTTGCCCAGTGATTCCCCATCAATGAAATTCACAGCATTCATTGGCTTAATGGAAGGACAGGTATCACACAGGACAAAGAAATCATTGCTGGGCTCTGAGCCTCAATGAGAATATTCTGGACTCCCTGCAGCAATGGTTCTCCAACTTTAGTGAGCATCAGAATCACCGGGAGGGTTGCTAACAGACAGATTACCGGGTCTTACTCCAGAAACCTATCCAGAGTTTCTGATTCAGGGGGTCTGGGGTGGGACTCAAGAATTTGTATTTCTGATAAGTTCCCAGTAATACTAATGCTGCTGGTTTTGAGAACCACTCCTCTAGAGGACAATAGTTCCTGAAAGTCAAGTGTACTGAGAGAGAAAGGGGATTTATAAATTTCAGAGTTTCCATTTCCATATCAAAAGCAAAGCCTGGAGTTCTAAAACTGGGACTTTACCATAAATAGATGTTAGTAGTCATTACCAGACAAGATTCGAAGTTCCTTCTGCTGCTGGAAAGAGGTGACAGAGGGGTGGGAAAGGAGACAAAGTGACAATAGAGAGACCCTCTCCCTAACACCACCTTAGAGTCTAATTTAAATGGCAAGAAGCAACAACCCTTGGTTAATGTCAGGGAATCAAATATTATCCAAAGCCCATTTTCTTGCCTTGAAAGGTGTCAGTCCTCCCATGAAAACCTTTCTGCTAGGGTGTTTCAGTACCCCCCCATTGCTATTAGATTTTTTCCTATGCATAAAAAATTATTCTTAGGGCTTCCCTGGTGGCGCAGTGGTTGGGAGTCCGCCTGCCGATTCAGGGGACGCGGGGTCGTGCCCCGGTCCGGGAGGATCCCGCATGCCACGGAGCGGCTGGGCCCGTGGGCCATGGCCGCTGAGCCTGCGCATCCGGAGCCTGTGCTCCGCAGCGGAAGAGGCCACAACAGTGAGAGGCCCGCGTACTGCAAAAAAAGAAAAAAAAAAATTATTCTTAAATCAGAATCCAAGGTACAACTTCATGAAAGTTTCATATACTTGAGCACCGAATTCACTGATGACTTGAAATAAGACATCACTCTACTGCCCAGTGAATCAGTGTTTTACAAAGCATCAAATATCTCCCTTTTTTTTGTGAACAGAAGGTTCATTCAGGACTTTTTTTTTTTTTTTTTGCGGTGCGCGGGCCTCTCACTGTTGTGGCCTCTCCCGTTGCGGAGCACAGGCTCCGGACATGCAGGCTCTGCGGCCATGGCTCACGGGCCCAGCTGCCCCGCGGCATGTGGGATCTTCCCAGACCGGGGCACAAACCCGTGTCCCCTGCATCGGCAGGCGGACTCTCAACCACTGCGCCACCAGGGAAGCCCTCATTCAGGACTTTTAATTGTTAAGAATCTTCCCTTTGTTTCACACTGAGGACAAAAGCTATATTCTTTTTGCAATGGGTACAACCCTACAATGGTATTCTTTTCCTACTTGGATATGACAGATACCCTCTCAGGAACTAAACTCATTTCTGCACAATGTACTTGAGACTTGGAGAAGTAAACCACAAATTATCTCCTCTAAATAGCACTCCCCAGTTCAGAACGTGAGGCAGATAACCTCAATGTGAACTTTGCCTATGGATATTTATCTACAGCCTCCAAATAATATGGATTTATTCTGGTAATATACAGACCATTTTGCAGATAATGTTGAAAGCAAACATTTTATTACAGATTTTTTGTAAATTACACAAGGCTGTGTTTTAATAGATTTTCCTTCCAAGCCTCAGTCTCACAACATGAGTTGTTATACAGATTTTTATTATGATCTTGAATATTGACTTTTAGTTATACACTGGTTAACAAAACAAATAAGGTTGTCATTTCTATCAAGGGAGCGTTAAGGATGGAGGGTATCTTTTGACATCCCACCTACTTTCCCATCCCAGTACTACTTTTTACATTACCCACGCCAGGCATAAAAATGTAAAAATCTCACATTATTTTAAGAAGACCCTGGAGCAGTTTTTAATGATGTTTACTGCAAGGGATACATGGCTTACGGTAATGATAGTTGAAGGGCACCTTAACAACCGTATCCAAGAGTAAGAAGGGCTGTTCAAAGGAGCGTAAGAGGCATTATTTCCAGCTCAATAGGAGACAGACTAGAAAACATACTTTAAACTGAAGACATAAAAGGTAGACAATCCAGTGAACTTCCTGACCATGAAGATATCAGGGGAAACAATTCATTAAAAAATCCAAGAACTAAACTCCGCTCTTTCTGCTCTATTTCAGTTCTTAAGATGGCCTTGTAGAAACTCAGCAACTGACAGCAATGGCCCAAGAGTCCTGCAGATCTGAAGTCAGCATCCAGAAATGGTGACCCTTCTAACACCACTCTCATTCGAAGGCTCAATGATCTCATCTTTGAAGATAAGAAGAGGTGGTAAGGAATATCTGTTGGGCGTGTATATTTTTATATTCTGTCTCTGAGTTTGAGGAGGGTTAAAGGCTTTTGAAATTTCTTCCCGGCCATTCAGGCAGGAAAATAGGTCAAGAGCTCAGTAGGACCAAGGACATCAGTGGTTTATTTCTGTATGGCAGTGAGCATTATCTTTAACTGTTTGTCCCCAAAATATCCTGAAGTCTATCCTGTTCAGAAGCGTTAGGGGTGAAGACAAATTCAGGTTATGTGAGGTCTTAATGAATGTTGGTTGTTTAATAAATCTTGGTAGGAGATATGAATGAGCGAATGAACAGATGAAATTCTGACAATGACACAATGGGATCAAGTAAGTTTAATGTATTTTATTTAGAACTATGGAAAATTGGAGTAGGAAAGGACCTCAGAAATGAATCTAATCCATTTTTTTTTTACATCTTTATTGGGGTATAATTGCTTTAAAATGGTGTGTTAGTTTCTGCTTTATAACAAAGTGAATCAGTTATACATATACATATGTTCCCATATCTCTTCCCTCTTGCATCTCCCTCCCTCCCACCCTCCCTATCCCACCCCTCCAGGTGGTCACAAAGCACCGAGCTGATCTCCCTGTGCTATGCTGCTGCCTCCCACTAGCTATCTACTTTACGTTTGGTAGTGTATATATGTCCATGCCTCTCTCTCCCTTTGTCACAGCTTACCCTTCCCCCTCCCCATATCCTCAAGTCCATTCTCTAGTAGGTCTGTGTCTTTATTCCTTGTTATCCCTAGGTTCTTCATGACATTTTTTTTTCTTAAGTTCCATATATATGTGTTAGCATACGGTATTTGTCTTTCTCTTTCTGACTTACTTCACTCTGTATGACAGACTCTGGGTCTATCCACCTCATTACAAATAGCTCAATTTCATTTCTTTTTATGGCTGAGTAATATTCCATTGTATATATGTGCCACATCTTCTTTATCCATTCATCTGATGATGGACACTGCAAGAGTGTTCCCTTTTCTCCACACCCTCTCCAGCATTTATTGTTTCTAGATTTTTTGATGATGGCCATTCTGACTGGTGTGAGATGATATCTCATTGTAGTTTTGATTTGCATTTCTCTAATGATTAATGATGTTGAGCATTCTTTCATGTGTTTGTTGGCAGTCTGTATATCTTCTTTGGAGAAATGTCTATTTAGGTCTTCTGCCCATTTTTGGATTGGGTTGTTTATTTTTTTGTTATTGAGCTGCATGAGCTGCCTGTAAATTTTAGAGATTAATCCTTTGTCAGTTGATTCATTTGCAAATATTTTCTCCCATTCTGAGGGCTGTCTTTTGGTCTTGTTTATGGTTTCCTTTGCTGTGCAAAAGCTTTGAAGTTTCATTAGGTCCCATTTGTTTATTTTTGTTTTTATCTCCATTACTCTAGGAGATGGGTCAAGAAGGCTCTTGCTGTGATTTGTGTCTTAGAGTGTTCTGCCTATGTTTTCCTCTAAGAGTTTGATGGTTTCTGGCCTTACATTTAGGTCTTTAATCCATTTTGAGCTTATTTTTGTGTATGGTGTTAGGGATTGATCTAATATCATACTTTTACATGTACCTGTCCAGTTTTCCCAGCACCACTTATTGAAGAGGATGTCATTTCTCCACTGTACATTCCTGCCTCCTTTATCAAAGATAAGGTGACCGTATGTGTGTGGGTTTATCTCTGGGCTTTCTATCCTATTCCATTGATCTATCTTTCTGTTTTTGTGCCAGTACCATACTGTCTTGATTACTGTAGCTTTGTAGTATAGTCTGAAGTCAGGCAGCCTGATTCCTCCAGCCTAATTCATTTTTTTAAGTTCAGTTTTTAATGCATGGGCAATGAAATAATTTGCACTCACCCCCCCCCCTCAGAATAATACCATGAGAACTTGGAATTGAAGCCAGTTCAATGATATTTTCATTACATTATACTCTTCTGGGATGGCAATTCTGTCTGCAACTTGTGTTATGGAAAAACCTGGAGGTTTTTTGTTTGTTTGCTTTTTACTCGTATACACAACAACAACAACAAGCAATGAAAAATCCCCCAAACCAGTTATTTAGCTCAATCAGGGAGCAATAGAAACTACTCTAATGTCCTGAACCATATTACAATTCTGTATTCACTTCTTGGGCCACCATGCCAACTTTGCAAACCAAAGAACAAAAGTAAGATAGTGTTAATTACTCCAAGAAATCATCACTACACAAAACAATAGTTTTGTCATTATCATAAAATTTTAAAGACCCTAGCCAGTGAGAAAAGTTGTTGCTGGAAAATATCAACTACTTTAGGAGTCAATGGGCTCCTTCATATCTCATCAATTGATTGATCCCTGACTTATTGATTGAAATGGAATGTAATCTGGGGAGTCCATGGAAAAGGGTCACTTTGAATGGAGAATACCTGTATTTTGGGAGCAAACTAAAAGACGGGGCATTTTTCTAACACAAAGGAGCTTTAAGGTTGTCTTAACACTTTTAGAGAAAGAAGCACCTACCTGATAGAATTGCAGCCTCTCTGGCCAATTATCAGGAATTCTTTCTATCTTGACGATGGAATCAGCTCTCAACAAGAAATAAAAGAGCACAAGCCACTGCGACTTGAGGAAGCTATGTTTATTTCAGAGTCTAAAGGAGCCATGTGTTGTTAAACACAGTATAATAAGTGCAATAAACCTTAGGTATAAAGGACTTTGTTGGCTATAAAATTTTATTTTACTGCTGTCCTCCTATGGCTAAACACATATGAGATCAGTAAAGTATTAAAATATTCAAGATGACAGAACATGAATCCTAATTCCAGAAATACAGCAGTGAGAATAAATGACAGGGGTAGACACAGAATGCCTATACTGTCATCTGTATAAAGTCCATCATTTCAGTATGTACTTAATTTAAAAAGATATAGAGGGTAGAGTGAGCACCCTGAATTGATCATTTCCATTACTCTTCACACAGACACCAGTTGAAACTGAAAGTGACAACTTTGAGCTAGTATCTCCTTGTTATAGTGAGTCAGAGGCAGGCATATCAGTTGTGCTGACACACACAGTCAAGATGTTGGAGAGTTTTCCAGAGGCCCAAATTGTTTTTGTTAAGTCTGTGGAGCTCAGAAAAATACATACTGTTCTAAATTTCCCTGAATGTGCAGCGAGGCAAGGGTTTGTACTTTGAAATAGAAAACCCCTTATATACTGTCTAAAGAAAGCCTTTGTTACTGAAATAAGTCTCCCTGTGGAGAATTGTAGTTTCCAGGGGAGCAATCTCTGCTAATTAGACTCAATGTTGATTTGGACATTGCAAAATTGTATTATATTCCCTCAGGATAGGAATTACTAAATAAGAGGAAGCAAAATCTTAAAAAGGAGGGAACAGTGGAGTTTCCTACTGAACCCTTGCAAAATAGGAGAATTAGAAAATTCTTTTGGATCTTCTGTCAGACTTAAAAACATGATTAGGATGGTGTCAACGGAGGTCATCCTTTTTGTTGCTTCTGGAGTATCATAGTTACATTTGAACTTGATTTTTCAAGTTCCAGCTTTCTGGTATGTGCACATGTGGTTTCAGGTGGTTTTTGTTGCTTTTGTTGTTCCCTTGTATGTGTATATGTGTGTGTGTGGGGAGGGCTGAGGGCAGGGGTTCTCATTATTGTATCCTTAGTTTCTAGGGTAGTATCTGACACATAGTAGGATTTCAATCCATATATTTTAAGGGAAGGTATTTTAGAACATTTACTTTTGTCCCTTATTTATAAAAGTCATACTTATTCATTATAGAAAAATTGTAAAGGATAATAGAAATAATAGAGATAAAAGTTAAATTCACCCATAATCTAACATCTACTGATAATTAGTATTAATGTTTTAATGTGATTCCAATGACCTAATTAGTATATGTATGTGTGTACATGCACAAGTATACCTAGAAATCCAGAGGCATACATATACATATGTATATATACCAGACACTCACAATTAATATAAAACCAAATATTCAGTTATATATTCTTTTTTTCAACTTAACTTTAAGGAGTCAGGAGAGATATTCCACTGAGTGGAAAATTGTTTTTAGAATTCACAGTGTCCACTCATTAAAAACCTCTCAAACCATGGGTTCCACAACCTGAGGTTGAAGAAGCTTCCCTGTGTTTGCCTTACTGGCTAGTACTGTTTATTGAGCAATTACTAAGTGCCAGAAACTCTGCTAAACACTCGACTCATGGTATTCTGTTTCAATCTTCACAACAACTTTTGGAGGTAAGTGCTATTAGGCTCTTCTTTTTAAGACCTGGAGAGCATAAGTAATTTTCTCCAGTTTACCCAATGGTAAATGACCGAGCTGGGTTTTGAACCCAACCCTGCTAAATTCAGACCCTGAGCTGAACTCTGGGTCTATTACTGCCTTGACTGTTGCCAGGACTGTGTCATATGTCCGGACCTATCTTTGAGTGTTCCACCTTTTGATCCCTTGGTTCTGTTGATCCTATTTCTGAAATATCCCCTGTTTTCCAATCCCCCATCATTGCCTTAACTCATTGGTTCTCAACTAGGGACAGTCTGCCTTCCAGTGAGACATTTTCCTTTGTTGCACCTTGAAGGGGGATACTACAGGGCATCCGTCGGGTAGAGGCCAGGGATGTTGCAAAACATTCTGCAATATTCAGGACAGGCTCCCACAGCAAAGAATTATCTAACCCAAAATGTTAATAGTGCCAAGGTTGAGAAACCCTGCTTTAGCTCATTTCCCCAGGCTCTCTTAAACACAAACAACCTCCCAATTAGTTTCCTTATCTTAAGATTCATCCTCATCCAGCCTGCTGCTATAGTTCTCTCTTTAAACACACATAAAGTCATGCCACTCTCTTGCTCTGTTTAGCTCTGTAGCTCTGGAGGACTGCCGGGGTCCAAATACAGATACAAATAGTTCTAGACTATATGACATTAGGCAGGTGATTTAACCTCTCTGAACTTCAACTTCATTACTTGTAAAACAGATGAATAATAGCTAGCATCTACCTCGACAGGGTTCTTGTGAGGATTTTAACACTTCATGGCTCACACAGTTAAGTCCTCGATAAATGTTATCCACCATTAAAAAAAAATATTTGAAGGTTTTCTACTACCTGCAGGAGAAAACCCAAACTCAACATACATTCCAGACTCCTTTACCATGGAGTCTTACTCAACACCTCTTCTCTGGGCTGCTGGCCTGGATGGCCTGTGCCCTAGTTACGTAGGACTACCTGTCATCCTCTAGATCCGTGGAGATTTGGATGTCTGTGTCTTTGCTCGTGCTTCTCTGCCAGGCTGGGAAGTCCATCTCCCTCTCCTCCACCTGGAAACATCTGTCTTCTTCAAGACTCAGGTCAAACGGCACCTCTTCTGTTTAGCCTTCTCTGTGAGCTAGAGAAGCATATGTACTTACTCCTTCCCCTACGTGACCACAGTATTTTGGTTATTCCATCTATCAGTTTGTCCATCCATCCATCCGTCCATCCATCCATCCATCTATCCATCCATTCATTGGCTGTAATACATAGTAGTTAAGATCACAAGCTCTGGAACCAGATTTCATTAGTTCAAGATCAGGTTCCAGAAACAAATTTATGTAACCTTGAACAAGTTACTTGACTTTATGAAGCCCTATTTTCTTTGCCTTTAAAATAAGTGTAGTAATAATATATAGTTGATAAAGTTATTGTGAGGATTGAATGTGTGTAAACATTATGCTTGCTATGCATACGCCTTAAATAAATGTTAGCTCTCATCCAACTTGTACTTGTTGAGCACCAACTCTCTGGCAGGCCCTCTTCACATTGTGCCTTGAATTATAATAGGTGGTGCATGTGCCCAAATCTCTCATTAGATATAATGCTTGTTTGAGGAAAGGTAATTTTAAAACAATCTCCTCTTCATACCAACACGTGAAAGAGAGGTGACAAAATCAGTATTTCTGCCAACATCTGGCCTGTGTTTCATAAAGTTGTGCTGGCCAGTATTTCTCTCTTAAGATGATATGTATGTATCTCCTGATGTGAGGAGTATGGCTGATCAAAAGGAGTCTACTATTCTCCTGCAGTGGTAGACCCCCTCCTCCATTTCCAACCCACCTTTTAAACTGCCTCTCTGGGCATAATACAATCAAAAGAAATCTTTTCATGATTATAATAATAGACTTGAGCCTTCTCGATTGCCCTGGAGCAGGAGAGGTGATGTCAGTGACATATTCTTGTAGAAGGAACTCAGTGACTGCTTAATTTTACATGTGGAGTTTGAATGCTTTGTGCTGCGTTAAAATCCAGATTACATTCTTCTCATTAAGCAAGTGGTCCAATCTGATTAATTAACATAATACATTTTCCTCTGTTGCCCAACATCACCAAAGGCAAGGTATTACTTAGGGAACCGCCCCCTCCCCCCAACATACACATGCATAAATGCAAAATAAACAGATGTGTACAATCATTATTGAGTTAAAATAGCACTTAGAAATGTATTCTTATTGTAAAGAATGGCCACATAAGAGTTGCTGACTGTTTGTAGCCCTGTAATGTAAGTCAGATAAATTGGTGCCCAGAAGTCTGACATTTCAAAAACCCAAGAATATGTTGCGTTTTTTCTGATATGGCATTTTTGTAATTCTCCCAGCTATTTTCCTTTTTCAAAAAGCAATTCTTCTGTGCCCAGGCAGTTCAATTAGAGCATTGTGAAAGTTGTCAGAATGACTTCAACATAACTACCCCTGAGCAATAAGTATAATTTTGGAGAGGAACAAGTTCTGTTCTTACCACCTTGGTGTGGGCAATGGTGTTAACTAAGTTGGAAAAAGAATGTACCATCTGCACCTTCTCCACTCAGTTAACCTACCCAGAGAATTAGAAGCGTTCCATTTCACCTCAGAGAGGGTTCCTGTTTGGGTCAGCTCAGCATCCTTGAGCCCTTCTTTAGCCAATAGCATCCTGATTGCCCTCTCACTGTCTACATACTAGGTGGATCCACCTTTCGGTGTTAGCACATGTCAGCAGATTCTCCCCTTGAGCATGGGCTGGCCTTAGAGGTTTACTTGTAGTGAACAGAATGCTGCAGAAATGACACTGAGTGATATTTGAGACTAGGTCAGAGTCAGCAAACGTTTTGTGTAAAGGGCCAGATAGTAAATATTTTTGGCTTTTCAGGCCATACGCATTTGGTCTGTGCCACAGCTATGCAGGTCTGCCGTTGTAAGGGGTAGCACAAACAGGCTTGGCTGTGTTCTGATGGAACTTCATAAGATTAAGTAAAGGATCAGATTTGATTCACAGGCCATAGTTTGCCAACCCATGTATTAGGTCATAAAAGATAATGTGACTTGTGTTGTCTCTTTGTCTCGCTTCCTCTAAATAGACCTTATTTTTCTAGAGCAGTTTTAGGTTAACAGCAAAATTGAAGGGAAGGTACAGAGATTTCCCACATACCCCCAGCCCCCACACATGCAGAGCCTCCCCACCATCAACATCCCCACCAAATGGGACATTTGTTACATAACAATGATGAAACTACCTTGACACATCATAATCTCCCCAAGTTCGTAGTTTACATGAGGGTTCACTCTTGGTGTTGTGCATTCTATGGGTTTGGACAAATGTATGGTCATATGTATCTCTCTTTATGGTATCGTACAGAGTAGTTTCACTGACCTAAAAATCCTCTGTGCTGCACCTATTCATCCCCCACTCCCC
Organism: Lipotes vexillifer; assembly: GCF_000442215.2. NCBI lineage: Eukaryota > Metazoa > Chordata > Mammalia > Artiodactyla > Lipotidae > Lipotes > Lipotes vexillifer. Next base: position 267,273 of record NW_006772104.1, read on the forward strand.
CAACCCTGACATCCACTGATCTTTTTACTGTCTCCATAATTCTGTCTTTTCCAGAATGCCATATAGTTGGAATCATACAGTGTGTAGTCTTTTCATATTGACTGCTTTCACTTAATCATATTCATTTAATATTCCTTCATGTCTTTTCACATGGATTGACAACTCCTTTCTTTTTAGCACTGAAAAATAGTCCATTGTCTGGATGTACTACAGTTTACTTATCCATTCACCTACTGAAGGGCAAGTTTTGGCAATTATGAATAAAGTTGCTATGAACATTTGTGTGCAAACTTTTATGTGGATGTAAGTTTTCAGATCATTTGGGTAAATACCAAGGAGCACGGTTGCTGGATCATATGTTATGAGTATATTTAGTTTTGTAATACACTGGTAAACTATTTTCCAATGTGGTTGTATTATTTTGCATTCCCACCAGCAATAAATAAGGGTTCCTGTTGCTCTACATCCTGGCCAGGATTTGATAGTGGTCGTGTTCTGGATTTTGGCCACTCTAACAGGTGTTTAATGTATCTTATTGTTGCTTTAATTTGCATTTCTCTGATGATATACAATGTGGAGCACCTTTCCATATATTTATTTGCTGTCTGTATATCTTTTTTGGTATCTCACTGTCCATTCAAGCCACCATGTCCGGCCACCATGAAGCCACCATGCTGGAGAGGCCAAGAAGAAAGACTACATAGAGATAGAAGGAGATGCCCAAGCAACCCCCACTGTACAAGTCTGTTCTCACAGATTTATAAGCAGAAAGTCTTCAAGATGACTCCAGCCCAGCCAAAATCTATCTGATGGCAACTGTATTGTGAGACCCCCAGCAAGAGCAACCTAGCTGAGTGCCGTTAATCTGTAGAAATGGGAGATGATGGGATGGGCATATGATGTAGTCCTGGTTTTTCACTGTGTTCCATCACCCTGCCCATATTGCTTCATATAGGGACGGACATGAATCTCCATTTGGTCCAGTGAGACTCAGTTCTTTGATCTTCACACTAAGAAAGAGTGGAGGGACTCTCTTTTTGTTGTGTTTCTAACTGGATAGTATGTAAGCCTGGGGATGCTAGTGGACATTTTGACATCATGCAGGGAGACCTTGTCCATGACAATAGCCAATGAAGAAAACAGGGCAGACCGGGAGAGAGAGAGAGAGAGAGAGAGAGAGAGAGAGAGAGAGAGAGAGAGAGAGAGAGAGAGAGAGAGAGAGACGGTATCAATAATGGCATCTATAGGGCTATTTGTGAGGATTACCCCTGGGTATTCTGTTATAAGAGCCAACTGCTGATTATATATATTCATAAATCATAAGTTCAGGTTGATGGATTTTTAAAAAACTGGACACAGATATGTAACCAGCACCCAGGTCAGGAAACCAAAGTTTACAGCTTTCCCAAACCCCTGCCTCTTGCCTCCTTTCAACTCCCCAGAGGTAAACATTATCTTGAATTTTAGCAGCATATATTAGTTCTTCCTCTTTTAGTGCTTTGTAGAAATGTAGTCATCTACTATGTACTCTTTTTCATCTGACGTCTTTCATCTAGCGTTCTGCTTATGAGATTTTTCCATGCTGTTGTGTGTAAGTTTAGATTATTCATGTGCACATCTGCATAATTTTCAACTAGTGAATATTAACACCATTTATTTAGTCTATGGTTGATGGATATTTCCAGTGTTTGTCTATCATGAATAGCAATACAATGAATATTCTTGGACATGGTTTTTGCTGAATATATGCCCATGTTTTTACTGGGTGTGTACCTCACAGTGAAACTCCTGGGTAATAGGGGACGCATACGTTAGGCTTCGTTAGATAGTACCAAATCATTTTCCTAAGTGGATCTTCCTCCAGCAATGTAGAAGAGTTCTGATCACCCCATTTTCTCATCAGCACTGAGTAATTTCCATCTTGCTCATTTTAATTATTCTGCTAGGGATGGTGCAGGATTGCACTGTGATTTTAATTTACATTTCCCAGATGAGTCAGGAAGTTGAGTGCTTTTTATCTATGTTTATTGACCATTTTGACATCTTTTCTGATGAAGTGTCCAAGTCTTTTGCCCATTTTTCTATTGGGTTATCTCTCTTTTTCTCATTGATTTTTAGGAGTTGTTTATATATTTCAAATGTGTATTTGTTTTGAGGAAATGTAGGTATGTCAATAAGTTTTTAATTGTGATTTTGAATTGGGATTTTGTCACTTAAAACTTTGGCTTTTTAAAGAACATGGCTTGGCTGAGATGCTCCGTTTTTGGTTTTTTTCTTCATTTATTTATTTTTAAAAATATCTTTATTGGAGTATAATTGCTTTACAATGTTGTGTCAGTTTCTGCTGTATAACAAAGTGAGTCAGCTGTATGTATACATATATCCCCATATCCCCTCTCTCTTGCGTCTCCCTCCACCCTCCCTATCCCACCCCTCTAGGTGGTCACAAAGCACGGAGCTGATCTCCCTGTGCTATGGAGAGGCTCAGTTTGGACTCCAGGGCAGTAGTACACTCGCTTTTCCATAAGAGGAAGGCCCAGATGTTATGGCTTAGTTGAACAGCGAATTCCTCTGATTCTCCCAAGTAGGACCTTGTTATGAACTACAAGTTCATCCGGCAAGCACATAGAGTGACAAGTCATGTCCCCTTCTCTGCTGAAATAGGCGAGTTAGAGAAGAAGGGATGTTTAATTCAAAATGGACTGCCTGGATGAATTCCCTGCATTTTCTATCCTCTCAATTTGTCTTTCTCTATTTGTCTTTCAAAGGAGGTTGCACTAGGATGCACTGCATTGTCACACATTGCTCCCGTGTGCACCAGACTCTCTGATGACCCTCAGGTTGGTTCCTAATGATCTTTTAGAAGCCCAGACAAGGAAACCAATGCATCACTGATTCCAATTGTGAAAAAGCAGGTAGTGGGACTTCTAGGCTTTCAGATTCTTCAGGGAATTGCCTAACCTCAGAAACTCTCAAATTCTTCCTTTCTTCCATGCCATTAGCAACAATATATAAATCAAACACAATGCTTATCATCAGTGGGAGAAAATGTCTTTTCCATTCTCCTCTGAAACCTACCTTCACCTCCAGGTAAAACATAGAAATGTGGATTTTTGAGCCTTTTTCTCCCTGTATGGCCTTGACATTAATTCACCCTTGAAGTTCATGCTGGTAGAGGAGTCAAGTAGCAATTTAAAAAATAGTTAGCTAGGAGACTAGGAAAAAATAGAAATTGACAAACCATTTAAAGTGGCAAATCTAAAATAAACATGCATCAATAAATAAGACCACATCTACCTCAGGATTTTTAATATACTTGACTCTAGAAATGAGATATACTGAAGGATCAAGAGGAATTGATCCTTCACATATGCACAGGAATTATTTTATTAACCACTTTGCTGACTTGCAAATAGATTTTATATAAATAATAAAAACATCGGTCACTGCCTACAAATAGTTAAACTTGAATTTGCTGTCCACGAAAGTGAATCAGTGAAGGAGCAGTGACTTTTAACATATAAGCATGGAAACCTAGTTCAGTTCTCCTTCTCAACATGTTTCCATCAGGTCTTAAGATCAATTATAGTGTTGTCGCATGGGATATGACTAGTATCTTAGAGGAAGTGAAGCTCAAAGGATTAAGAGATAAATTTTCATTCTGCCTTACCCATCCTTCTCAACAAACAGACTGGTAAATAATTGCATCAATCTCTTAAGGTTGACACAGCCTCAGGAGGTCAACATTGCTCCTGTGGTTATATTGATACTTCCTGTCGTCTATCAGGTGTGCTGAAGTGCCTTGCCTTTACCTTGGTAAAAGGAAAACAAGATGATCAGACTGCAAAACCTGTCGACTTTGATATCTGATCATGTCTAGACAGTTGACAGCCCCGCCTCTTAGGACAGTAGTCAATTGTTTTGCATCAATAATTTGATATGAGGGCATTTTCGAGATGCTACACTTTCCTGACATCCCTTGCTATGCCAAACATCTATCTTTCCTCATTCATTATGGCCGTGTAACTCAGTGGACTTAGTAACACTTTGTTTAATTAAAGTTTCCTAAGGAAGAACCAAGAGGGCTCATTACCACAAAATACTACCTGTGGACAAAGTAGGAAAAATGTTTACTAAATTTTACGCATCTAATATACTTACCCAATGTGTATTTGTTGTAATAGAATTTGAAAGCAGTCGTATCATCTGAATTTGGATGCCAGTTTTTAAAAACCTAGTATCATTCAAATTTATAATTAAGGGAAGAACGCAAGCTGGTATGGTAAATAATTTTGGGAGGAAATGAGAAAAAAGTGAAGTGGCAAAATAGAAATAAAAGAGTCAGAGGTTAATGACTGACAAAAATCATAGTAACACTGCCATGCATATATTTGTATAAACATTGATTTGTGTCAGTTTTACATACAGACTAACCCTGTGGCATTATATTGAGTGAATCCTATTATACCCATTATAGAAAAGGAGACATTGGATGATTTGACTAAATTCTTTTTAACAGCAGAGCTAGGCCTAGAATTGGAATCTCTAACTTCTTATCTGTTTAAATAGGCAATAAAAACATCTCAAAACAAAAACAAAACCTCTAGAGAATTGAAATTGGCTTTGGGAAACAAAGTTATCATTTGTTTCATTTCTAGTAAATTGGTATTATCTCTTAGAGCTACTGTTTGTTTTGCTTTTACTCTAGATACTGCTAGTTACTCCATTTGAAATACATAACGACTCTATGATGTAGGAATTATCATACCCATTTTCCAGGTAATTTGTCAAAAGTTACGTAAGATGACCACCAGAGAAAACATTACTAATATCGTACAAAAAAACACATAAACTAACAACAACAATACCCTGTAGAACCTAGTGCCAAGATCTTGGTTTCCAATGCAATTCTCCAAAAAACAGGAACAAGAGTTTCTTAGAAGAATGGCTGATTCTAGGACTGGGACAGGAAGTAAATAAGATGAGCCTGAAACATGAGTCAGGAAGTAAAGAAGTGCTCTGAAAAATGAAAAAACAAACAAACAACCCCACAGTGACAGGGGTGTGTCAAAGGGACACAGAAGTGAAACGAAAGAGCTCCCAGTGGCCAAAATTGGAAAAATTTGAGCAACAAAGTGATACAGGATTATAATTCAAAGTATAAAATAAATATCCGTGAGTCCATACCAATATAAATAAAGGATCAAATAAATAAATTGGAGAGAATAGAAAAATCTCCTATGTAGAAAATTACAAATATTTTATGCAGACACTCTGCCTCAAGGAAGTGGAATATAACTTCCCACTCTTTAAGTGTGGGCTGTGCACAGTGACTTGTTTCCCAAGAGGACAGTATAAAGGAGAGTAACACAGTAGAGAAACCTGACAAGCACTACCTCAGTCAAGTGGCAAAGGTCAACATCATCAGTAATAAGACATGTTGATGGCACGTACCCTTGATATGATGTGATGAGAATCGCTCCTTATTTCTGTGGTCTTTCTTCCAAAAACCCTGTAGCTACAGTCTAATAATGAGAAATTCACCAAAGCCCAATAGAGGAACATTCTACAAAATACTTGAATAATACTCCTCAAAACACCCAAGGTCATTATAAACTCGGCTGAGAAATTGTCCCAGCTAAGAGAAGCCTAACTCTTTAGAATCTTTAGACATGACAGCTACATGTAATATGGTATCTGAGATGGGATCCTAGCACAGAAAAATAATATTGGGTGAAAACTAAGAAAATCTGAATAAAGTATGGGATTTAGTTAATAATAACATCAATTTGTGGTGTTCATAACACAACATAACACATTTATAACACAATTTGTTCATTAATTGTGACAAACATACCATGCTGATGTAAGATATTAACAATAGAGCAAGGATATGCAATATATAAGAACTTTGTACTATCTTAGTAACTTTTCCATAAATCTAAATCTATTCTATAATGAAAATTTTATTTTAAAAAAACCTCTATAACCTTGAAGTAAAAAGTGGGGAAAGCAACCAGTCAGAAGAAAATGTATTTATTTACCAACTAATCAGTTCATCTGTTCATTTGTTTGTTTATTCATTGATATCCTTAATTGTTCAACAAATCCTCTTTCATGTCTATTTTGTGGTAGCATAGTCCTGGGTTGTAATGATTCTTCAGCTCTACAGGGGTCATCTAGTGACTGGCACAGCCCTGGGAAGAAGTTGTATAGCATGTTGGGTAGTCCAAAATTCTAGGCCAGTGCAATACACTGTTGACATTCGGTAATATCCATAAAAGAAAGGAGAGAAGTATTGGAGGGGGAGGTGGCTACTCGAAGATTATTGTGGATGGAGAATTTCCCATAACTGGAGTCTGATTATAGATTATATTGTGTACACTGGTCCAGTGAAAATTACTTTGCTTTTCCAATTACTTTTTCTTCCAGTGCACCATTGTGTTACTCAGAGCTTACAATGACTACCCGTTTCTGTTTGACTATGGCACTGTCGTTTTCTGAGAGTAGCAAATAAAGCCATTTTATGAAGCTCACCACTTTGGGCCTGCAACATAATTCAACAGAAGTTGGTCTTATTTCTTAAGTCCCATTCTGTAAAAGAAATGATTGAATTATACTCATGGTCATTTTGGCCTTTCACCAGGAGTATTCTCTGATTGTCAAACTTATTTTCTAATTGAAAAATATATTGAACACAAAAAATGAAGTTCTTGAAGCATTTGGACACCGATTTGCTTTGTAGTGACCACTGCAATGTTGAGGAAAGCTAACTAGAAATAGAAATACATCCTCAACTTGATGATCTAATGACTACCCTCCAAGCCTCCAGACATAACACATAGCATAAATCTGTGTTTTCTGAAAATATCACATTGTGTTCCTGAGGATTTCAGCAAGGAAATGATCTCCAGTATAAAATCTATATGAGATGTATGGAACTCTCTACAAGGAATATTGGATTATTACACTCTGTAGCTTTGAAAACCATCTTTCTTAGATGGCAGCAGAAAGCTTCAATATACTTGCATGAATTATAGATGATACTTAGTACTCTTGTTAAAGTAGCTACAGGATGCTTTTCTAAGACCCTTCAGCCTATGGATGTTATTATGCATCTGTCACAACAAAGATTTGCCTTTGGAGATACTTTAGTATTCTAGACATTTTTCAATAAATTGAACATAGTACTTGAAGACTGCTTTTCTTCTCCTTTGCTTTTTTTTCTTTTAATTCTGAGAATAGTACAGACATGTATTTAACCTAGAAATGAAGTCATGGCTTTTAAACAATTAGCCCCAAAGAGGAATTGATTTCAAAGAAAGTCTGTCTGTGAAGGGGTGGGAGACAAAACCAACATTGATTCTGGAGTACAGCTTCTTAATAGTTCAGACTTTTAGGTGCCTAAAAATGAACAGCTTGTCAGTAGAGAAATGGGATAGCATACAGATCAGAGGCCCCAAAGCAACATTCTCCTTTTCAAAGACATACTGCTGGCTTAGTTCAAATGCTTTTCCATACGTTTTTTGATGTTCTCTCTAAACACTCACTGTACACATTACCGACATGAATGCTTATCATTTCAGCAATTTGCCTTAGTAACAGACTAAATAAATAAATAGTCACTTAGGTTTTAAGAAGTACTTATCGTTTAAAAGCCAGTGGAATGAAATCAGACTCCTGAGTATTTAAAGTGGAGATATAGTCAACTGGAAAAAAAAAAACAAAACGGTATTTTATATTTTAATTCTTAGTCCTTTTTACACTAGCAAAAAGTAATTTTTAATACCTTAAAATGTTTTTTTCATTAATTATAAGTTAGTAGAGTCTTCAAAGAAGGGGACCAAATGAATGTGTATGATACTGGATCATGTAGATTTATTTTTTTTCAACAAGATAAATATTAATACAAAGTGCACTAGATTTGCAGTCTTACCATCTTACATTGTTTCAAAATTATAGACTAAAATTACACCTTGGAGGTATGCAGAGCCAGGGCCAGTGGGCAATAAGTCAATAGGATCCTAGAGATTCTGGTTTCTTCTCTGGGGTTAACTTTTTTGAAATTCAGCTTTCTCATTTGTAATAAATTTTTAATAGATTATAGTGCATGATTTAATATTAGAATAATGGAGTTAAAAGGGACCTGAGGGTAATTCCAGGGTCACCCTCACTAAGTTTTACAAAAAACCGACAGCTTTGTGAATTAGAATTAGAAAAACACAAAAAAGATTCCAAAAAGAATAAAAAAATGAGTGCTCTAAAAATGTAGCGCATGGAGTTCCAGTTTCAGCTCCAACATGTAAAGTGCTTGGCGGTCACTACCAATCACCCTCATCCTTTCAACAATGACAAAAAAAGCTAAACAAACCAACTAAATCAATGAGTTTTCTTAGCTGCATCAGAGAACTGAGGCCATGGGGCAAACCACCATCTGAAAATCTGGAGATACAGAAGAATACAGTGAATCTCAGTCAAGATCAACTTACCTGGAGCAGAAGACACTAGAGCCACAAACTGGTAGGAATGAATTGCTGAAGACTGAGTGTGGACTAACTTGAGAGTAAGAAACTTTCAAGGGCACAGTCCTAAGGGGGCCCTCATACTCTCCTGAGTTTGACCTTCAGGAAGCCCACCAGATTTCCATGGTAATGATCCTAGGAAAACCCTCATGTTTTGGTCAGGTGGAGAAGAAAAGTTACCCTTTTGAAATTCTTTCAGGGCATTCTCCGTAAGAAAGCCTTATTCTTCAAGGGAAACATCTTTATCAGAGCTTTATTTGACTTGGGGAAAGGGCTATTAGCGAACCCTAGGCCCCTCTAGTCTTCCTGTGTCACCTAAAGGAAGAAAGAAAAAGGCTAAGAAATACTTCAGAAGGTCACAACCCAGGGACTCAGGCCTATTAAAAGACTGGGATTTAATGATAAGATTGTAGAATGCCTCCCCTCACCCACACACACCTTACCACCACATCAACAGGGCTCCAGAATAAGAAGAGTGGATTACAACAAAAAAAGCTGCAGGACACAGACTCTATTTAAGAAGGAGTTCTTAGGAAAATTCAACATTGGAAGAAGGTAACAAGAATGCCAGAGGAAACTGAAGCATCTGGTATGCATGGCTGTAGAAAACACTAAGCATAACCCAGTTTCTAGACAGGTTAACATAAAACCACACACTAAAAACCTCTTTGTCTCAATTCCCATTGCCTGATATATCACAACTGACTTTCAAGAAAAACTTATAAGGAATGTTAAAAGGTGAGCAGCAAGACAGTCTGAAGAGACAAAGCTCTCTTCAGAACTAAAGTCACATATGACAGAACTTGAAATAATTCAATAGGGAATTTAAAATAACTATGATTAATTACATTAAGAGCTCTAATGTAAAAAGTATACAGTATGCAAGAACATATGAGTAATGTAAACAGAGAGATGAAAACTCTAAGAAAGAATCAAAGGAAATGATAGAAATAAAAAATACTGTAACAGAAGTGAAGAATACTTTTGATGATGTCATCAGTAGCCTGGACACAGGTAAGAAAAGAATCAGTAAAATTGAAGTGGTCAATAGAAACTTTACAAACTTAAATATAAACTTAAAAATGAATGGGGGGGGCTTCCCTGGTGGCGCAGTGGTTAAGAATCCGCCTGCCAATGCAGGGGACACGCGTTCGAGCCCTGGTCTGGGAAGATCCTACATGCAGTGGAGCAACTAAGCCTGTGTGCTACAGCTACTGAGCCTGTGCTCTAGAGCCCGCATGCCACAACTACTGAAGCCCGCGTGCCTAGAGCCCATGCTCCACAGTGAGAGAGGCTACCGTGATGAGAAGCTTACGCACTGCAACAAAGAATAGCCCCTGCTTGCCACAACTAGAGAAAGCCCGTGCGCAGCAATGAAGACCCAATGCAGCCAAAATAAACAAATAAATAAATAAATTTATTTTTAAAAACAATGAATGGAGGGACTTCCCTGGTGGTCCAGTGGTTAAGCCTTCACCTTCCAATGCAGGGGGTGCAGGTTCAGTCCCTAGTTGGGGAGCTAAGATCCCACTTGCCTCATTGCCAAAAAACCAAAACATGAAAGAGGAGCAATATTGTAACAAATTCCATAAAGCCTTTAAAAATGGTCTACATCAAAAAAAACTTTGAAAAAAATGAATGGAACAAAACCACCCCAGAATATCCAAGAATTGTAGGGCAATTGCAAAAGTTATAACATATGCATAATTGGAATACAAGATGGAGAAAAAAGAGAAAATGGAGCAGAAGAAATTGTTAGTGATAATGGGCAAGAGATTTCCAAAATTAATGACAGATACCAAACCACAGATCCAGAATTCTGAAAACAACAAGCAGGATGAATACCAAAAATCTAAATGTAAGCGTGTTGTATTCAAACTGGAGAAAATCCAAGACAAAGAGATGGTCTTGAAAGAAGCTGCAAGGGGTTTAAAATCTTACCTATAGAGGAATAATGCTAAGAATTACATCAGACTTCTTGTCAAAAACCTCAAAACCATGCAAGGAAGTAGAGAATGGAATAAAATATATAAATTGTTAAAAGAAAAAAAATCCCACTAACCTAGTATCCTATATCCATCAAAATTGTTCTTTAAAAGTGAAGGATATATAAAGATTTTCTTAGATAAAGAAACAGTGAGTGAAACTGCTGCTGATACACATACCCTGCTAGAAATGTTAAGAGAAGTTTTCAGAAAGAAAGAAAATGATATTGGTCAGAAACTTGGATCTACATAAAGAAAGGAAGAGCACTGGAAAGAGAATGCATGAAAGTAAAATAATAGCATATAGATAAGTGAAGTAAATGACAACAATGTTACAAGGGGCTGGAGGGAGGAAGTGAGAGTATTCATTATAAGGTACCTGCTCTACCCAGGAAGCATTATAGTGTTCATTGGATGTGGTTAGTTGTAAAGGTATATTGCAAACTATAGGGCAACCACTAACACATTAAAGAAGGAAATATAATTGATATGATAAGAGGTGAGACTAAATGTAATCATATAAACTATGCTCAATTAAAGACATTCTACTCAACACCCTACTGGAAGTCCTAGCTAGTGAAAAACAAACAAAAAAGGAAATAAAAGGTACACAGGTTGGGAAGGAAAAAGAAAAATGCTGTCTTTGTTTGCAGATGACATGTGAACACGTCTAATTAGAAAATCCCAGAGAATCAACCTGCTGAGAGCCATCCGGATGTGACAAGTATCCCTTGAGCACAGCCAAGGGAACCAGCACAGCTGTTGTCTACGGATGAAGCTCAGCCTTTATAGAATTATAGTGAATATTACTAAAGGGTTTCACATTTATTTGATCTGTGTACTTCTTTGTTTGTTTGCATGTGGTGACGGAGGATTAAAACCTAGGGGAAGGCATGTAGAGTCCCTGGGAGATGGTAATTCCCGATCGAAATTTAGTAAAACCCCTTGGGATAAAACCGCAGGGGGACATTGAGCAGCCATTGTTATGAGAAGGCTAAAAAAAGAAAGCATTCGTAATATTGTGTTATATAATTAGATAATCATTAATGTAACCATGAGAATTTGTTGAAAAATCAATGGTGTAATAAGAGTTAAACAAAATATAAAAAGGGCTATTTGCGTGGCAATAAAAAAAAGGCAAGCATCTCATCTGACTCTGGTGTGAGTGGATCTTCTTTAATCGCCGACTCTGTCCTCCCTTCGGGTTATCCCTGCACTGCCGAGGCTGGACCGCGGCATCAACCAAAAAACTCCTGGAAGTAATAAGTGATTATAGCAGGGTACAAGGTTAACATAAAGAAGTCGATTGTCTTTCTATATACCAGCAATGAACAACTGACAATTGAAATTCAGAACACTATACAACTTATGTTTGTACCAAAAAAAAGAAAAGAAAAACACTTAGATAGAAATGTAACAATATATATTTGAGATCTATACTATATATGGACAACTAAAACTCTGAGGAAAGAAGTCAAGGAAGATGGAAGTTAAAGAAATATTCCTTGTTCATGCACAGGGAGATTCAATATTACTGAGAAATCACTTCTTCACAAATTTGTCAATAGATTCAGTATAATCTCAATCAAACGCCAGGAAGCTATTTTGTGGATTTTGGCAAACTGATTCTGAAGTTTGTATGGAAGTGTGAAAGACCCAGAATAGCTAACACAATGCTAAAGCAAAAAAGGACAAAATTGGAGAACTGACATTACCTGACTTTAGATTGTACTCTAAAGGTACCGAATAAAGACAGTGTGATGTTGATGAAAGAATAGATAAGTAGATCAATGGCACAGAATAGAGAGCTCAGAGAGGGACCCAAAACAAATACAGTCATGATTGTCAACAAGGAGCAAAGGCAATTCAATTGAGAAAGACTAGTCTTTCCAAGAAATGGTCTTTGAAAACTAGGACATCCATATGCAATAAACAAATAAATAAGAACGTAGGTACAGACCTTACATTTTTCACAAAAAATAACTCAAATGGATTATAATTCTAAATGTAAAACAAAAAGTGTAAAATTTCTAGAAGATAGCACAGGAGAAAATCTAGGTGACCTTGGCTTTGGCAGTGAGATTTTAGATATAATATCAAAATCATGATCCATTAAAAAATTGTTAACTTGAATTTTATTAAATTAAAAAAATACTTATCTGTAATAGACCTTCTCTGAGTTAATGAAAAGACAAGCTACAGACTGGGAGAAAACATTTGGAAAATATATATCTGATAAAGGAGTTGTATCCAACATATACAAACATATACAAATAGCTCTGTATAATAAGCAAAAGATCTGAATAGGTAACTCACCAAATAAGATATGCAAATGGAAAAGAAGCATATGAAAAGATGCTCAATATCATATATCATTAGGGAACAGTAAATAAAAACAATGAGATACCAGTATATGTCTATTTTAATGGCTTAATTCCCAAAACCTGGCAATACCAAACGCTGTAGAGAATGCAGAGTGATAGAAATTCTCATTCATTGCTGGTGGGAAGTTAAAATGGTACAGCCACTTTGGAAAAGAGTTTGTTAGTCTTTTACATGTAATCTGCAGTCTTGCTCCTTGGCATTTACCCAAGTATGTTGAAAACATGTTCACACAAAACCTGCCCACAAATGCTTGTAGCAGATTTATTAATAGTAACCAAAAATTGAAAGCAACCAAGATGTTCTTCAACAGATGAATGAATGAACCATGGTACATCCATACAATGGAATATTGATGAAACTAAATGAGCTATCAAGCCAAGGAAAGATATGAAGGAAACTTAAATGCATATTATTACATGAAAGAAGCCAGTCTGAAAAGGTTGTATGTTGTATGATTCCAATTATATGACTAGAATAAAGCAGAACAATAGAGACAATAAAAAGTTCAGTGGTTGCCAGGGTTATGGGGAAAGAGAAGAATAGGTCAAGCACAGGGGATTTTGGGGGCTGTGAAAGTATTCTCTAAGACACTGTAATGGTGGATATTATGCATTTGTCAAAAGCCATAGAACTTTACAACAGAAAGAGTGACCATAATGTAAATTTTAAAAAGTAATTTAGGAGGTTAGGGGATCCCAGGAGCAGTGAAGACTTGACCAGACAATCTGACTGTATTGTAAAGTATGGAATACCACAGTGGTGGCAATATGTCAAAGGAACACAGGAGCTTATTGAAAGAGCTCTCAAAGACCAAAGCTGGAAAAATTTGAGCAAGAAAATAAATAAAACAGCATTGGATTATAACTCAAAATATAAAATAAATATTCACATATTATATATATGTACACATATATTTAATATAAATGATGATTAAATGGGAAGGATAGATAAACCTCCTGTGCAAAAGAATTACAAATAAATCGTGTAGGTGTTACACCCTAGAGAAATGGGACTTTAACTTCCTATTCCTTAAGTGTGGGCTGTGTGTAGTGACTTCATTCCAAAAAAAAAAAAAAAAAACAGTATGGAATTGTGGGGGAAAAAAAGTAACTTTACAATGGAGAAACCTGACAAACATTACTTCAGCCAGGTTATCAAGGTCAATGTCAACAGCTATAAATCACATGGGAAATATATACACTCAATATAATTTAACAGAAACAGCACTTTATCACTATGGTCTTCTGCCGCAAAATTCAAAGCCTAAGTGTAATTATGAAAAACGTATCAGGAAGGGCCCAATGGGGGGCATTGTACAAAATACCTGACAAGTACTCCTCAGACTGTCAAGGTCATCAAAACAAAGAAAATCTGAGAAACTGTCCCAGCCTAGAGGAGCTTAAGGAAACATAAAGACTAAATGTAATGTGTATCTGAGATGGGATCCTGGAACAGAAAAAGGACATTAGGTAAAAATTAAGGAAATCTGAATAAAGTATGGGATTTAGCTAATAGTAGTGTATCATTGGCTTATTAAGTGTGACAAACATACCATTCTAATGTAAGATATGAATAATAGGGGTAACTGTCTGCAGAGGCTGGGTGGGCAGAGTATATTGGGAACTCCCTGTGCTATCTGTTCAATTTTTCTGTAAATTTAAAGCTGTTTTAAAAATAAAACTTATTAATGAAAACATGTATTATCATTGAGCAAATTTTATACATAATAATATTAATTTATAGTATAGCTTAGAAGAGTAATTTACATTTTAGTTGTTATTTCATAAAATTATTATTTAAGTTCTTTAAAGAACTGCTCCACCCAGCACATCCACAGTGTGGTTTTGTTTACAAATATTTTACTTGCAAATATATAATTTTACAGTATTATAACTGTTGGACAAATTGAGACATTCCTTAATGGAAATGATTGACATACACAGAATCTTTCAAAAGAATCCAGCTAGGCTTTTTTTTCTTGGATGTTTTAGAGGACACAATTTATTCAAAGTTTAAGCATCTCTCCCAACCATCCATACTTGTAGGTTATCATTATCAATGACAATTACATATACATTGAGTTTTACACAATGTTGTAATGATAAGATAGATATCTTGGATGAATTCTGTTACGAAATGTTATTTTTAAAAGTAGTGTTATTAAGTTTAAATCCTGACCTGCGAATGTACTAAAAATGAATTATGCAAATTGCCTAATTTCCATACATTTTCTTACCTAAAAGTGGGTTATTAAGAATAGTAACCTCCTTTTTTTCTTCTCAGTATAAATTAAGACAATCAGTGTAAAGCTCTTAGCTCTGAGCTTAGCATATTTTAAGATTAGCTGTTGATACTATTATTACCTTGTAGTGCCTAGTTGTAGTTTGGGATTAAAAACAGCATAAGAGATTAGCAATACTTTACATTTGCACATAACCCTAGGGCTTTTTAAATGCTTGATGCCTGTGAAAGCACTTTAAAAACCTCTAATGTTTTTTGCACATGTAAGAAATTTGTATTTTCTTGGGGTTTTTGCAGCTTACTTCAACTTCACAATAGTTCTGTGAGGTCAGCAGGGGAAATATTTGTCTTGATTTTATAAATGAGGAATTGAGATTCAGAGGGTTTACTGGTGGGGTCCATCACCTCTGCTCTGCCATCTTGGACAAGTTTCTTAACCTCTGTGAGTATCAGCTTCTCCATTTATGAAATAAGGGTATTGTCATTTACCTTTAGGATGGTTTTTGGGTGAGCTAATGTACATTATGCACTTAGCTTCATACCTGATTTTTTTAAAGTGCTATAATAATTATTATTGCATTATGTTATTTTTGTCTATTTTTCTATAGAATGTTCAGCCTCAGAGGAAAAGGCAGTATGGGTGGGTAGTAAAGATAAGGGTCACCATTTAATTTTCATCCTTCAAGAGTAAGTTTGATCAGTGTGGCTTCTGTATTCAAGATTTTATTTATTTACTTAAGCATTTTTTGAACACCTCCCATAGCCAAGCCCTGGATGAGATACAGTGACTTATGGAAAGATAAATACAACCTAAATTTTGTTCTCAAGGAGACAATACACCTGTATAAATAACTTAAAGAACATGTAGGGAGGGGGTGTAAAAAGTTTGCAGGAGCAGATGAGATCACTTTATACTTGTAACAGTCGGGAAGGGATGCGGGAATAGGTGGCATTTGGATGGGGTTTTGAACAAGGAGTGGAATTGTGTGCCATGCATTTGTGTGCTGGAAATACACATTTTTCAATTGCGTGACAGACTGTATTTCATTCTTTCAATAATTATCAATGAAATAATTATATTAATAATAAAGATAAATGAGCTATTCTGTTATTATATGTTTCCGTAATGCTCATTAGTTCACATACAATTGTTAATAGGTAATGATGTCAATTTAACACAAAAGTGATGTTGGAGTCACACGTGCTTTTCTTAGGCAGTGGGAGCTGGCAAGAAGGAAGTAGAATTATAACCTTCAGCAGGAAAGTAAAGACCTTCAGTTCATCTGTTCTTTTTCAGGAGACTTTTCAACTGCATTTTAAAGAAAGTTAAAAATAAATGCCTGCATCCAACATCCTCCCCAGAGAGGAGCAACTCCACCGTGCCTGGCTCTTGTCTTGAAGCAGGTTGCACTTCCTGCTGTGCCCACCTTAGCAGCAGCCCCACTGACTCAGAACTTTCTTTCCATCAGCATTGGCTCTTCCCACAAGCCAGAATTTTCACTGTACTGTTTCTTGTTCATTTCTAATTCCTCTAAGGCAGTCTCATGGAGCTGCTTTCTTGAGCTGTTCAAGTTCTCTTCCAAGGTACCAATTGTTGTTTCATTGTTGATTGGTTGTGAAGTTGAATAGGATTTGGAGTGCCCTTAACTGTATTTTTTTCCCACAAGGGCATCATTTTTAATGTACTTTTTTATAGAAGACAGAAGTTTTACTTAGAACACATGTATCATTTTCCAACTAGTACTGCCCTTAGATCTTGGCGAGAGAGGCCCTGGACCCCATGATTTAGAAGGCCCACCTCTGTCACTCCTCAGGGTAAGGAGTTCATGTGGTTAGGGGGGAGGTGTCTACATGGTGCTTGTGCAGCCTTCTAGAAAATGCTCTCCATACCTAGACCTAGAATTCCCTGCCTGATTCCACTCACAGAGCCTGTGTGAGCTCCTTTCTGAATCTCTCCCACCCAGGACAGATCAAGCTGCCAGTGTGGAATACCCTAGAACCAGAGGGTATCCGAGAGGCAGTTGTTTGCAGGGAGTGATGATGGGGTTGAATGTGCAGGACCTCACAGCATGAGATGAACCTGCTTGTGTGAAAGAAAGGTGAGCAGGGTGTGGCATGAGATCTGGAGGATGGGTCTCCCCAGGCCACTACTTCCTACTTTAGAACAACAAGGACTTTGAAAATTCTAAATTCAAATCTGACCTTCCCAGTCTTTATGAGGATATATTTGTCAATGTAGAAAGAGAGACTATATTTATTTAACACTATGTGAGATTTAAATATTTAGTTCCTTTTGTCATCTTACTCTGGACCTGGTCAATATTAGGGGCAGACCTTGTTAACAGAAAAAATACTCATGCTAAGAAATTGGACATTGGAAGCATGAACATTCCATCTGGTTTGAAAGAGCCTCCAGCCTAAGCAGTAATATATACAGATTTAAAGGGAATGGTAAAGTAAATTAGAATAGTTATTTCTAATGATTTTCAAAGCACTGTCGAGGACATTTTTACTGTCTTTGCTCTTCTTATGCTGCAGATCCATACCTTTTACCCCTTCCCCCACCCCCGCCCCCATTCTGGTGGAAATAGCACTGCCGTATCCTGACCATAGGATCAGACACATGACCCATTCTGGGCCCGTCACTGTCTTTCTAGAACTTTCTTGACTGAAGGTGGTAGGATTGTTCTTTCTTGACCACGGGTGTTGAATATATAGTAAGGAGTGACTCCAGATCTGTGGGGCTGTGTCCACTCCCAAACGAAGGTCCTGAGATAGTAAGGTCAACAAGAGAGAACTGCAACAAGCAAAGGATCAGTGGAGAGATACTGGGTACACCGACCTCCAGCCAGCCTAGGACCTGCCTTTGGTGCTTTGTTCATGTAAGCCAGTGAATTACCACATTGTCTAAAGTAGTTTCAGATGGATTTCTGCCACCTCAACCAGAATTCTGACTGACACAAGTGCCTGGTGGGCATAGACTCTTGTACAGATCGTTGCACTGGAAATGGAAATCTCTCAATTATTCCTGCTCATTGATCATGTTTGACACCACTGTTCATTAGTGGGGAGGCAATTTTGCTTCCAGGATACATTTGGAAGGTCTGGGGACATTTTTGGATTGTTATAACTGGGGAGGGGACATGAGTGGAGAGAAACCAAGGATGCTGCTAAGTATCCTGGAATGCACATGACAACACACTATGGCAAAGAATTATCTGGCCCCCAATATTAGTGGTGCCAAGCTTGAGAAACCTTGAATACCACAGGAAAACAAAATGAGAGGGAGATAAGAGAGCTACATTCTAATCATATTTCTGTCCTTAACCACTGTGTGACCTTTGCACAATTTATTTCACCATTTTGGACAGAAATACTTGCCTGCATTCCATGAAGAGGCTGAAATAAGTGACTTTTAGTATTCCCCCCCTCACCCCAGCACTTACAGTATTTTGTTATCTTTCACAAAAATGGGGTTTGCTTTTTCTTGCCTGCCCCCTTTTTCTATCAATAGAGTCTCTTATGAATTTTTATTCCTTGTAGTTTTTCACACTGCCCTAGTCCTTTTCTTCAAACTCAGTGCTATACAAACCAAATTTGCAATATACAGAATTATCTCTAAGGACGCTACGTAAAACAATATTCAAGTGCTTTAAACTTGGAGTGACATTTAAGGATGGAAACAGATTAAAGGTTAGTTTCTGGTTTGCTCCAAAATGAATTCTCTGAATCTGCATTTCTTTTTTTTTTTTTTTTTTTTTTTTTTTTTTTTTGTGGTACGTGGGCCTCTCACTGTTGTGGCCTCTCGCATTGCGGAGCACAGGCTCCGAATGCACAGGCTCAGTGGCCATGGCTCACGGGCCCAGGCGCTCCGCGGCATGTGGGATCTTCCCAGACTGGGGCACGAACCCGTGTCCCCTGCATCAGCAGGCGGACTCTCAACCACTGCGCCACCAGGGAAGCCCTGAATCTGCATTTCTAAAGCCTTGTGGAAATGGTTGCTTCAGTTATTATGCATGGCAAGGTAAAATTTCCACAGCCAGGAGGATTTAATAGAAAACCTTTCCTTATTTCTGCAAGCTACAAAATATTTTCCCCTTCCCTGATGATGAACTTCCCATGAAATCTCTTTCATTTGTGACTTACGTAGTCTTGGTGACAGCCTTTACCTTCCAAATCAACTAATGGTAAGAACATGGTGACAGATTCTACTGCTGGGGAACGTTAGTGAGGTAGGTGGTGAAAGGCTATATTTAATCACATCAGTGGAAAACCTTGTGCAGCCAGAGTGCAGTCGGGACTCAATTACATTTGAAAAAGCAACATAATCATCATAAGATTAAAATATAACATAGATATCAAAGTGAGAATGATATAGGAGTGGTCACGAAATGTAGAGATGGAATTAAGTCAAGAAGCCTGAAATACCTTTGAGGTGCTTTGTTCTCTGCCAGTCATGGGGGAGGATTGAAAAACCAGAACATGGCTCTTACTCTTGAGCTTCTAATTTACTTGAGCAAATAAGCCATATATGGAGCAATTAGAACAGAAATGAAGCTGTGAGTGTTGTGGAGGAGTTCATGAATTCAGTGAAGGAGTTGTACATTGTGGAAAGGAACAGGCAGGATGGAGGGGGACTCTGGCTTAGATATGAGGGAAGAGAATTTTATCAAAATTTCTAACGAATATTTCCTACTATGGAAATGCCTTATTCCTTCATTTCACTTATTTATTCAGTAGTTTTTTCAATAAATATAGAGTGCCTTCTATGTCCTCTGTAATGTTCTTGTGCTGGTGAGCAAATATATTAATGGTAGAGACTAATAGATAAAATGAGATGAATAAGTAATATGCAGATGGTATTAAGTTCTTTGAAAAAAACAAAGCAGGGAAAGGAATAGGGAGCGGTGGTAAGATGACATTCAAGTGAACACCTAGAGGTGGTTTGGGAGTTAAACGTGTGGATATCTTAGGGAAGAGCATCCAAGGTAGCGGGAACAGCCAGTGCAAAGCCCCTGAGGCAGGGGTTTGACTGGCATATTTGAATAAAAGCAAAGAGACCAGTAAGGCTGCACTGAAGGATGGACAGAGGGGAGACTAGGAAATGCAAGGTCAGAGAGGTAGAGTGGCAGTCAGATCACGCAGGACATGGAAAGCACTGACTTTTTCCCTGATGGTGTTTGTGTCTGGAAGCCACTGAAAGGTTTTGAGGAGCAGAAAGTCATGCTCTGACATGTTTTAAAGGATCACTCTGGCTGCTGAAAATAGACTGAAGAAGAACAGGGAGATGGTAGAAGCCACTTATGATGCTATCAGAATAATTCAGGTGAGAGATAGTGGTAGCAGTGGAACTGATGAAAAAGTGGCCAGGTTCTGGATGTATATTGAAGGCAGAAGCAACAGAATTTACTGATAGATTGGGCATGAGGTGTAAAAGAATGAAAACCATCAAGGAAAACTCCCAAGATTTTAGGTGTGTTTCGGTACAATTTTGGAAAGCCAAAGTATGAGGACAATGCAATACTTCTCCAAACAATACTCAGATGCTGGAGTTCATGTACTATTTTTTTTCTCGGTATGCGGTTTGGAGCCAAGCATAAACCACTTCAGCATATTTAGTCACAGGTACTAACATCGGTTATGACCCACCCACCCAGAGATGGTTGGAGTCTGGGTTGTTTCCGTTTGCTTTGTGTTGTTTTTACAAGTGCTCAGCCTTTTATGACAGCTTTGAAGTTGAGGCAGTCTCTGCTCCCCACCATCTTTCTTGTCCTAATTAAGCTTTTTGTTTTTAAATAATCGTAGATGTACATGTAGTTTAAAGAAATAATACAGAACGATCCTCTGTACCCTTTACTCAGCTTCTCCAAATGGTGACATCTTACAGAACGGAACAGCATCACAACTAAGATGTTAACCTTGATACAGTCAAGCTTCAGAACAATTCCGTCACCAGGAAGAGCCCTACTTCTAGGTGTCCTTTTATAACTACACCTATTTTCCTTCTTCCACTCCCTGTTCTTAATGGCAACCACAGCTCCTCTACTCTCTGTTGTTTATTGTCACACTTAGAACACTACAGTTGCTTTAAGAAAAAACTAGTGACATTGGAATGTGTTCAGAGAAGAACTGTTTAGAACGGGGAAGGACCATAAAAGCATGATAGATGAGGAAAAATAACTGAGGCTGTTATAAAGAAAATCAAACTCAGAGCAAAAAATTGAGCTCTTTTTTCTCACTGTCGTGGCCTCTCTTGTTGTGGAGCACAGGCTCCAGACGCGCAGGCTCAGTAGTTGTGGCTCACAGGCCTAGCTGCTCTGCGGCATGTGGGATCTTCCCAGACCAGGGCTCGAACCCGTGTCCCCTGCATTGGCAGGCAGATTCTCAACCACTGCACCACCAGGGAAGCCCTACTTTAATATTTTATTGATGTATAGTTGATTGACAATGTTGTATTAATTTCAGGTTTATAGCATAGTGATTCAGTATTTTTAGATTACATGCCATTAAAAGTTATTACAAGATAATGACTATAATTCCCCGTGCTATACATACTTAGTTTAATTTTTAATTGAAAAAAATTTGTGATATTATAGACTAAGATATAGTTGTAAGAAATAGTACAGAAAGATTCCATGTACATTATGTCCAGTTTTTCACCAATGGTAACACTTTCCAAAGTTATGGTATAATATGGTAACTAGTATAATGACAGTGATACCATTCAGCAATCTTATTCACATTTTCCCATTTTCATGTTTTTACTCATTTGCATGTTCTATACAGTCTTATCATATGTATATGTTCTTGAATCCACCACCTCAGTCAGATACTGAACAGTTCCAACAGCCCAAAAGGATCTCTTATTTTGCCCTTTTATAACCACACCCACCTCCCACTTGCTATCCTACTTCTCCAGTCCCTTCCCCAGCCCCTCCAGACCATGTCCCCCACCCTACCTCCACCCCGGGAACCCACTAATCTGTCTTCCATTTAAAGGCTTTGTCATTTCAAAAACCTTACAGCAATGGAATCAACAGTATGTACCCTTTTGAGAGGAGTTTCTTTCACTCAATATAATTCCCTAAGATTCTTCTAAACTGTTGCTTGTATCAATAGTTTATCTCTTTTATTGCTGAGTCATAATCCATTGCATGGATGTGCCACAGTCTATTTAACCATTCACGTATTGAAGAACATTTGGGCTGATTCCAACTCTTAACTCTTATAAATAAAGCTGCTGTAGATATTTGTGTACAGATTTTGGGGGTGAAAAATTCATTTCTCTGGAAAATTTCTATACGAGTGCAATTTCTGGGTCGTATTGTAGTTCCATGTTTAGTTTTTAAAGAAGCTGCCTGTTTTCCAGAGCAGCTGTACCATTCTACATTCCCAATCACTTATTTTCATATTGTGGCTTGTCTTCCGTTTATGGAATTATAATTGGGCCAAATGAACCACAATTTGAGAAGGATTTTAGAAACTTTGCCAGGACAAAAAAGTAAAGTATATTCTCTACTAATTTGGAGAAGAGAAATTCCTGTTTAACTAAACGCCTCTATGTAATAAGTTCACAAAAGAGTCTACAGAATAACATAAACTTTCTTTTGATTTTCAGAGAAGCCTTTGTTAAAAATCTACATGACCCAGCCCTACTTAATAGGGATTAAGGGGAAAATATAAAGAATCAAAAATCTTTACTGTGAGCTGAACAACACACTTTATGCCTGGATTCTTGTGTACTTACAGCTGCTTATAGAATATTCCATCTAGAGTTGTGAGAAGCTCTCCTTGAGGTTGTTAGCTTTCCCAGACCTGCTTTGATGTCCTAGAGCTCCTAATGTGGACAAGATGAGTTGGGCTGCAAAAGGACGTGAGGATGTTGAGAAAGTGTCATACCTTCATCACATCCCATCAGAGGGACTCTTTGGAATTAAAGATAAATTTTATTCATTGTTTTCATCCTGGGAACAATAAGCACATTATAAATTATAGTATTTATAGTTATGGCTGCCATTTTTGAGTGTCTACTCTGTTGCAGGAGCTGTGCTAGATAAATTATAAACACTATATGCTGTCTTCAAAATAAGCTTGCAAAGAAGGCATTATTTTATCTCTAATTTATAAATGAGGGATCTTACTTTGTTAGAAGTTAGCTACATGCCTTTATTAGCCTAGTGCTTGAAAGTGATCCGAAAGATATTAGTATCCATGCTGCCATTATTCTAAGGGACCTTCAATTCCTATTTTCACCCTTCTTAACGACTTCTCCATTCACTGTGACTTAATTACAGACTGTGGGGGGACGGGGAAGAGTTGAGGGCTTAGATGGTACAGGTAGAGTGGCTTAAGGTACACAAATATAATAATCATAGTTATAATAATAATATTTTTATTATGCTGTCATTTGTTGAGTTTCTGCAATATGTCCAGTTCTCTGCTAAGAGTTTGACATGTAAGATCTTGATACCAAACAGCAACCTAGTAGGATATATGTTACTCTTGTGGCTGTTAAAGCAGCCATATAAATAGATGAGGAAGCAGGGTTGAGGAGGCAAAATAATTTCCCATACGGTCACACAGCTGTAGAAGGACCATGCTAGAATATAAACAATGACCTACCTGACTCCAAACCCCTTGCTCTGTCTGTTTGCTGTATCAATGTGAAGACACACACACACACACACACACACACACACACACACACCCTCCAAATTTGTGTGTGTGTGCCAAATATTAGAGACATTGGAGGCTCTTGGTTTTTAGCTGCTTTACTTTCTTGAAACATGGCTCAGATGATTATTCAAGGCTTACAAGCATAATATACTAAAAATTAATGTATCTTTAAATATAAAAGATTAGATTATTAAGTTTTATTTTTTTAAGTGTATTTAGCAGTATAGAAACTTAACTTTTCTTTATGGTGCTAAGGTGAACATTTCACTTTAACATCTTCCTGCCACAATAGACATAAAGTGATTTTGAGTGTTTTTATGACTCTAGCTTGAAGCCAAAGCTTGGGTAATTGTCTTCAACAATTACTGGAATATCCAGGAAAAGGATCAGTATAGTGTTATGGTCATTGACATGGTTTGTTCATGCTGATCAAGCTCTCCAGTCTCAACTATTCACCTTCACACTTATTACTCAAGTTTCTTTGTGGCTGGTGACCAAAAACTTGTTTACTTGTGATGGGTCATAGATAATTTCCTACTAGGCAAGAGTTCCATGCTCTCTTTTTTTTTCTATAATAGACACTTCATAAATATTTGTTGAGTCATGAATGGATGATTACATCTTTGTCTTCTACACTATTGACCTTCTTTTATCAATTGTTCTTTACCATTTTCACCATCTACGATATCTCCCAAGAACATCTGATTAGAAAGGTGACTCCCTGTGTTGTGACTGAGCATACTCTTTACTTCAGTGTAACAACAATTAGTGAGTGTAGCGTTTTGGCCAGGGGCTCTGCTGGGTGCTCAGGGCAAGGAAATGGCCAACATCACCTGTCAGTCAAGGGGTTCCCCATCTGGTAGAGGACACAGTGAAGAGTGATAAGGGTATCTGTGTAAGGAATGGAGAAAACCTCTTGAACAGATGCTTAATTGTCAGAGGAGATGAGCAAAGATGGCTTTCCACAGGGGATGATATCTCAACTGGGTTTTGAGGATAACTAAGTTTTCTTTTTAGATAAACAAGCAAGAGCTTTTATCTTAGATAGAAAGTATTTTTGTTCCTTGATTTTGTTCTGGAAATTATTGAAAATGTTTTATGGATTTTGAGGCTGTGGGCTCAGAATCAGAATCTAGGATTTGATGTATTAGGAGTTTCACTTCCATGGTATGCTAAAGTGAGGATTGATCGATACAAATACCTCCTTTTGTAGACAATGGCTGTCCCAACATTTTTCTAGTTCCTTACTGAATGAAAGTAGAATGAAAATCTTTGTGGAATATACAAATAAAGCTATCTTAAAAATTATTTGAAATCATGAGATTAAATACAAACCTTCTCAATTCAAAGCACTATTTTAAAATTTTTATTTATTTTTTTGTTTGTTTGTTTTTGTTTTTGTTTTTTGCGGTATGTGGGCCTCTCACTGTTGTGGCCTCTCCCGTTGCGGAGCACAGGCTCTCGACGCGCAGGCTCAGCGGCCATGGCTCACTGGCCCAGCCGCTCTGCGGCATGTGGGATCTTCCCAGACCGGGGCACGAACCCGTGTCCCCTGCATTGGCAGGCGGACTCTCAACCACTGCGCCACCAGGGCAGTCCTATTTTTTTAAAAAAATCATAGGTGGAATGTGTATCCAGATGCACAAATTTAAGGAGTTGAAGAACTCAGTTTGTCAAAAAGTTTAAGAAGGATCTTCTCCCCCATCAGCTCTAAAGATTGTTATATCCTTGATAGTTAAAATTCATGTGCTCACACTGGTAGTGGAATGCTGGGTTGAGAAGGATTCTGAGGCAGTATCAACATTCAATGGGGAAAAGCACTGTGATCAATTATCAGGATATGTGTATATGTATGTGGAGTGAATCATGTGTTACATTTCTGCCATCTCTCAATCAGGAAAATAATGGACATCTAGAATGGCTTGGGAAGCAAGATCACTTCATATTTAAATAATTATGAGGCCCCCAGGCACCCATGAGGAATAAGCATTGTGTTTTTAGCAAATTAATGAGGGATGATTTTCTAGTATCCTTCCTTGTTAGAGTATTAACATTTTCACAAGTGCAGCCATGAAACTGGTTGACATTTACTCTTATTTTACACAAAATAATGGTGTTGGCTAGAGAGTGATTACACTTGGTGTTTAATAAACACTTATTTTTACCTGGGTCTCTGTTATCCATCCTTTATAATAGGAACACTATTTAATTTTGTGAGATATCCATGGAAATAACCACTATAGCTTGCCCTTATAACTTGACAATGCTCTGTAGGGACTTCTATACAACAGAGAAAGCTCTCAATAAATCCATGTCAAACAAAAGAAGTCACAAAATTCTTGAATTGAATTTTTCTAGCATACATGAAATGTGGGATGGCAAAGGGTACTCCACTGTTTTATTGCCACTTCTTGGGGAAGGGCTGTGTAATTCATCTGATGCTTCCCTTCCTGTGACTTATGCTGTCATCCCAGATTCATGGTAATATAAGTTTACAGCACTCCAAATCGACATGTATTCTCGGTCCACTGTGTTTGCAATTCCTTTCTACTTCAGCTGCTTTCCCAGGGGAAGCGGTTAATCCCGACAGGCACTACATAGGGTAATGTTATAGGTAGCATTGTCTCAGGTAAACAGTGTCAGCAATGCAGTCATTCTAATGTGCATTGTACAATGAATTTGTGTATAGCATCTAGCTGGTGGCTAAAGGAAAGTATGGCGTGCCTACAAAGGCCAAATATTTGTGAAATGAACAGGATTTGTTTTCATCTAAGTACCCTCCTTCTACTCTATTCTAATCAGAAAAAAATATTTTATTGATTACACATAACATTTAGCGAGTGCTCGCTCTATTGCCAGGTACCATGTAACCCCTTTGTATGCATGACACAGTTGATCCTTCCCAAACCATATCAGGGAGCAACTATTATTGTCTCCAGTTTTCAGTTGGAAAAACTGAGTCTTGAGCATAAATAATTAGTCTAAGATTGCATAGCACATAAGTATCAAGGCCTAGTTTAAATCAAAGACTGACAGATACCAATGTTTGTACTCTAATCATCGTACAGCATGGCCTCCCGAATGGAAACTGTGGTTGACATCTTTCCACTTACCTGGCTGATTTAATAGTCATTCCTAGAAGCTAGCAGCCTAGGGAGTTGTATCAACCGTATACAGCAAATGTTGGGAATGTAGTTTATAACTTGAACAAAATGTCCACATGTCAGGGAGAGTGCCAGAGAATAAGACACTGGTTTATTTCCCTCCATTTTCCAATCTTTTATTCTGGTCTTAAAACTGCTTGGTTGTAACTAATAAATGTTATTGGGTGAATAAATGTTCATCCAATATACCATTTTTGACATAAATAATGTAATATCCAAACAATGCAGGAACTGCCTTAAATAAAACATGTGAATGCTGGGTCTTTCTTGTAATAATTTGAAAAGTATCAATAATGCTGTCAGTTTAACAACAGAACATGCTATCTGCCCTTTTCATCTTCCTGGTTATATTAGAAAAGGAAAAATGTACCCCTGCACCACATTAAAAAGTGTTCTTCCCACCACCATTGTCTGAAGAGTTGTTTTAGGAGCCCAACATTTAATTTTAGAAATAAATATCTGTGTTATGTTTATGAAACCTTGAGGAAAGTGATCTGGTTTACTGGATGAGAACAATGACTTTAGGGTCACATTACTTGAATTTGAATCTCAGCTGAGAAACTTTGGGGAACACACCTACCTTCTCTGAACCTCTTGTTTCCCTGTGTGTAAAGTAGAGATAATTACATCTACCTCAGAGAATTGCTGTGAGGATTAAATGAGCTAATGCATTGGTATCAATTCATTGACCAACTTAAATTTCAGGGAGATACAAACAGGAAATAGCACTGTTTATTTTGTCTCCAAACACAATCTTCAGTTCCTTGTTCCTTACATTTATCTAGTTGGAACCATGGCTATAGGTAATATTGAGTGATAAGAATAATTTCCTCTTGGTAATTGTCTTAGTTTGGGTTTTCCCCACAAAATGACCAAGAGAGAAGAATTTGGGTGCAATTAGCCTATCTGGGAGGTGGTTGAAGGTAGTACAAGTGAAGAAACGGGGAGACAGGAAAGAAATAACTATCAATAAAGCTATGGGGACTTCCCTGGTGGCACAGTGATTAAGAATCCGCCTGCCAACTCAGGGGACACGGGTTCGATCCCTGGTCTGGGAAGATCCTACATGCTGTGGAGCAACTAAGCCCGTGCACCACAACTACTGAGCCCACATACCACAATTACTGAAGCCCACACGCCTAGAGCCTATGCTCCACAGCAAGAGAAGCCACCGCAATGAGAAGCCTGCGCACCACAACGAAGAGTAGCCTCCGCTCGCCGCAACTAGAGAAAGCCCGCGCGCAGCAACGAAGACCCAACACAGCCAAAAAATAAATAAATTAAAAATAAAATAATAAAATAAAATAAAAGCTAGGTATGAGCAGGAAACTACTATGAGTAACTAGGGCTCTGTGTCTCTGAAATACCACGTGGAACAGACCTTGGAATATTGTCTTTAGAGGAAGGCAAGCGTAGCAGATGCTTCTAGTTCCTGAACTGGATCCCTTTACTGGTCCAGTATACACATCCTCTAGTTACTCTGGACACTGGATACCTCACAGCCACTCCTCCCCACCCCTTCTCTGGAGGATTGTCCTTGGTTAAGCTCACCCTTCTATTCCAGTTGCCAATAGCACAGACTGACTGATATGGGGATACAAAGGCCAGCCTTTTACCTCTGAGGGAAAAATTCTGCTGTGTGGTTGATGCCATAGAGCCCTCTTCACCATGGATCAGGCCAAGGCTAGACTTAACTGTGACTACAGCTAATTTGATTCTTTCCCCTTCCTTATTCTTTCATTCCCTCCCTTACCGGTCCCTCCTGAAATGTCTGTAATGCTCAGTGTTACCCATCTAAATCCCTTTCTCAATCTCTGCCTCTAGGGAACTCAATTTAAGACAGGGACACTGGGGGCAATTATTCAACATTGTTGATCCCCCGTTGGTTGAGGGTTTGGTAACACTGACCAGCTGCTGCCTTCCATGGCCCCACACCACCGCCTATTTCTGATGGGGTTCCCCTGTTCCCCTCGTGAAGTGATCTTGGGTGTGGCCCCGTCAGAGTGGTTTGAGCCAGGTAACCAAGGTACTTGATGTGTGGGAACCTTGCCGTACGGGGTAGGCAGACTAATCCCACTACTGACCTCTCCTCTCCCCATTTGATGGGGCAGCTTCCAGCCAGCATCTCCTTCCTGCTTCAGAAAACTTTAACAGGAAATGAGTATCAGCTTCTTGTTTCACAAGTGCTCCCAAATTTAGGGGACACATGTGAAACTCCATGAGTCCTGTCACTCTGTGTAGAGAGGGATGCGGGGAGTGGTGGGGAATGCTAAGATTTTCTGTAGAACTGAAAGCAGTCTGCTAGGGAATGAGACATTAGTCTCCTTATCTTATGTTCATGGTCCAATCTCTTATTGGAAACCCCCTCACTTGGCTTGTGGAATGGCTACTGGGCCAGCAACCATCCTGATTCAACCAATCTCTCCTAACTTTAGTCTTCCGCTCCTACAGGCTGATTTGGTGATGGGGGTGAGGGTCAAAGGACCAGTTTGGCCATCTTTTTTGATAAGGGGTTACCTATTGCCTCTTTGGGACTTAATTTATAGAAGCCACAGAAAACATTCTGTTTAATATTCTTTTATATACATATTTAAATTAATACTAAATGCTCATTAAATTGTAGCTATTAATTCAATTATAAAATTAGTTTCTAGCATCTTTGAAAAGCCATCACAACTTACTATTTGTATTAATGATGTGACTCAGGATGTTTGATGAAAAGATCACAGTGTCTAAGAATCAGGAGACCTGGGTCATCATGGACTCAGCCCCATGACCTTTTCCAAATCATTTCACCTTCCAAGGCTTTGACTTCACAGCCGTCAAATAGGATAATCAAAGCTGGTTTACATATCTCACAGGGTTGTTTTAAGTCTGAAATGAAGGGAAACATGCAGAAGCACATTTCAGAGTGTAAAATAATGAAATGTCAGGTAATAATTAATAAAGTCACCCACTTTTAAGGGAATCTACCAAAAGGCAATTTCCCCTTCTCTTCAAATACTCACACCAATCTGACAAGCTGCTGTGGCTGAGACCTGACTCATTTGCAGCAAATAGATGCCATGTTAAATGATGACAAAGTGATAAACATATGTAAATATTTCATATGGAAGTGAAATCAGTATGGACACATGCAAAAGACACAGTTCCAAGACTGGGGAAGCTGGGCTATGCATAGTCACAGCAGAAAAAGACATGGGTGTCGGAGTGGATCATCAGCTAAAAACAAGCCCAGCGCTGTTATTTAAACTCTTAACAGAAACTATTACTAGGCATGGACCATGCATAATTTTGCCATTTGTCTCAGACTTCATGATGTAGCATGCTGTTAATCGGGCAAGTGTATCATATAGAGGAACATAGGCTGCTCCTGGTGACACTGGATTCATCAACTACCTCTCCAGGTTCTTTGTTGGTTCAAGTTGGCATGGTTATATATATCTGTTCATATCTGGTTACAGATAGTACAACGTTCTGTATGTGAAAGTGTCTTGAAAAAGCATAGTTATGCTGTGAGGGTATGTGATATTAAACAAGTGACGAAAAAAAAGATGAAAAAAACTAGAAGAAAGTAAGACAACAGCTGGAGAAGAAGAAGCCAGAAGGTGTCCTATTTTATCGCACCACCATGAGCTGCTCAAAGGAACAAGTGTCTCTAAATTTTGTAGAGAGAGAGGGAGGGAGGGAGAGAGGGAGAGAGAGACTGACTGGGCTCAGTGAGATAAAAACTAAGACCAGAGTCTCAGCCTTGGACTAGAGACCCTCGAGGGCTGTGCAAGCTGCAGGTTTAAAAGCATGCTTTGTGTGGTATAGACACTCATTTGTCAAGTGCCAGGGAGCTTTTATAATATCTCAGAAGTGTAGCCCTTCTATGGCCCAAGGTCAATGCATGAAATCAGGTGTTTAAATAAAAACTAATGACAAGTCAAATCATTTCTGAAAAATAAAAGCACTCTTTATTACGAAAAAATTTAATTTAAATGTATACAAAGTAAACAGGATAGAATATCGATCCTCTTATACACCTATCACCCAGCTTCAATATTATCACCATTCTGGAAAGACCATTCCTTTAAGAAACGTGTCTTTTTAATTTAAACATTTTCATTTGGAAGTAAATAAAAATTGAATAAATAGGATAATATAGAGTAATGTAATATAAATAGAATAATTTCAAGTAAGAATAAGAATGGTGTGAAGAGTATGCAGGAATCCTTTATACAGATTCACTTACTGTAAATATTTTATTCCTTTTTGTCATTGGCACACGTGTGCTCTCTCTCTTTCCTTCTCTGTAACATTTTCTTTTTCTGAACAATTTGAGGATAATTTATACCAACCATGGACATTTACCCCCAAATATTTCACTGTGTGTTTCCTAAGAATAAGGATATGGTCATATATAACCATAATATAGTT
Source organism: Lipotes vexillifer (assembly GCF_000442215.2). Lineage (NCBI taxonomy): Eukaryota > Metazoa > Chordata > Mammalia > Artiodactyla > Lipotidae > Lipotes > Lipotes vexillifer. Next base: position 298,668 of record NW_006772104.1, read on the forward strand.
ACTAATCTCATAAATTTATAGATACAATTTTATTGTGTTCCAAGTATATCAGTTGACCCAGAGATGTCTTTTATAGCATTTTTCCTGCTCCATTACAGCACCCAGTGTAGAGTCAGGTATAGCATTTTGTTGTCACCTCTCTCTGCCTACTGTAATATGGAACATTTTATTTGTTACTTACAATGTTGACACTTTAAAAAATGACAGTCCTCCTGTGGACCCATTTGTTTCAATAGAGTGTTCCTCATTTGGACTTTGTCTAATAGTTCCTCATTATCGTATTCAGATTATGCTTTCTTGGCCAGGACACTGTATAGGTGATGATGGTGTGTCCCTCTCAGGTGTCATGTTTGGAGGTAGAACACTCATCTGCCCCTAACTGAGGGTGTTAATTTTGAACACTTAGTCAAGGTGTTGTCTGATTTCTCCACTATATAGTCAATGTTTTTTTCCTTGCAACATAGAAACAACCTTCAAGGAGACACTTTAAGAGCATTCACAGATTCTGTTCCTCACCAAGTTTCCCTCCTAGATTTTAGCATCCATTCATAAATCTTGCCTGATCCAATTTTTACTACAATTATCGCAAAATGCTGATTTTCTATCCCAGTACTCTTTCCACATTTATTAGGTAGTACATGGCATTCTGTTGTAAGCAAGAGCCTTCTCTTTCC
>NW_006772104.1:299381-320331 GCF_000442215.2 Lipotes vexillifer
GGAATAATGATTCCTTTTTTTCTCCAAAATGGCTTTTGGTATATTACTAAATATAGTTAATTATTTTGACGCTGAAATCATCCCATATTTGGCTAGTGAGAGCATTTTTAATCTGGCTTCTGTGTCTGGGACATGCCCCCAAAGTAAGTTTGAACATTTACTTTATAGCATAACAAGGTGTTTCAGGCTCGTCTTGTACCTCTTCGCCCAAGGCCTGGCATAGTTATTGCTCTGAGGATCCCTGGTTGGTTTTAGTGGGGAATGGTATTAAATCCTAGCTCTTGGCACTAGGTGTGCTCATCGCATCAGGGGTGTGGCGTTTTGGCCCTGTCAGTGCATAGAGGTTGGAAGCATATGCATGCATGCACACATTTATATACATACACTTGCATACATATATGCTTAAACCCGTGCACTTATACATGCATATGCACATCTCAAAATTATGAATTCACATCAATATCCCCAGTTTCCAAACCATCCCTACAGGGTTCTTTCTTGTCTTTCCCCATTTTATGTTTTTACCTACCGTCTTCCCAATTGAGAAAACTGGCTGTCAAATTTACTCAGTTGCTCAATCTGATAATACATCTGAAATAGTTTCACAATTGCTTTGCCCATTCCATTACAAAAAACAAGCCATATTAAAGACAGTTCAAGAATTGTTTGCAATTCTTGCCCTCACCCCATTCTGCTGCAAACAGAGGGTGTATAGCTAATTACTTGGATTAGTTCCCTCTTTCCTTCGTCCTTTCCTCCCTCCTGCCTTCTTTTCCTCCCTTCCTATCTCTTCTTCTGTTCCACTTAAGGGTAGTTATGGCATTTGTTTGAAATATCAATACAACTGAATTTACGTGGTTCAGTTGGCTTCCAGTTTTCGTCTCCTTTTCCTTCTGTATGTATGTTTGTGTATATATACCTATATGTATGTGTATATATGCATGTATGTATGTATATATATGTGTGTGTGTATGTATTAATATGTAGAAGATTAAAGGCTTCAGAAAGTCAAACTATATACAGAAAAGAATATTCAGAAGTGTCAGTTTTTTCTCCTCCACTCCCTCCCCAGCCCAACATGACAATATATTAGAACAAAAGTATACACATTAAGCCTAATTATATGGTTGCCTTTAGGGGAATGAAAAGGAAATGGAGTTAGAGGTGAATTGATCAGTCAGTTGATTAAGATGGGAACCTTGCACCACAGGGCAGTGAAGATGATGTATATAAACTGAGGGACACGACTGACTACACTGTCAAGTACTTAAGGTTAAACATTTTTTTTCCCTAAAACCCCACAAACATACAGCAGCATTTCCCAATGTATGTTCTGCAAAATGGTAGTCTCGTGAGATAGCTCTGAGAGGAAAAAAATTGTTCCTGGTCAAATAAGAATGGGTAATAGTACACATTTGATCCCCTTCCTGGAAGTCTTTCTGTTTACAAAGTTAAGAAACTAAGTCATGTTTCTATAGTTTGAATTTTTTTTAACTCAGGGAAACAGAGAGTAGATAAGTAGTTGCCAGGGCCTGGGGGTGGGGAAAATAGGGAGAGGTTGGTGAAAGCGTACAAATTTTCAGCTGTAAGATGAATAAGGTCTGAGGGTCAAATGTATCGTGTGGTGACTATAGTTGACAACATTGTATTTGTATAACTGAAATTTACTAAGAGAGAAATTAAATGTTCCCACCCCACCCCCCCAAAAAGAAAAAATAAATATGTAAGGTGATGGATGTGTTAATTAACTAGATGGAAGGAGTCCTTTCAGTATGTATATGTATATCAAGTCAACATATGTACACTTTAAATATCTTACCCTTTTATGTGTTCATTATACCTCAATAAAACTGAAATACAAAAAGAATGAAGTGAAATATGCTCCCCTACTTGACATGAATATCTTTGAATGAATATTTATAATACTTATCTTTTAGAACTAATCTTTAGAGGGACAAATTTTGGAAAATTTGGGTCCATGCACTCACTCAATAAACATTTATTGAGCACTTAATCTATGCTGGGTGCTGATTTGGGTGCTGTGGATGGACAGCCAACAAAACAAATGAAACACCTGTCCTGGAGGAATTTATAGTTTAGGAGGGTTTGTAGGGGCAGTGAAGGCAGACAGATATCATGTCTGGTGGTGACCTGTGGTATCGACTGTTATAGCCACTCAGGAAAGATGAATACAGACTGACAATTCCCTTTCATCCTTTGTGAAGACTTCAAAATGCTGACCCAAAAGGAAAAAAAAATGGAGGGGTAAATGCTGCAATGAGCTTGGACGCTAAGCATCGGGGGGCTTCATCCTTCTACTTCATCTGCATACATCTGAGTATAAGCCAACAATTAAGGGTATAAAACGTAAAAAAAAAAAAAAAAAACAAGGGAAAAATTCTTGAGTTTTTAATCACATTTCCATGTTGATAAAATATTTATGAGCTCTCCTTCAATTAATTAGAATAAACCATGTTACATTGCAGGAAACAAATTGGAAATTTAATAAAGTAAATTCACTGCCAATTTCTTTGGAAGGAAGAAGCTAATTATGTTTAGTTCTGTAATTATAACTTTAATTAAAATATAATGCAGAATATTGCTAAAGTGAAAACAGTGGTGAGTAATAAAATGGGGCCTTTAATATAATTTGCTCTTTAGATGAAAATTTGTAATTTAAAATGAAGTCTTTATTGTACCATTCTCCAAAAATTTCATCCTTTCAGTTTAATTTAGCAACCTTCCTATAAAGACTAATTGATGTTTATTTACTGGTTTAAACCCGTTTCCTTCTGTTTGTTGTGTGCTGAAAATCTCCTTTTCTTTGCTTTTTGCCATCTTCCTTTTAGACTTGATTTAAAGAGACACTCCTATTTCCCCCTTGCACATTATAATTTATAACACATCCCTTTTGAGTTGGAACATGGCTTGAAACTTTCAGTGATTTAAAACTTGAAAGCTCAGATGCTCTTAGAAGTATGTTCACATATCAGTCGCCTTCACCTGGCTGGCACAGAGATGATTTGATTGCTCCAGGCAGACATCCAGGTAGAAGGAAATTTTAGATCCTCTAAAATGAAATTAGGAAGGTGATGGAATGAACTTCTGGTGATGTTTTTAATAATCATTTGCTCTCAAACACTTCTCAGAGGAATAGAGTTGACTAATAGTTTGCCCAGATGTTAGACTTAAATTCCAAAGTCTACTGAAATTTGAGGCCATTTGCCATGATGTTAAACTCATATCCATTTCTAAAGGCCTTTTAGACTGTTCTTTAATTTGAAAGGTACTCTGCTTTTACCCAAATCACAGGGGTTTATGGAAGGGAAATGCTAAACTTGAAAAACTCAATTTTTCAACTCAACATCTCTTTATACTTCAGCATTCAATGAAGGATTCACTTGGTTTCATGTGAGTCGATTTAAAATGACTAACAGATATTTATTTGAATGCATACGGTATAAAAAAAAATGTTGTACTTGCTGTGCAAAAATATCTCCCTGAGGAGTTGTTGAAAATCGGATTTCTGCACCAGTTACTGCCCTCACGTTCAGACCCAGTATGTTTGGTGTGGATCCCAGTGATTTTATTCAGATAGTTAGAGAAACGACTGAATGTTTATGGGATTCTAGAGTTGAGTAATATAGTCCTTAACTCAAAGAACTTACATCCCTAGAGGATGATGTTAATTGAATCAGTAGTTCTTTCTGCTTTCCATTGGGGCAGAACTGATCTTGCCTAGGCAGGAGTGGAGAAGACGGTTGAAATTCGGGAAGAAGTAAGTAGGGAGAGGGGGTTGTTAGTTCTTCGATCATGGGGAATGAAGGTCCCGTTGCCTATGATTTGAGTAACTTGCAGGGTGATTACGTCGATTACAAGGTAATCAAGAAAAAATGTGACTGGGGACTGCTAGGATGCAGGGCAAGGATGCATTCAGAATTAGTTACCAATTGGGTGCTTTGCTTTAGGACCCACAACCTTGAGTGCCCATTCCTGGAACACTTGAGAGAGAACATTCCTAGAACATTCTGAGAATATTCTCTTAGCTTTTCAAACCTCCCCATCATTCCAGAGAGGATTGGTGGCTTCAGAAAGGAACTTAATGTGCTTTGTCTTCATCTCCTACACGTGTTTAACTGGGGGTCTCCACATACCAGATACTCTAATTATTACTGCCTAACTGTAATCGATAAAACTATTTGAAAAAATACTTGGAAAGGTTTTGCTCTTTCTAATAAGTCAAACCACAGCAGGAACATATTTAGAAAAATCTAATCATCTCTACTACTCTTGCTGCAGGCACATCCCTAACATAATGAACGTGAGCATCTTTCATATCTTCTGCTGTAGGTAGGTTTCAGTGTTTTTTAACCAAGTAGTGTACTAAACAGTACTCTGCATCTTCTTTTCAGGTCTTGTAAAAGCCCTTCCCTGCGGATCCTGTCTGCTTTTACAGAGCATAGAAACCTAGTGAGGTGTCACAACGAAGGCTAAATCTATGGCCATTCTAGTCCCTGAGCGGGAAGTCTCCAACTCAGTGGTTCTGGGAGGGTGGGGCAGGGAGGGTGCGTTTTGCCCTCCAGGAGGCATTTGGCAATGTATTTTTGTTGTCATACCTGTAAGGGGTGCTTCTGGCATCTAGTGAGTAGAGGCCAGGGATGCTGTGAAATATCCTACAATACACAGGACAACAACCTCCCCACAAGGAAAGAATTATCCTGCCCAAACTGTCAATAGTGACAGGATTGAGAAACTAGAATAGAGGAACTTTGAGGACCCTGTCCCTGAAGGAGGAGTCTGTTCTCATGCTTGTGAGAAATTCTGCCGGGAAAGACTGTATGGTCACACATCTTTCCTGTACAGTGTTTTTTCTTTCTTATTACTATGGACTACATGTTTGTGTCCTCCCCAAAATTCATGGGTTGAAATCTCAACATTCAGTGTGATGGTATTAGGAGTTGGGGCTTTTGGGGAGTAATTAGGTCATAAGGTGGAGCCCCCATGAAGTGGATTCTTGCTTTTGTAAACAGGACTCCAGAGAGCTCTCTCCCCCTCCCTCTTCCTGCCATATGAGGGTGCAAGGAGAAGTCAGCAGTCTACAACCCAGAAGAGACCCCTCACCAGAATCTGACCATGTGGGCACCCTGATATTGGACTTCCAGCCTCCGAAACTGTGGGAAATAAAATTCTGTTGTTTAAGTCACGCCATCCACGATACTTTGCCGTAGTAACCTAGTAGTAACCTTCATCCCCGTGTTGGTGCTTATCAGTTGTGTGCAAGTGACCCCTTTAAGCCTCAGTTTCCTCATAGGTTAAGTGGACCCAATGTCAGCATCTACCTCACGGGGCTACTGTAGGACTTTAAGGAGACGGTGTACCTGAAAGTGCGTAGCACCATGCTGGCCTGAATAGTGCTCCATTTGCATGTGTGGTTACTATTGTTTGGGATTCAGGGTTTCACTGGATAAACAGCAATCACTCTATATATTCCAGTATAAAGTGACTGAATTTAGGGAATTAGAGGCTTGTGCTATTTTCGGAAAGTGTGAGGGAGGATAGGTCAGGGAAGCTGTTTCTAATCATCTCAGCCTGTAACCCTGAACAGGCTGATGTGAACACTCCCTGAAGGCTGCTGTGACTCTCAAGACCTCCAGGAAGCCCCCCCCCGCCCAGCAGCTCGTCCTGCCCTACCGAGGGGAAGGAGGCCAGAAAATGCTGCCCCCTACCTCACCCTACAGCACTGAAGCAGGGGATGTACAGGGTACGCCAAGAAGCTGCCGCAAATCTCACAACTGCTGCAAAGCTTCTTCACAGTAGTAATCGCCTGCTTTCCCCTTCTGTTCCCCCCATCTCCTACCATTGATTCTCCCTGGCAGAATCCGACCTGGAGATGCTTTGAGAAGGGGATTGTGGAAATCACTCTAGCTCCTTCTGTGCAATGCAGAAGACGCCCCAGAAGGGGGTGACAATGATGTCAAGGTGACAATAGACAATTGGCATGCTTTGTCATTACTCTTATCTCTGTAGTTCTTCAAAATAGCTATTATCCTCACTTTTTAAATGAGAAAATTGCCACTCAGAGAGGTGACGTGATTCTTCTCAAAGTCTAATTTGTGCCAGACCTGGATTCCAAATTCAATACTCACCCAACTACACCACCCCCTAGATGTAGTCCAAAAAAATTTATTTACCATTTTGGAGTCATTAATGAGAATGAAAGCTTTACTTTCCAAAATATCTTTCTCCCATAGGTCTAAATATCTTTATTATTCATTTGGGTTAAAATACTGAATTACTCTTTTAAAGTAACAGTAAAGTGGTAGGGGTAGATATAAAGACATTATTCATTATTAACACCTTGGACCAAATATCTTTTTCATCATCTTAGGGTATTATGTCAAAGAGACCCTTTGGCTGGTTTCCCTGTAGAGCAATGTAATGGAGAGAGACTGGACTTCTGAGTTTGCCCTGGCTTTTGTGATTTGCTTTTTAAGTAACTTTGGGCAACTTATTAGCTTCCCCTGAGCTCTAGTATTCTCATAAATAGAAAGGAGATGACATCATACACCTCAGAGGTTTGATATGAAAATTAGATATCAAGATAACATAGAGGAAACACCTTATTTCCTTCCACACTTGTATGAAAAATATTTCAGGTGCACCACTGTATTAGGTACTATGCTAAGCATCGTGAGGATAGATGAGGTCCTGGAGTTTACAACGTAGTTTGTTTGGGAGGAAAACATTACATACTAGTAAAGAACATAGGATAGCACAAATACATAAGATAGTCCAGATCTTCAAAGTCACAATAAAGAAATAAACTGGTGATAGGTGAGAGAATGGAGGTGTAGAAAGGTATTTTGGATGGGTTAATTCACCTTGAGAAAGTGAGTATTTGATCTAAGACTTGAAGCATAAAATTAATTCTTTCTGCAACTATTTATTGAAAAACCTGCTAAGTGCCAGGCACTGTTCTAGGCACTGGAGAAACAGTGAACAAAACTGACAGTCTCTGCCCTCAGTCCTGGTGAGGGGAGATAGATAATAAAAAATTACATAAGTAATTATACAGTATCTCAGAGGGCAATACATTCTATGAAGACAAATAAAATAGAAAAGTAAAGTAGGGCACACAACACTGCTGAGAAGACACTGGAGCAGGCCCAAAGGGAGTCATAGATGAGCCATAAGAATATCTGGGGGAGGAGTACTCCAGGTTGTTGGAAAGTAAATGCAAAGGTCCTGAGGCAGGAGCATGCCTGCTAGTTTGAGGAAAGCTTGGAAGCCAATTTGAATAGAGTGGAGGGAACAAGGGAGAGGGTGGTAGAGGAGAAGCTCTGAGAGCTGGCAGGGGTCCAGATCACATGGGACTTTGTAGTTAATTGTGAAAATGTTGCCTTTTTCTTTGACTGAGATGGATGACTCTGCTTGTGGAAAACAGACTGTAGGGATAAGTGCGAGAGCAGGGATACCCATTCGGATGCTAGAGCAATAATCCAAGTGAGACAGGGTGGTGGCTTGGGCCAGAATGCTCGTAGTGGTAGTGATGATAAAAAGCTGGATTCTAGATATATTCTGAGGGCAAAGCCAACAGGAGGGATATACTGAAAGATTGAATGTTGCGTGAACAAGAAGGAAGTCAAACATGTCTCTAAGACTTAGGGCTAGAGCAATTCAGGAGGTGGAGTTGTCATTTATCAAGATGGGTAAGCAAGTTTCAGAGAGAAAATCACTTCTGTTAAGCGCTTATTAAGTTTAAGATGCCTCTAGATATCTACATGAAAGTGGAAGTCTGAAATTTAAGGAAAAGTCAAAGATAAGAAACCTGTTTGGGAGTTGAAAACATATAGTTGGCACTCAAACCCATAAAACTAAGTGAGATCACTGAGGAAGTGACTGTAGACAGGGTAGAAGAAAGGTCCTGGGTCTAAGCTCTGGGGCCCTGCAACTTAACAAATGGAGCAGATAAAGCGGGCCAACAGTCAGGATCTGTTAGTAAGGTAGGAGAAAACCAAGGGAAGGAAGTACTTCAAGAAGAAAGGCTGGTCAGCTGTGTCAAATGCTGTGAATAACTCAAGTAAGACATAAACTGAAAATCCTTTGGATTTAGCAGAGCGAGGTCACTGGAGATTTTGGCGTGAGCAGTTTCGACATAGTAGTATAGACGTAAACTTGATTGGAGTGGGATTAAGAAAGACTGTGAGAAAAGGAATTAGATTCTCTTTGAGGATCAAAGAAATGGAAACTCAGGGTGGGGGCAGAGGTGGGGTCAACAGAAGGTAGACTGTTGCTTAGAAGTCACTGGAACTTCAAGGTGCAGAGGTGCTTCAGAATCACTTGGGAGGTGGGAGATGGTTCTTGTTAACACAAGACAACTGGGCTTTTTCCAGAGTTTCTGATTCAGTAGGTCAAAGGAGGGGCGGGGGTGGGGTGCACCCAAGAATGCGCATTTTCATCACGGTCTCAGGCGATGCAGATGTTGCTGGTCCAGGGAACTCATTTTTAGCATCACTGCTCCTGGTCGTTGATTTCTTTGTCGACCCTTCTGTCTAAAGTAGCATCCATCCTCCTATTCCTTTCTGCCACTCTCTCACTGTATACATCTGCCTTATTTATTGTTCATTATTTAAATTCCCATCGCTATAGGAAAGGAGATCTGTCTGCCTTGTTCACCATTGTTCCCCTTGTGTGTAACACAGTGCTTGACATACAGTTGAAACTAGAAAAAAAAAATTGGAATGAATTAATAGAATAAGAAATGAATGAATAAACAAAGAATTCCAACAGGGATAAGCATTGTTTTGTACAAGTTTTGAGATGACTAATGCTTGTTTGGAACTGTTTGTAAAGAAAAAAAAGTTACATTTTGCCAAATGGCAAGTCAAAATATTGAGTTAAATTTCAACCTCTAAGACACCGTGAGGGATCTGAGCATGTTATTTATATTTCAAAATTCATGGTAACCAGCCCAGAGATACCAAATGTGACTATTGTATGGTGTTTCAAATACAATCACATAACTTTCAAAGAAAATGCTGCTTGAAAGCAATAGATTGTTTTGTCGTTAAGTATTTACATGTAGGTCCCCAACTGTCACCATTTTAGAGACCTCCGTAGTGTAAGAGAAAATAGTAAAACCATGTGTTGGTCTTCAGTGCGCTAATTAGCCTATAAGCCAAGCCATTCGTAGCGAGCTTCATGTAACACATCTAGGTTTTACATGAGGGATATTTGAGGCCTATTCAGTTGGAAGAATTTATCTGTCAATCCAAGTCTCTTAAAAAAAAAGGAACTAAAACAGTGCAGCCAGGCTTCTGTTAAAGTTTTTTCAAGAGTGTTAAATGAAAACATATCCTCTTGTTATTCATCATTTGGCGATGACCATTTCATCACAGACAACATGAATAAAAGATATTACTCTTAGTGATTAGCAACTTGGTCAGGGAATAGAGAAAAATTGGCCATTTAAGAACATTTTACTTTTCTGTCATTTCAAACTAAAAGATACTCTTAAATGATGGCTAGTCAAACCTACAGAATCTATTAGTAACTTGAAAATAAGCGTGAAGGGATGCCAAAACCCAAAGGAATCTTAAACTTGCATTTATCAGGCTTGTCACATCATTGTTACTGGTAATAAAAGCATGTTTGTTTTATGTTGTAATGTCTGCAGAGAATAATATTTTTTTGCACCAGAGTAAAATTATATTGCAACATTCATCACATTCTTTGATATAAAATAGCCTAAAAAGGTTTAAAATTGATGTTCATTATTTTCTCTTTATTTTTTTAAATTAATTTTTATTGGGGTATGGCTGCTTTACAGTGTTGTGTTAACCTCCACTGCACAAGAAAATGAATCAGCCATACACATACAGATCTCCCCTCACTTTTGGACTTCCCTTCCATTTAGGTTACCACAGTACATTAGGTAGAGTTCCCTGTGCTATAAGGTATCTTCCCATCAGTTGTTGACATTCATTATTTTAAGGCTAATTTAAAAGCCTGATGCATTTATAGAAGTTTTCCTGGTTGCTTTTTATAAAGTTCCAGTACTCAATACTCATTCAATTTCAGAAGCATTTTCTTGCATGGATTTCATGGACTTTGTTGGGTTCCTAGCAGTAAATGCTCAGGTTTTAATGGTGGTGGTGACCAATTTATTGGTGCATTTATTTTCTTATAGTCAGTAAGATTCTGGTTCTATTGCACTGCAGTGACCAAAGAAGCAAAGAATTGCCATTTGTCTGTAAGATTTAATCAGAGTCTAAGCTTTCACTCTCATCTATTTTTTTTTTCCCCTCAAGGTCTCTAAAGCACTGACTCAATGAAAGAAAACTTAATCTAGGAGGCAAAAAGAACCAAACACTCCAGGCACGGTTGATATGGATTGATGCATTTATATGTACATTGATTTTTACATGACCACATTCAGAAATGAAATACCATCCTCTGTGATCAATTCATTCCGAGTTCTCTCTTAAGATAAATTAAAAACAAAGTGAATACAAAGTAGCAGTTCTCTTTTTTCTGGAGTCCTGAAACATCTCTCAAGAAACAAACATGTATTTATTTCATTTCATTTTCTTTATTTTTTAACATCTTTATTGGAGTATAATTGCTTTACAATGGTGTGTTAGTTTCTGCTGTATAACAAAGTGAATCAGCTATATGTATACATATATCCCCATATCTCCTCCCTCTTGCGTCTCCCTCCCACCCTCCCTATCCCACCCTACTAAGTGGTCACACAGCACCGAGCTGATCTCCCTGTGCTATGCTGCTGCTTCCCACTAGCTATCTATTTTACATCTGGTAGTGTATATATGTAAATGCTACTCTCTCACTTAGTCCCAGCTTACCCTTCCCTCTTCCCGTGTCCTCAAGTCCATTTTCTACGTCTACGTCTTTACTCCTGTCCTGCCCCTAGTTTCTTCAGAACCATTTTTCTTTTTTTTTAGATTCCATATATATGTGTTAGCATACGGTACTTGTTTTTCTCTTTCTGACTTACTTCACTCTGTATGACAGACTCTAGGTCCATCCACCTCACTACAAATAACTCAATTTCTTTTTTTATGGCTGAGTAATACTCCATTGTACATATGTGTCACACCTCTTTTTTTTTTTTACATCTTTATTGGAGTATAATTGCTTTACAATGGTGTGCCAGTTTCTGCTTTATAACAAAGTGAATCAGTTATACACATACATATGTTCCCATATCTCTTCCCTCTTGCATCCCCCTCCCTCCCACCCTCCCTATCCCACCCCTCCAGGCAGTCACAAAGCACCGAGCTTATCTCCCTGTGCTATGCGGCTGCTTCCCACTAGCTATCTACCTTACGTTTGGTAGTGTATATATGTCCATGCCTCTCTTGTGCTTTGTCACAGCTTAGCCTTCCCCCTCCCCATATCCTCAAGTCCATTCTCTAGTAGGTCTGTGTCTTTATTCATGTCCTACCCCTAGGTTCTTCGTGATATTTTTTTTTTAACATCTTTAGACATTTTTTTTCTTAAATTCCATATATATGTGTTAGCATACGGTACTTGTTTTTCTCTTTCTGACTTACTTCACTCTGTATGACAGACTCTAGGTCTATCCACCTCATTACAGATAGCTCAATTTCGTTTCTTCTTATGGCTGAATAATATTCCATTGTATATATGTGCCAACATCTTCTTTATCCATTCATCCAATGATGGACACATAGGTTGTTTCCATCTCCTGGCTATTGTAAATAGAGCTGCAATGGACATTTTGGTACATGACTCTTTGAATTATGGTTTTCTCAGGATATATGCCCAGTAGTGGGATTGCTGGGTCATATGGTAGTTCTATTTGTAACTTTTTAAGGAACCTCCATACTGTTCTCCATAGTGGCTGTACCAATTCACATTCCCACCAGCAGTGCAAGAGTGTTCCCTTTTCTCCACACCCTCTCCAGCATTTATTGTTTCTAGATTTTTTGATGATGGCCATTCTGACTGGTGTGAGATGATATCTCATTGTAGTTTTGATTTGCATTTCTCTAATGATTAATGATGTTGATCATTCTATCATGTGTTTGTTGGCAGTCTGTATATCTTCTTTGGAGAAATGTCTATTTAGGTCTTCTGCCCATCAAACTCTGCCACATCTTATTTATCCATTCATCTGTTGATGGACATTTAGGTTGCCTCCATGTCCTGGCTATTGTAAATAGTCTTGCAATGAATATTGTGGTACATGATCCTTTTTGAATTATGGTTTTCTCAGGGTATATGCCCAGTAGTGGGATTGCTGATTCATATGGTAGTTCTATCTTTAGTTTTTTAAGGAACCTCCATACTGTTCTTCATAGTGGCTGTATCAATTTACATTCCCACCAACAGTGCAAGAGGGTTCCCTTTTCTCCACACCCTCTCCAGCATTTATTGTTTGTATATTTTTTGATGATGGCCATTCTGACAGCTGTGAGGTGATACCTCATTGTAGTTTTGATTTGCATTTCTCTAATGATTAATGATGTTGAGCATCCTTTCATATGTTTGTTGGCAATCTGTATATCTTCTTTGGAGAAATACCTGTTGGGGTCTTCTGCCCATTTTTGGATTGGGTTGTTAGTTTTTTTCATATTGAGCTGCATGAGCTGCTTGTAAATTTTGGAGATTAATCCTTTGTCAGTTGCTTCGTTTGCAAATATTTTCTCCCATTCTGAGGGTTGTCTCTTTGTCTTGTTTATGGTTTCAAGTTTCATTAGGTCCCATTTATTTATTTTTCTTTTTATTTCCATTTCTCTAGGAGGTGGGTCAAAAAGGATCTTGCTGTGATTTATGTCATAGAGTGTTCTGCCTGTGTTTTTCTCTAAGAGATTTATAATGTCTGGCCTTACATTTAGGCCTTTAATCTATTTTGGGTTTATTTTTGTATATGGTGTTAGAGAATGTTCTAAATTCATTCTTTTACATGTAGCTGTCCAGTTTTCCCAGCACCACTTATTGAAGAGCATCATTGTATATCCTTGCCTCCTTTATCAAAGATAAGGTGACAATATGTGTGTGGGTTTATGTCTGGGCTTTCTATCCTGTTCCATTGATCTATGTTTCTGTTTTTGTGCTAGTACCAAACTGTCTTGATTACTGTAGCTTTGTAGTATAGTCTGAAGTCAGGGAGCCTGATTCCTCTAGCTCCATTTTTCTTTCTCAAGATTGCTTTGGCTATTCAGGGTCGTTTGTGTTTCCATACAAACTGTAAATTTTTTTGTTCTAGTTCTGTGAAAAATGCCATTGGTACTTTGATAGGGATTGCACTGAATCTGCAGATTGCTTTGGGTAGTGTAGTCATTTTCACAATGCTGATTCTTCCAATCCAAGAGCTTGGTATATCTCTCCATTTGTTTGTATCATCTTTAATTTCTTTCATTAGTGTCTTATAGTTTTCTGCATACAGGTCTTTTGTCTCCTTAGGTAGGTTTATTCCTAGGTATTTTATTCTTTTTGTTACAATGGTAAATAGGAGTGCTTCCTTAATTTCTCTTTCAGATTTTTCATCATTAGTGTACAGGAATGCAAGAGATTTCTGTGCATTAATTTTGTATCCTGCTACTTTACAAATTCATTGATTAGCTCTAGTAGCTTTCTGGTAACATCTTTAGGATTCTGTATGTACAGTATCATGTCATCTGCAGACAGTGACAGTTTTACTTCTTCTTTTCTAATTTGGATTCCTTTTAATTTTTTCTTCTATGATTACTGTAGGTAAAACTTCCAAAACTATGTTGAATAATAGTTGTGAATGTGGGCAACCTTGTCTTGTTCCTGATCTTAGAGGGAATGGTTTCAGTTTTTTACTACTGAGAGGGATATTCACTGTGGGTTTGTCATATATGGCCTTTATTATGTTGAGGTAGGTTCACTCTATGCCTACTTTCTGGAGAGTTTTTATCTTAAATGGGTGTTGAATTTTGTCATAGGCTTTTTCTGCATCTATTGAGATTATCATATGGTTTTTATCCTTCAATTTGATAATATGATTTCTCACATTGATTGATTTGCATATATTGAAGTATCCTTGCATTCCTGAGATAAACCCCACTTGATCATGTTGTATGATCTTTTTAATGTGCTGTTGGATTCTGTTTGCTAGTATTTTCTTGAGAATTTTTGCATCTATGTTGATCAGTGATATTGGCCTGTAGTTTTCTTTTTTTGTGACATCTTTGTCTGGTTTTGGTATCAGGGTGATGGTGGCCTCGTAGAATGAGTTTGGGAGTGTCCCTCCCTCTGCTATATTTTGGAAGATTTTGAGAAGGATAGGTGTTACCTCTTCTCTAAATGTTTGATAGAATTCGCCTGTGCAGCCATCTGGTCCTGGCCTTTTGTTTGTTGGAAGATTTTTAATCACCGTCTCAATTTCAATGCTTGTGATTGGTCTGGGTATATTTTCTCTTTCTTCCTGGTTCAGTCTTGTAAGGTTGTGCTTTTCTAAGAATTTGTCGATTTCTTCCAGGTTGTCCTTTTTTTTTTTTTGCGGTATGCGGGCCTCTCATTGTTGTGGCCTCTCCCATTGCGGAGCGCAGGCTCCGGACGCACAGGCTCAGTGGCCATGGCTCACGGGCCTAGCCGCTCCACGGCATGTGGGATCTTCCCTGACTGGAGCACGAACCCGTGTCCCCTGCATCAGCAGGTGGACTCTCAACCACTGCGCCACCAGGGAAGCCCAGGTTGTCCATTTTATTGGCATATAGTTGCTTATAGTAATCTCTCATGACCCTTTGTATTTCTGCAGTGTTAATTGTTACTTCTCCATTTTCATTTCATTTCTAATTCTATTGACCTGAGTCTTCTCCCTTTTTTTCTTGATGAGTCTGGCTAATGGTTTATCAATTTTGTTTATCTTCTCAAAGAACCAGCTTTTAGTTTTATTGATATTTGCAATTGTTTCCTTCATTTCTTTTTCATTCATTTCTGATCTAATCCTTATGATTTCTTTCTTTTTGCTAACTTTGGGGTTTTTTTGTTCTTTTTTCTCTAATTGCTTTAGGTGTAAGGTAAGGTTGTTTATTTGAAATGTTTCTTGTTTCTTAAGGTAGGATTGTATTGCTATAAACTTCCCTCTTAGAACTACTTTTGCTGCATCCTATAGGTTTTGGGTCCTCGTGTTTTCATTGTCATTTGTTTCTAGGTATTTTTTGATTTCCTCTTTGATTTCTTCAGTGATCTCTTGGTTATTTAGTAGCACATTGGCCTCCTCTTGGTTATTTAGTAGCCTCCATGTGTTTTTAGTGTTTTACAGTTTTTTTCCTGTAGTTGATATCTAGTCTTATAGCATTTTGGTCCGAAAAGATACTTGATACCATCTGAATTTTCTTAAATTTACCAAGGCTTGATTTGTGACCCAAGCTAACAAGTATTTATACCTCTCTCAATTGATGGACAGCTAGGACAACAATTGAATTCTCTGAAACTATTGAGAATCTGTATAGTAAAGTAGGTGCCATACCTGCTGGAACTTCAGATTTAAGACAAATTGCAATACTGGAGAAGAAAGAGATTCTAATTCTACCACTTAATCATCTTCCCAATGTTAGAGCAGGAAAGAGGAGGTATAACATGACTTACATTTTCTGAAGATGCTGTAGGGAGGTGTGTTTATGTACCTCTCCATGATTGTGACCAACACTCAAGCTAGTGCGGTATTTCCCAGAGCATAGCACACATATCTTCTGGTAAAATGCAGATTGATTTAAAGAGGTACATTAACCAAAGCATTTTATTCTACTGGTTAGAAATTTATTTTTATACTTATTAAAATATTGCTAGAATCTCTTTTCTTTTGACTTCATGCATAACATTCTTAAAGCAAAGTTAAGAAAAAGAGTTAATGTAAAAAAATTAATGAAGATAATAGCATGGGGTATTCAAGATATAGGTGTAGTGTAAATGAAGGATGGGAAATACTGCAAAGGTGTAGTTGTTTTTCTTTCTCTTAAGATGTCATTGAGCTGTGTTCAGTATTTACAAGTTATTTGGAGAAAAGGGTGAGAGGAGAAAGAGGGAGGGAGGGAGGGAGAGAGGGAGAGAAATGGACCTGACTGTTGGAGATGGTCAGCAATAGCTATTGGAATTTCATCAGAGAGGAAAAAAATATTTTGAAAACTTGAAAATGAACACAAAGTATAGTGAATGATATACCAAACACCAACTCAACAATGATCAACTGATAGCCGATCTTGTTTCATCTATACCTCCTTTCTCTTAGATTATTTTGAAGCATCCTTGATATTATATTATTTTATCTATAAATATTTCTGCATGTAACTTTAAAAGATAACGACTCCTTTTAAAAACAGAGTAGACTTCCAGTCTCTGGTCTGGAACTTACAAGTTGCCACTCTGTCCTAACAGGTCAAAAGTTGAATAAACTGAAAAATCAACAACTATTTTTATATCTGTCACAGAAGTGAAGTCACAAGGCAAACCACTACCTCAAAATTAGAGAGACAAATAAGTGGTTACAGAGAAGCCTAATTTACTAGAGCAGAAACGCACAAGCAGAAATCCCCTTGGGAACCAGTGCCAGGTTAGGAGACCTGAATTGTAATTGGTGAATTGCTGGAGGCTCAGTGTGGACAACTCTAAGAGTCAAAAACTCCAGGGGGGGCTCTCCTGGTGGCGCAGTGGTTGAGAGTCTGCCTGCCGATGCAGGGGACATGGGTTCATGCCCCGGTCCGGGAAGATCCTACATGCCACGGAGCGGCTAGGCCCGTGAGCCATGGCCACTGAGCCTGTGCATCTGGAGCCTGTGCTCCACAACGGGAGAGGCTACAACAGTGAGAGGCCCACGTACCACCAAAAAAACAAAAAAAAATCCAAAACTCCAGGGGGATCCAGTCATATGGGGGACCCCACATTTTTGTTAGTTTTACCTCCAGGAGCTCTATCAGGTCCTCACAGTGAATATTGGAGAAAAATCCCCATGTGCTTCTGAAAAAGGAAAGGGAAAAGGAATCATTTTGAAATACACCAGAGCGTTCTGTTCTTCTCAACAAGGCTTGCCCCCAGGAGAAGCTGTTTTATCAGAGTCTAACCTGCAGAGGTTTTATCAGAGCCTAAATGCTCTGGGCATAGGGAAGTCCCCAACTTCAGCCCCCTGTAGTCATCCTGCCCCAAGAAAGTGGGGAGAAAAAGCCCGGAGAAGTACTTGTGAAGTTCACAGGCCAGAGACACAGGCTCGTAGACTGAGACCTAAACATAGAACTATAGAACATTTCCCTCCCCAGCTCCCTTACTTCTATATCACTAAAGGCCAATTTATAGTAGTCTCCTTTATCTAGTACATCATGTACACTCTTCAACAAAAAATTAAAAGGCATACTAAAAGGCAAAAAACATAGTTTGAAGAGACAGAGCAAGCATCAGAATCAGAGTCAGCTATGACAGGTATGTTGGAATGATCAGACAAGTACTTTTAAAACTATGATTAATGTGCTAAGGGCTTTAATGGAAAAAGTAGACAACATGTAAGAGTAGATGGATAATATAAGCAGTGAAATGGGACTTCCAAGCAGGAAATCAAAAGAAATACTAAATATCAAAAATATGGAGAAAAATATACCAGGCTAATACTAGTCGAAAGAAAGTGGGAGTAGCCATACTAATTTCAGATACAGCAGACTTCAGAGCAAAGAAATTTATCAGGGATAAAGAGGGGCATTACGTGATGATAAAGGGGTCAATACTCACTCCAAGAGGACATAACAGTCCTTAATGTGTATGCATCTAACATCAGAACATCAAAATACAAGAAACAGAAACTGATAGAACTGCAAGGAGAAATAGATAAATCCACTCTCATAGTTTGAGACTATAACACCCCTCCATGATAAATGGACCAATTCAGCAGGCAAGAAATCAGTAAGGGCATACTTGAACTCAACAACACCAACAATCAACTGGATATAATGGACATCTATAGACTATTTCATCCCACAACAGTGGAATACACATTCCTCTCAAGCTTATATGAAACATTCACTAGGATAGACCACACTCTGGGGCATAAAACACACTTTAACAAATTAAGAAAATAGAAATCACACAATGTCTTCTCTCAGACCACAGTGGAATTAAACTAGTAATCAATAACAGAAAGGTAGCTACACATTATCATATCAATAAACACAGAAAAATCATTTAACAAAATCCAACACATATTTATGATGAAAACTCTCAAAAGTCTAGGAATAAAGTGGAACTTCCTCAAATTGATAAAGAATATCCACAAGAACCCTAGAGCTAACATCATAATTAATGATGAGAAGCTTGAAGCTTTTCTGCTAAGATCAGAAACAAGGCAAGGATATTCCCTTTCACCACTGCTTTTCAACATGGTACTGGAAGTCCTGGCTAATGCAATGAGACAAGAAAATAAAATAAAATGTGTACAGATTGGGAAGGAAGAAATAAAACTGTCTTTGTTTGCAGATGAAAATATTTTCTATGTAGAACATCTGAAGGAACTGACAAAAAATAACTCCTGGAACTAATAAGTGATTATAGCAAGGTTAATATACAGAAATAAATCACTTTCCTATATATGAGCAATGAACATGTAGAATTGAAATTAAAACCACATTATTACATACATTAACAACCCCCCAAATAAAATACCTACGTATACATCTAACAAAATATGTATACAATCTATATGAGGAAAACTGTAAAATTCTGATGAAAGATATCACAGATGAACTAAATGAATGGAGAGATATTTCATACTCCTGGATAAGGTTGTTTGTTCTTCTTAGTCTAATCTTTAGATTCAATTCAATCCCAATAAAAATCCCAGCAAATAATTTTGTGGATTTCAACAAACTGTTTCTAAAATTTAAATCATCAGGCAAAATATCCATAATAGCTAACTCAGTATTAAAAGAGAACAAAATTGGGGGACTGACACCACCAGATTTTCAGGACTTTCTATAAAGGAATAGTGATCAAGAGAGTGGTATTGGTGAAAGGACTGACAAATAGATCAATGTAACAAAATGTGGAGGGTAGAAATAGGCCTATATATTATACATATAGGCAACTGATCTTTGATAAAGGAACAAAGGAAGTACAATGGAGCAAAGATAGTCTTTACAACAAATGTTGCTGGAACAACTGGACAACCACATGCAAAAAAATGAATCTAGACCGAGACCTTACATCCTTCACAAAGTAAAGTCAAGTTGAATCAGAGACCTAAGTGCAAAATGTAAAACTAGAAAACTCCTGGAAGATAACATAGGAGAAACTCTAGGTGATCCTAGATATGGTGTTGGCTTTTGAGTTACACCACCTCCAAAGGCACAATCCATGAAAGAAATAATAAGTTGGACTTCATTAAAATTAAAATTAAAAAGTTCTGCCTTTTGAAATATAGTGTCAAGAGAATGAGAAGACAAGCCACAGACTGGGAGAAAGTATTGCAGAAGATATATCTGATAAAGGACTGTTATACAAAACATATAAAGAACTCTTAAGACTCAACAATAAGAAAATAATCCGATTAAAAAATTCACCACGGACCTTAACAAATACCTCATCAAGGAAAATATACCAATGGTAAATAAACACTTGAAAAGACGGTTCACGTCCTATGACATCAGGGAAATGAAAACGAAAAAAGTTTAAAAAAATGAGATTTCACTATGCACTGAGTCAAAATCCAAAGCAATGACAACACCAAACGCTGGTGAGGATGTAGGGCATGAGGAACTCTCATTCATTGCTTTTGGGAATGCAAAATGTTGCAGCCACTTTGGAAGACAGTTTGGCCATTTCTTACAAAACTAAACATACTCTTAACATATGATCCAGCAAGAACACTCCTTGATATTTACCCAGATGAATTTAAAACTTATGTCCTCACAAAAACCTGCGCCTGGAGCTTTATTCATAATTAGAAGCAACCAAGATTTCCTTCAGTAGGTGAATGGATAAACTGTGGTATTACATTCAGACAATGGAATATTATTCAGTGCTAAAACTAAACGAGCCATCAAGTCACAAAAAGACATGGAAGAAACTTAAATGCACATTACTAAGTGGATAAAGCCAATGTGAAAAGGCCATGTATTGTATGATTCCTGCTATATGACATTCTGGAAAAGGCAAAACTATTTAGAGACAGTAAAAATATTAGTGCTTGCCAGAGGGTAGGGAGAGGGAGAGATGAATAGGCAGAGCACAAGGGACTTTTAGGACAGTGAAACAATTCTTTATAATACTACAGTAGTGGGTACATGTCAATTTGCATTTATCAAAACTCATAAAATGTATAACAAGAGTAAACCCTAATGTAAATTATGGACTTTGGGTGATGATGTGTCAGCATAGATTCATTGATTGTAACAAGTGTACAATTCTGGTGAGAAATGTGAATAGCAGAGGAAGTTGTATGTATGTGGAACTCTCTGTACCTCCTGCTCAATTTTGTTGTGAATCTAAAACTGCTCTAAAAAATAAAGTTTATTAATAACAAAAAATACCAGTGTGATTCTTATACCAAATAAATGACAGTAATTTCCAAATGCCATCAAACATCCACTCAGTATTTAAATGTCCCTGATTGCCTTAGGAATTTATTTGTAATTTTCAGTTTTCTTGAATGAAGTTCTAAATAAGGTCCATACATTACCATTAGCTGATTTGGATCATCTCTCTTTTTTTTTTTTCTTTTTGCGGTACGCGGGCCTCTCACTGTTGTGGCCTCTCCCGTTGCGGAGCACAGGCTCCGGACGCTCAGGCTCAGTGGCCATGGCTCACGGGCCCAGCCGCTCCACGGCATGTGGGATCTTCCCGGACTGGGGCACGAACCCGTGTCCCCTGCATCGGCAGGCGGACCCCCAGCCACTGTGCCACCAGGGAAGCCCTGTATCATCTCTTTTATTCCATAGATTACCTACTCTCATTCCCT
>NW_006772104.1:320381-327942 GCF_000442215.2 Lipotes vexillifer
TTTCCCTTACTTTTTCCTTAGTATTTATGTGTTGAATTAATATAGAGTTTCTGAGGCCTAGGTTTTGCTGGTATCCTCATGGTTTCATTTAATCAGTTTCTCTGTCCCTTGCATTTTTGAGTGGGTGGTGAGATTGTTAGAATTATAGATCTGAGAAGATTCAGTTTTGATTTTTTTGGTAAGAATACTTTAAGGTGGTATTGTGTGTGTCTCTCAGGAGCCCATAATCATCTGGTCTTGCTTTATTTTGTGGCATTAGCAATCACTGATGCTTATCAAAATCATTATTTCATCAGGTGTTACAAAATGATGATATCCTAATTCTAGCATTCCTTCTGCAATTTTTAGCTTACATGCTTCTCTATAAAGGGAAATTTCCCCTTATCAACTATTGGTTACATGGAAATAGAGTTCATTTAAGAAAGAGAGTATATCTTTGATTTTTTCCCCGACATTTACTAGTTTTAAAAACAATGTGACTGTTCCCCTGGCAAAAGTGACCAACAGTTTAAGAGGTAACGCAATCAAATTCTTGCCGGCAAAATCATGTCATTGAATTGTCCGTTGAGTCAATTATCAGTTGTATTATACCAACGTACTCTTGGTTTTAATTTTTATTTTCTATTTTAGTGACAATAAAAGGCAATCTTTAACCTATTGCAGAGCCGTTAATAACGAGACTAACATCTCTTCTTTTTTTATGTGTCAGGCACCCAATGTGTCCAGCCGTCTGGCATGTAACATACATGAATGAAGTGGTCCAGGTGAAGGTCATGGCCAACAGGAGGGTGCAGGTCCTCTCTGAGGGCAGCAGAGGTTACTCAGCTCTGGCCACCATTGCCCTGTAGAAAGTTGTGTGGTGAGGGGGGTGGGATAGTATAGCCAGACTTTCCAAACAAGCTGGTAATCTGAATTTTCATATGATGCCTCCTGACTTTTAAAGGTTGTCAAATAATGTGACATTTTAAAACACCACCTCACAAGGTCAAAGAAAATACATCTCCACATGTATCTAGCTTATGGCCTGCTAATACATTATTTCTGCTATAGGTAATTTAACAGATTATTTTCATTTCTATTGCCTTCTATATTTTCCTTTTGGAAGTTAAGGGGGCATGTGGTCCCCTCCTTACTCCCCAGTCTCCCTCCTAATTCCAGATTGTGACCATACCTTAGGAAGAGCTGATCTGGCCCAAAGGCTTCACTTTCCTGATGGGACACTGGGGCTCAGGGAGCGAAATGTTTTGCCTAAAGTCAACTGACCTTGTGGATGATCTAAACCTTGAAACCAGATCTGAGGCTGGTGTAGTGCACCTTCCACTGGGTACCACAGCCTTTTACTAGCAAAGCAATACTCCAGCACCATTGTCACCTCTCCCCACTAGAAGCATCTACTTTCCCAGGCCTTGGCCCCTCCTCACTTGTCCTATTGCTGGGAAGCAGGGAAGGAGGAAAGGAACTAACATTGACTTAGAACCTGCAATGCTCTGAACCCTGTCCTAGATGCATTATATTTGTTACCTTAATAAATAACCATCACACAAAATCCTCAAGATGTGGGTACTGTTATCTTTTAGATAGATGAAAAAACTGAGGCTCAGAGGTTTAAGTAACTTTCTCTGGGCTACAAAAGAACTAACTAACAGACTCAGGTCTCTGTAACCCTCAAGCCTGTTCGTTTGTTTTTTTTCATAACCTTATACTGCCTTCCATCTCCAAGCTCCCAATGACAGCCAATGTCATTTTCTTAATTTCTGCAACACCATAACCCAAGCCAGATGGCTTCAGTAGTAGTCCTGCTTTCCTAGAGGACAGCCAAGGACCACAAACAGCAGGGTGTCCCGGAGGTTCCTCTCCCATCATGTCTACCTACTCTTTTTCCTTCTCTTCAAATTGCCCTTCTGGAACTCATTTACCAGCCAGAACAAATCTACTGCCTACGTCAGGGTCCTGAAGGAAACAGATAAAACATGCAAATGGGGTGTTTGAGTTGAGTATTATGAGGGTATTGTTATAAAAGTATGGACAGTGTTAAGAGAAACCAGAAGAGGTGGTGAAGCACCCCATGGCTAGCAACAGCGGGGAGCAGTTAACCGTTGCCTAACCCCAACTGTGGCCTTGGAAGAAGAACACAGCCCCTGTAGCCTCAGAGCCTAGCAGGGAAGGAGCTGGGGAATAAACATGATGAAGTCTCCTCATTCCATCAATAATAATAATAATAGATATAATAATAATAACAATAATAAAGAAAGGGAGAGAGTGGAACTGGAGGGACAAAAAAAGAATATGCAATATTCCCCCTGCTTTTCTACAAGCTGCTGCCACCAAAGTAGACAGGAACCCTGTGCTGAAGGGCACCTCTGTTAGAAAGGATCAGAATGCCTCCCTCTCATTCCCAGCTTCACTTCTCTCTCCCTGGCTGGAGTCCCAGGCAGCTTGCATGCAGACACACCTTCAGCTCTGCATGGGCAGACGTGAGAGTCTCCACCATCTGGGTCAGGCAACTGGGGTTTTCAAGTTCATACTGTCGTATCTTGAGTAGAAAAGCTGTATCCTTTCCCTAGCACATCTGCACCGTTAACATCTGTATGTTTCTGCTCTTTCCAAAGGCCTGACCTGTGTTTTCAACTCACTCTCTTGCTTTCTCTGGCCCTACTCTTTTTCTTGAACCCCTAGGAATATTTCTCCCCCAAACCCCTGTGCTTCCAGGCCCAGAGTGCCAGAGAAATCAAGTTATTTTCATTTTATGAATATGCATATACAAAACCCAAGATATTTTCCAAGAGAAATTGCAAATTTGATCTGCAAGAAATGTATTGCTATTTCTGCCAATGGGTAGAAGCATTGTGAAATTAGACTAAGGGCAGGCTAGTTTTGTGCTCTCAGAAAGCATTTTGCCTTTTGGGAGAGCAGAACTGCTTTTTCAGGAGGCTGATGTTGCTTGGAAAACAGCTTTTCGTTTTCCAAACAGCCACACAAAGTTGGGTTTTTGCCCTCCGTCAAACTTAGAAAAGGTGATGTATGCTTCTCTTCACACAGATGAGGAAGTTAAGTACTTTGCTTCAGAAATCCTAATTTCTTTCCTAGACCACATTGGGATTTCCTTCCTCATGTTAAGTCCTCTGTCATGTAGTCAGCAGAATGTTACAATTTGATACTTTTTGGGTTCCTCACTGCTTCCCCCCTTCCCCTTACATTTCCTTGATGTATAACAACATGCTTGCAAAAAGAGTATGTAATTTTTTTTCACCGTCTACAACATGGTACAGAGAGTAGCAAATGAAAAAGACAGACCAAGAACAAAGGATGGGGATCTTAGTCATGGAAACACTTCAAACACTGAAAGCTTATGTCAGTTGAACTTTGTGGCAGTTGACAAAGATAGACCAATATTAAGTTATTTGTGCGCCTGCTATATGAGACTTCATTCCTCTCCTAAGCAGGGGGACATCCTTACTTGCAACTTTTCTTTGCTCCTCCCATTTGTTGATGCTGAAGCAGCATGCCCAGTGGTTTAGAGCACGGGCTCTCAAGTCTGACAGACACATCTGGGTCTGTGTCTTGGTTCTGCCACCCTTTAGCAACATGGCTTTAGGTAAGCCCTTAACCTCACTGAGTCTCAGCTTCCTCACCTATAACATCAGGAAAATAATAGTCCCACTGCAGAAGAATTCTGTGATTATCAAATGAACCAAATGCATGTAAATCATTTAGCACCAGGCCTGACACACAGTAAGCGCTCAGTAAGAGTCAGCTATTATTTGTTAATTTCCATTTAGCTCCAAAAGCAATGCCACCTGTAGATTTATCTTCCCTCCTCCATATGAACTTTGTTCAAAATTTGACAGACATTTCCATTAAATTTCTATTTTTAGGATCCTCTGGCCTAATTATTTGGTTTTGCATCATTGACAGAATTCTCTAGGCCCTTCACTGAGTGCTGTATTCCGAAATGCTCTTCCTTTTCCTTAAAGCCACTCATACACTGAAGTGCTAGCACATCTGATTGATGACTGGAGCCTTCTGGGTCCTCCCCATCCAAAATAGTAAAGCCCTCCTCTGCTTTTGAGCTTCAACAAGTTTTCCGTTTTCCCATTGTTGTTCTAAGACCTAGCCCAACATCATTATGTGAGGCAAGTGATTGCTTCATTTTTAACCTTAAATTGTGAGTTCCCTTGGGATTTCCCTGGTTGTCCAGTGGTTAGGACTCAGTGCTTTCACTGCTGGCACCGGGGGTTCACTGCCAGGGTTCAATCCCTGGTGGGGGAACTAAGATCCCACAAGCGGCGTGGCACGGCCAAATTCTAAAAAATAATAAATAAATAAATAATGCATTTCCCCTTTTATCTTTCATCTCACATCTCACTGCTACCTTGACTCTAACTACAATCTAATCATTTTCTGTTGTCCGACACAGTTTTTTCAGAAGGAGAAATTTTAATTTTAATTGCTAAATGCACCACTTATTTTTTATTGAAATTATTCTGAGGGGTGTGGACTTTTTAATTTCTCATTTATTGGTGCAGTTAAAATATAAAACAGATTAAAATGTAAGTTTTCTTCTTACTTTGAAAAGAACTTTAGGATTCAAAGTATTTTTAAATTTATAAAATATATGTAAGTTATAAAGAACAATGATATAACGAATGCCTGTGTACCCACTACTCAGTTTATGGGGAAAAATATTACCTTTGCTTTGAAATCCTCTTACGTGTCCCCTCCTGAAATCATCTTTCTCTCCCCTTCAGAGGTAATGACTTTTACTGAATTTAGCTTATTATCTTTGCTTTTGCTTGCATTTCAATGGGTAAATGAATATATCACAATTTATGTCTGCATTTTATGTTGATGGATATTTGAGTTCTTTCCAATATTTTAAAATTAAACTTTGTGGTTTGCAATAATTATGGACTCACATGAAGTTGTAACAAGTGATAGGGAGACCTCCCACACAACATTTATTCAGTTTCCCCAAGTGTAACGTCTTGTAAAACTCTAGTACAGTATCATGGCCAGGATATTGACATTGATGTAGTAAAGAAAGATATAGTACATATCCATCAGCCCATGGATAGTCATACTCACTTTCTTCAAACCTTACCTCTTTCCTTAACCTGAGGCAACCCATAATCTGTTCCCCATTTCTATAGTGTTCACTTTTCAAGAATGTTTTGTAAATGGAATCATACAGTATATAACCTTTGAGGACTGGCTTTTTCTAATCTGCATAATTTTCTGGAAATTCATCCAGCTTGTTACATGTAACAATAGTACATTCCTTTTTATTGCTGAGGCATATTCCATGGTATGGATGTACCACAGTTTGTTTAACTATTTACCTGTTTAACAACTTCTGGTGTTTCTGGTTTTTGGCTATTAACGAATAAAGCTGCAATGAACATTTGGGTACAGGTTTTGGTGTAAACCCAATTCCTCATCTCTCTATGCTAAATGCCTAGGAAAGCAATTGCTGGCTCATATGATAACTACATCGTTTGTTGTCTAAGAAACTGCTAAATGGTTTTCCAGAGTGCCTGTACCATTTTACATACCCACCAGCATACTTGAGTAATTCAGTTTCTTTGCATCCTTGCCAGGTTTTGGTGTTGTCATTGTGCCTTATTTTACTCATTCTGACAGGAGTACAGTGAAATCATTTTATGGTTTCTATTTTCACTTCCATAATGGCTAATGATATTGAGCATCTTTTCATCTGCTTACTTACCATCTGTATATCTTCTTTGGTGAAATGTCTTTTGCTTTTGCTCTATTTAGATTCTTTGCTTTTTTAATGTTGTGCTTTAACAGTTAAATATTCTGAATACCTGACCTTTTTTGGATATACGGTTTGTGAATATTTTCTCCCTGTATATTTAGTCTTTTGATCTTCCTAATAGGATCCCTAGATCCCAGCCACTTTGCCTTATCTTTACTGTGTAGAGTCATACATATCTCCTCCCCTAATCCCCCCCAAATTTAGTTACACTTAGTGGGAGGAATAAGAAAAACTGTCTCTACTCTTTCTTCCCAGAAATGTAAGGGTCCTAGTTCTTTTTTTTTTTTTTTTTCTTTACCTAGACCTGTGCTCTTAAATACATTAGCACAAGTGAATATTTTGATTCAAATTAAAATGAATTAAAATATCCAGGTCCTTTGTCACACTAGCCACATTTTAAGTGCTCAGCAGCCACATGGGGCAAGTGACTACCATATTGGACAAAAAGATTATAGAATATTTCCATCATCATCAAAGTTCTGTTAGGCAGCACTAGCTTAGAGTACATAAACAAGGGCAGAATTACTGGGTGGAAGAGTATGAACTCCTTAACCTTTATTATGTATTGCTAAGATGTTTTCCAAAGTAGTTGTGTTGATTTTTACTTCCATTAGCAGTGAATAACAATTCCTATGCTCCATATTTGTGTTAACACTGGGTAGGGTCAGACTTCAAACATTTTTTTAAAATTTATTTATTTATTCATTTATTTAATTTTTTTGGCTGCACTGGGTCTTCGCTGCTGCACGCGAGTTTTCTCTAGTTGCTGAGAGTAGGGGCTACACTTTTGTGTGTGTGTGTGTGGAGATTTTATTTTTTTAATATCCTTATTGGAGTATAATTGCTTTACAATGGTGTGTTAGTTTCTGCTTAATAACAAAGTGAATCAGCTATACATATACATATATCCCCATATCTCCTCCCTCTTGCATGTCCATCCACCCTCCCTATCGAACCCCTCTGGGTGGTCACAAAGCACCGAGCTGATCTCCCTGTGCTATGCGGCTGCTTCCCACTAGCTATCGATTTTACATTTGGTAGTGTATATATGGCCACGCCACTCTCTCACTTCGTCCCAGCTTACCATTCCCCCTCCCCATGTCCTCAAGTCCATTCTCTAGTAGGTCTGCGTCTTTATTCCCATCCTGCCCCTAGATTCTTCAGAACCAGTTTTTTTTTTATTTTTTTAAGATTCCATATATATGTGTTAGCGTATAGTATTTGTTTTCCTCTATCTGACTTACTTCACTCTGTATGGCAGACTCTAGGTCCATCAACCTCACTACAAATAACTCAATTTCATTTTATGGCTGAGCAATATTCCATTGTATATATGTGCCACATCTTCTTTATCCATTCATCTGTTGATGGACACTTAGGTTGCTTCCATGTCCTGGCTATTGTAAATAGTGCTGCATTGAATATTGTGGTACATGGTCCTTTTTGAATTATGGTTTTCTCAGGGTATATGCCCAGCAGTGGGATTGCTGGGTCATATGGTAGTTCTATCTTTAGTTTTTTAAGGACCCTCCATACTGTTCTCCATAGTGGCTGTATCAATTTACAATCCCACCAACAGTGCAAGAGGGTTCCCTTTTCTCCACACCCTCTCCAGCATTTATTGTTTGTAGATTTTTTGATGATGGCCATTCTGACCAGTGTGAGGTGGTACCTCGTTTTAGTTTTGATTTGCATTTCTCTAATGATTAGTGATGTTGAGCATCCTTTCATGTGTTTGTTGGCAGTCTGTATATCTTCTTTGGAGAAATGTCTATTTAGGTCTTC
>NW_006772104.1:329883-345673 GCF_000442215.2 Lipotes vexillifer
AATGTCCCCTGCATCGGCAGGTGGACTCTCAACCACTGTGCCACCAGGAAAGCCCTCCCTTTTTTTCTTGATGAGTCTGGCTAATGGTTTATCAATTTTGTTTATCTTCTCAAAGAACCAGCTTTTAGTTTTATTGATCTTTGCTATTGTTTCCTTCATTTCTTTTTCATTTATTTCTGATCTAATCTTTATGATTTCTTTCCTTCTGCTAACTTTGGGTTTTTTTTGTTCTTCTTTCTCTAATTGCTTTAGGTGTAAGGTTAGGTTGTTTACTTGAAATGTTTCTTGTTTCTTAAGGTAGGATTGTATTGCTATAAACTTCCCCCTTAGAACTGCTTTTGCTGCATCCTATAGGTTTTGGGTCGTCGTGTTTTCATTGTCATTTGTTTCTAGGTATTTTTTGATTTCCTCTTTGATTTCTTCAGTGATCTCTTGGTTATTAAGTAGTATATTGTTTAGCCTCCATGTGTTTGCATTTTTTACAGATCTTTTCCTGTTATTGATATCTAGTCTCATAGCATTGTGGTTGGAAAAGATACTTGATATGATTTCAATTTTCTTAAATTTTCCAATGCTTGATTTGTTACCCAAGATATGATCTCTCCTGGAGAATGTTCCATGAGCACTTGAGAAGAAAGTGTATTCTGTTGTTTTTGGATGGATTGTCCTATAAATAACAATTAAGTCCATCTTGTTTAATGCATCACTTAAAGCTTGTGTTTCGCTATTTATTTTCATTTTGGATGATCTCTCCATTGGTGAAAGTGGGGTGTTAAAGTTCCCTACTATGATTGTGTTACTGTTGATTTCCCCTTTTATGACTGTTAGCATTTGCCTTATGTATTGAGGCGCTCCTATGTTGGGGCATAAATATTTACCATTGTTATATCTTTTTCCTGGATTGATCCCTTGATCATTATGTAGTGTCCTTCTTTGTCTCATAATAGTCTTTATTTTAAACTCTATTTTGTCTGATATGAGAATTGCTACTCCAGCTTTCTTTTGATTTCCAATTGCACGGAATATCTTTTTCCATCCCCTCACTTTCATTCTGTATGTTTCCCTAGGTCTGAAGTGGGTCTCTTGTAGAGAGCATATGTACGGCTCTTGTTTTTGTATCCATTTGGCCAGTCTATGTATTTTGGTTGGAGCATTTATTCCATTTACATTTAACTTAATTATCGATATGTATGTTCCTATTACCATTTTCTTAATTATTTGGGGTTTGTTATTGTGGGTCTTTTCCTTTTCTTGTGTTTCCTGCCTAGAGATGTTCCTTTAGCTTTTGTTGTAAAGCTGGTTTGGTGGTGCTGAATTCTCATAGCTTTTGCTTGTCTGTAAAGGTTTTAATTTCTCTGTCGAATCTGAATGAGATCCTGCTGGGAAGAGTAATCTTGGTTGTAGGTTTTTCCCTTTCATCACTTTAAATATGTCCTGCCCCTCCCTTCTGGCTTGCAGTTTCTGCTGAAAGATCAGCTGTTAACTTTATGGGGATTCCCTTGTATGTTATTTGTTGTTTTTCCCTTGCTGCTTTTAATATTTTATCTTTGTATTTAATTTTTGATAGTTTGATTAATATGTCTTGGCGTGTTTCTCCTTGAATTTATCCTGTATGGGACTCTCTGCACTTCCTGTGCTTGACTAACTATTTCCTTTCTCATATTAGGGGAGTTTTCAACTATAATCTCTTCAAATATTTTCTCAGTTCCTTTCTTTTTTTCTTTTTCTGGGACCCCTATAATTCGAAAGTTGGTGCATTTAATATTGTCCCACAGGTCTCTGAGACTGTCCTCAGTTCTTTTCATTCTTTCTTTATTCTGCTCTGCAGTAGTTATTTCAACTATTTTATCTTCCAGGTCACTTATCCGTTCTTCTGCCTCAGTTATTCTGCTATTGATTCCTTCTAGAGAATTTTAAATTTCAGTTATTGTGTTGTTCATCATTGTTTGCTCTTTAGTTCTTCTAGGTCCTTGTTAAATGTTTCTTGTATTTTCTGCATTCTATTTCCAAGATTTTGGATCATCTTTACTAACATTACTCTGAATTCTTTTTCAGGTAGACTGTCTATTTCCTCTTCATTTGTTTGGTCTGGTGGGTTTTCAACTTGCCCCTTCATCTGCTGTGTGTTTCTCTGTGTGCTTCTTTTGATTAACTTACTGTGTTTGGGGTCTCCTTTTTGCAGGCTGTGGGTTCATAGTTCCCATTGTTTTTGGTGTCTGCCCACAGTGGCTAAGGTTGTTTCAGTGGGTTGTGTAGGCTTCCTGGTGGAGGGGACTAGTGCCTGTGTTCTCGTGGATGAGGCTGGATCTTGTCTTTCTGGTGGGCAAGTCCTCTTCCGGTGGTGTGTTTTGGAGTGTCTGTGGACTTATTATGATTTTAGGCAGCCTCTCTGCTAATGAGTGGGTTTGTGTTCCTGTCTTGCCAGTTGTTTGTCACAGGGTGTCCAGCACTGTAGCTTGCCTGTCATTGAGTGGAGCTGGATCTTGGCGCTGAGATGGAGATCTCTGGGAGATTTTTGCTGCTTGATATTACGTGGAGCTGGGAGGTCTCTGGTGGGCCAACGTCCTGAACTTGGCTCTCCCGTCTCAGAGGCACAGCCCTGACACCTGGCTGGAATACCAAGATCCTGTTATCCACACGGCTCAGAATAAAAGGGAGAAAGCAAGCAAGCAAGCCAGCAAGAAAGAAAGAAAGAAAGAAAGGGAGAAAAATTAAATTAAAAAGTTATTAAAATAAAAAATGAAAAAACAATTATTAAAAATAAAAAAATTAAAAAGTAATAAAAAAGAAACAAAGAAAGAAAGAAGAGAGCAACCAAAGCAAAAAACAAAGCCACCAATGATAAGAAGCGCTAAAAACTATATTAAAAAAAAAACAAAAACGGGCAGACAGAACCTGAGGACATATGGTAAAAGCAAAGCTATACAGACAAAATTACTCACAGAAGCATTCACATACACACTCACAAAAAGAGAAAAAGGGGAAAAATATACATATCGTTGCTCCCAAGTCCATGTCCTCAATCTGGGATGATTCGTTGTCCATTCAGGTGTTTCACAGATGCAGGGTACATCAAGTTGATTGTGGAGATTTAATCTGCTGCTCCTGAGGCTGCTGGGAGAAATTTCCCTTTCTCTTCTTTGTTCGCACAGCTCCCGGAGTTCAGCTTTGGATTTGGACCCGCCTTTGCGTGTAGGTCGTCTGAGGGCGTCTGTTCCCACCCAGACAGGACGGGGTTAAAGGAGCAGCTGATTCAGGGGCTCTGGCTCACCCAGGCCTGGGGGAGGGAGGGGCGCAGATGAGGGGCGGGCCTGAGGCGGAAGAGGCCGGTGTGACGTTGCACCAGCCTGAGGCGCGCCATGCGTTCTCCCCGGAAGTTGTCCTGGATCACGGAACCCTGGCCGTGGCAGGCTGCACAGGCTCCCCGGAAGGGGGGTGTGGATAGTGACCTGTGCTCGCACACAGGCTTCTTGGTGGCGGCAGCAGAAGCCTTAGCGTCCCTTGCCTGTCTCTGGGGTCCGCGTTTTTAGCCGCGGCTCGCGCCCGTCTCTGGAGCTCCTTTAAGCGGCGCTCTGAATCCCCTCTCCTCGCGCACCAGGAAACAAAGAGGGAAGAAAAAGTCTCTTGTCTCTTCGGCAGCTCCAGACCTTTTCCCCGGACTCCCTCCCGGCTAGCCGTGGCGCGCTAGTCCCTTCAGGCTGTGTTCACGCTGCCAACCCCAGTCCTCTCCCTGCGCTCCAACCGAAGCCCGAGCCGGGTGAGCACACAAGCCTCTGGGGCTGGTGAGCGCCGGTCGGCCCCGATCCTCCGTGCGGGAATCTCCCCGCTCTGCCCTCCGCACCGCTGTTGCCGCGCTCTCCTCGGCGGCTCCGCTCCCCGCTCCGCCTCCCGCAGTCCCCGCCCGCGAAGGGGCTCCTAGTGTGTGGAGACCTTTCCTCCTTCACGGCTCCCTCCCACTGGTGCAGGACCCGTCCCTATTCTTTTGTCTCTGTTTTTTCTTTTTTCTTTTGCCTTACCCAGGTAAATAGGGAGTTTCTTGCCTTTTGGGAGGTCTGAGGTCTTCTGCCAGCGTTCAGTAGGTGTTCTGTAGGAGTTGTTCCACATGTAGATGTATTTCAGATGCATTTGTGGGGAGGAAGGTGATCTCCATGTCTTACTCTTCCGCCATCTTGAAGGTCTCCCCACGGGGCTACTCTTCGTTGCAGTGCACAGGCTTCTTATGGTGTTGGCTTCACTTGTTGCAGAGCACGTGCTCTAGGCATGTGGGCTTCAGTAGTTGTGGCACACTGGCTTCAGTAGTTGTGGCTCGTGGGCTCTAGAGCGCAGACTCAGTAGTTGTGGCACACGGGGTTGCTTAATTGCTCCGCAGCATGTGGGATCCTCCCAGACAAGGGCTCAATCCCATGTCCCCTGCATTGGCAGGTGGATTCTCAACCACTGTGCCACCAGGGAAGTCCGCAGACTTCAAAAATTTTTGTCCTACTGATGGGAGTGAAAACGGTGAGGTATCATTTTTTGACTTACTAGAGAATGGC
Organism: Lipotes vexillifer; assembly: GCF_000442215.2. Taxonomy (NCBI): domain Eukaryota; kingdom Metazoa; phylum Chordata; class Mammalia; order Artiodactyla; family Lipotidae; genus Lipotes; species Lipotes vexillifer. The sequence goes on from NW_006772104.1 coordinate 334,419, forward strand.
TATCTTTTTATGTGGTTATTGACCATTATGAAGGAGAGTGTTCAAATCTTTTGCCCATTTTTCTATTGGGATGTTTATCCTTTTCTTATTAATTCATAGAACTTTAAAAAATGTATTGGATGCTCATATTTTGTCAAGTAGATGTACTGAAAATGGCTTCTCCACTTTGTAGTTATCATTTTATCTATGGCTTTTATTAATCAGTATAGCATAGGCTAATCTGGAGTAACAAATAAACCTTGAACCTCAGTGGATAACAAAGGCTGATGTTAGTCGCTGGTCCTCTCTTAAAGCTGTGCCTTAGAAGACACATGGCAGGGCTTCCCTGGTGGCCCAGTGGTTGAGAGTCCGCCTGCCGATGCAGGGAACATGGGTTCGTGCCTGGGTCTGGGAAGATCCCACATGCCGCGGAGCGGCTGGGCCCGTGAGCCACGGCCGCTGAGCCTGCGCGTCGGGAGGGGCCACAACAGGGAAAGGCCCGCGTACCGGAAAAAAAAAAAAAAAAAAAAAACTTGGCAAAGGAAGGAAAGCTGAGGACTCTGTAGGTTATTTCTAAGTGCGAGGCCTGGAAGTGGCTTCTGTCACTCCTGTCCAAATTGCATCTCATCATTCGGCCCCAAAGGAGTCTGGAAAGTGTAGAATACTCCCACACTGATATTTGGGAGTACTCAAATCTCTACCACATGGTGTTTAAATGAACAGATGCTCTTAATTTTAATGTAATTGAACTCATCTCTCTTTGTGGTTTCTACTTCTGTCGTATTTAAGAAATCTGTCTCCACTACAGATCAACTCCAGAAAAAATGGAGAATTCCTTGGACAGAATGGTGAAGATGTTTTTTATATTGCCTTCTAAAATTGTTATACTGTTGCTGTTCACATTTAGGTCTTTAATTCCTATGGAATTGTCTTGCTTTATTTAGGAGTCAATTTTGTTTCAGAACTATTTATAGAAAAATTCCTGTTTCCCACTAGTCTGTCAATCGAACTTCCATAGATGTGTGGATATATTTCTGAGTTCTCCACTCAGTTCCACCAGTCTATTCATCTATCCCTGGACCAATACCACTTTATCTTAAATATTAGATTTTTATAACTCTTAATACCTGGTAAGGCAAATATCTTCTCTATATATTTCCTATTATGGGATGTTTTGACTATTTTTGTTCTTTGTCCTCTGTTTGAATCATAATTTTTTGCCAAATTTCAAAGTAAAAACTATTCAGATTGAATATATGGATCAATCTGGGGAGAAGCAATATTTTTATAATACTGAGTCTTCCCGTCTATGAACCATGGTACATCTTTACATTTATTTAGCTCTTTTTAAATATGTTTCCATAGAGTTTCACAAGTTTTTGATGTTGTTGAGGTCTGTGCAACTTTGGTTAGATTCATTTGTTGGTACTATTGCAAATGCTATCTTTTAAAGATGTACATATTTCAACTGTCTATCCTCTATGGAAACTTAATTTTTTTTGTATATGTGTGCACTTTTCTCTTTAATTTTTGGATATTTCCTCCTGGCTTTCATCCAGAAACAAGGTTTAGATGGCTAATTTTATTTTCTACTCCTGAGAGGTACAGTTTTATTTCTAGTTTGCCTGCTGACGGTGTAATTTTCTAGCTCAGGTTAATGTGTGAAATCTCCTAGTAGGCTTCCCACTCTGAGAGATTTTTCTTATGTCTTCACTCTCCGTGAGGCCATGAAAAGTGAAGTTCAGAGTTATCTGGGTTCAGAAGTTGCCCTTGGGGTAAAGATGAGCTCTGGGCCTCTGCTTACCATGTTGGACTCTTGTTTTCCCTTAACTTTAGGTCTCTGGAGAATTCTTACCTTCTTGCCAATTTGTCAAAGCAGTAAAATAGATATCATATTTTTATTTACTTTTACTTAGTTTTAGTCGAGAGTCAGTTAGATTATTTAGTCTACCATGTTGCCAGAAACTGAAATTGAGATACAGGCACTAACACATATATATTATTAAACACCTTCAAAAATACCTATAATAATTCTAAAAATATTTCTTTATAATTATTTTTAAAGGCTTGATTTAAATTAGTTCAATTGCTATCTTGCTATCAAGAATTACAAATCTTTTTTTTTTTTTTTTTTTTTTTGCGGTACGCGGGCCTCTCACTGTTGTGGCCTCTCCCGTTGCGGAGCACAGGCCCCGGATACACACGCCCAGCGGCTATGGCTCACAGGCCCAGCCGCTCCATGGCATGTGGGATCTTCCCGGACCGGAGCATGAACCTGTGTCCCCTGCATTGGCAGGCGGACTCTCAACCACCGTGCCACCAGGGAAGCCCCAAGAATTACAAATCTTGATAGCAAAATATTGTCACTCTACCTACTTTAACTGGTTACTTTTTTTCCCCCCTCATTTTTTTTTTCTTACTTGGCTGTTAAGTTAATAAAGTGCTCTTAGGCTTGTGGTCAACAAAGTTATCTTATCCTTCTTGTTAGATGGATTGACATTTTAAAAAATTCCACTCAGCCTCCTAACACTATGGCCAATATTTTACACTCTAAGTCGGTGAGAGTTGATGGTAAACTTGCTAGATCTTGCAAAGTCAAGTTGTCTCTGATATAAACTTTCTTCCCTTTCTTGACAATTAATCAACAAATGGCTATTGAGTTTCCACCACAAATTTGTTACGTGATAATGGCAAGCTTGTTCTGATAGCCATGGGGATTTGGTTTTTGTTTTTACATCTTTCTTGGAGTATAATTGGTTTACAATGGTGTGTTAGTTTCTGCTTTATAACAAAGTGAATCAGTTATACATATACATATGTTCCCATATCTCTTCCCTCTTGCTTCTCCCTCCCTCCCACCCTCCCTATCCCACCCCTCTAGGTGGTCACAAAGCACCGAGCTGATCTCCCTGTGCACAGAGTATCGGTGCCGACTGGCACTCACCAGCCATGGGGTTTTAAACCAGATTTTCCCCAGAGTGAGAATCTGATTAAACAAATCTTCTGTGATAGTGCTAACTCTGCCCCTTCTTTCACAGATTCCCTACAGCAATTTCTCAGGGAGACTGGAGGATATAGTTAATTGCTTTTTCATATTTCTCCTCTGTGATGGTAAAGCCAACACAAAAAACATATAAATAATAATTTAAACCCTAAAGAAACCTCTGGCAATTCAGTCAAGAAAAATTCAAAATTATTAATTCATTTTAGTGCATTATCATTATAATTAACATTAAAATACTTAAAGCAATATCCCAATGTATTAACTTCCTTTTTCTTGAGAAGTGAACATTGGCCCACAAGGTATCATATGTGGGTGTATAATCTCATCAGTAGAGATCTGTTGTAAATCTTGTTCTATAACTTCAAAAAATCTGATAAATATGTCTTATGAAGTTTTGCTCAGATCATTAAAACACTGCCCTTTTGAGTGGTCGATAAAGTTAACTGATACATTTTCTTAAATACTTTAAATGTCATTAAAAATACTTATGTTTTAAAATAACTGATCTCTGCTGTTGAAAAAGAAAATAGAGATAAGGAGATAGAAAAAAAATCCATTATTTCATTTCTCAGAAATAACCACTATAACATTTTCAAAAAGTTTTATTACAAAATAATTTCAAATTTACAGAAAGTTTGTAAGAATAATACAGACATGATATGTACCCCTCATCTAGATTATATATATATATATTTCTATATCCTGCATATATAAAAATCTATTATTTATATATATATATATATAAATGTATATATATTTACTGTGTTTTTCTGAATCATTTTCTGATATATTTCATAAGAGCAAGGACATTCCATTACATAACTACAATTCTATGATGAAATTTGGGAAGTTTGGCATTAATACAATATCCTGATTTAAAATGCAATCCGTATTCAAATTTTGTCATTTTTTTCAATAATGTTCAGTATAACAATTTTCCCCTGATCCAGGGTTCAATCAAGAATCATATATAGAATTTAGTGGACATGACTCTTTGGTTTCTTTTAATCTGGAACATTTCCTCAGCCTTTTATCTTTTATGACATTGACATTTTTGTGGAGAAGAGGCCAGTTGATTTCTAGAATGAGTCTCAATTTGTCTGATATTCCTTAAGTTTGAAAGCGCTTTGAAAGAGTTGTATAAACTCACTGTCAGCCCTGCCTCCCCTTCTCTCTTGAAATCCTAATTTACTCTGACTTTCGTCCCTACCATTCTTCCAAGATTGCTTTTATTCAGGTCATCAGTGATCTTCATGTCACAAAAGTCAATGGCCTTTTCTCAGTCCTCCTCTTATTCAACCTTTGAGCAGAATTTGATAGACTTTATCTCATCCTCCTCTTTGAGGATATCATACTTTTGCCACTAGGTTTCCTTCACATAGCTCTTTCCTTTATCTCTTTGCTCAGTGGTCCCTTCTAAGTTTTGCTGGACTCTCTTAAGCTTTCATTCCCTAAATGACAAAATAATACATGGCTCAGTCCTCAGACCTCTTTGCCTTCTACACTTATTTTCAAGGTAGTTTCACCTAACTAGAAAATGGATTTAAATACCAGTCTAAATCTATAAAACCAGCCTAGAATTCACTCTTGAACTCTAGATCATGCATCCAACTTTCTACCTCCCATTTGGAACTCCTATAGGCACCTCAAACTGAATATGTCCATTACCAATTTCTTGATAATTTTTTGAAAGCCTGCCAGTCTTTTCATTCTACTCAGAATAAAAGTCAAACTCCCTTAGAGGGCATTACATAACATGGTTTCCCATTAATTTGCTTGTCTCATTTCCAACCTTCTCCTTTTACTTACTCTATCCTGCCACACCAAGTACACTTGTACCTCGGGTACTTTACACTTGCTGTTCCCTCTGCCTGGAATCCTCTTCCTCCAGAAACCTACATGGCTTATTGTCTTATTTCAGGTTTCTGGGGAAATAATTTCTCATCAGAGAGGTGTTTCTTAAACACCTTAAATAGTATTGAAATGTTCCCTGCACCCAGCCATATCACTCTATTCAGTGTTCCTGTTTTACTTCTCTTTGTTCCACTTATTATTATCTTAAATACAGCTTTTTCTCTCTATCCCCTCCCCTAGTAGAATGCTAACTCCATGTGCATAGACATTTCGCTTTGTTTACTCTTATACGTACAGCTCTTAGAATAGTCATTAACTCATAGTAGGCATTCAGGAAACATCTGTGAGGTGAATGAATATCCTTTCAGATCCTTTCTATACCTAGAAGTGTCCATTTAAAAATTATTTGGATAATGCTCTCTCTATGGTTCTGTCAATTGCTTTCTTACTTAGTATTATGTCCTGAACATCTTTCTACGTCACCAGAAATCTAAATCATTTTCCATAGCCTTAGAATATTCCATTGTATAGAGGTGGCATAGCTGATTTATTCAAACTCAACTGATGGACAGTTGGATTGTTTTCAGTTTTTTGCTATATCAAACAATGCTGCAACTAATAACCTTATGTTGAAGTCTTTTGTAATGCAATTTGTCAAACAACTATTGAGTATCTGCTTTATGCAATTCACTGGTCTGAGCAATGGGATGGGAAAGCAGAGACAAATGTGACATGGTTTCTGCATTCAGCGAGCTCATGATCTACTCAGAGAGACAGATGATGATAAATAAGGATGATATATCTTAGAGAATTATGAGTACTGCAAGACCAGTAAAGAAGTACAATGTACTAGTGGAATTCAGGGATAGGAACTACCAGAGATAAAGAAAGAGGTAGAAAGACTTTCTGGAAGGTCTATATAGTTAAATTGGGCTTTGGTAAATGTTTCATTCAATTGACAGAGGGGGTGGGGAGGAGAGAGTGCCACAGTCTGAGGATGGTGGGAGCTATCCTTGGATAAGTTAACTCTCTAATTTGGCTAGAACAGAAGATGGGTGAGTGATAAGGCCATAAATGTAGGTTGAGGCAGGAGCATATGGCAGATAAAAAATCACTGTCAAGTCAAAGGACCCAGGGATAGAAAATATTATAGAAATGGATCCACTTGACTTACCTATCAGATTTTTCATTTTGGGGAAAACAGTTTACCTGGGCTATCCCGGCCTGTGAGAATTCAGATTCATTATTTCTAGATATTCTGGTATTTGAAGAGAAACTGAAAAATTTGTCTTTTTAAAAGTTAAAATTTCCTGACTTTTAACTGCTGGCCATCAACTCATATTTTTTCACAACGTCTTTTTGTGAACCACAGAACAAAATAACAACAACAATAATAAAACTCCCAATTCACTCACTCCTAATGGGCCATATGTATCCTGCGAGTCCCCAGTTTGTAAACTCTGCCCTGAATAGACACTGTCTACTAATATGGTGAATTTCAATCTTTTGGACCTTGAACCACAGCAAAAAATTCCATTCTACATTGCGACCTAACATGCACACACATAAACATAGATAAATGAAGCTAAACTTTCAGAAAACAATACTCAATCCTAACAATTTACTTAACTGAAAGGAAAGCACTCTGATCTAGTCTACTTCAATCTAGTCTATTCTATTCTAAAAGGAAATGTTTGTCTTGACCTACTAAATTAACTTCAGGACTCACAGTGGTTTCAGAACTTATTAAAAACACTGTCCTGACTATGATAATTCTTTTGCCCTCTAAATCTGTGTTATCTTGTAATATCGCTTAAGAATTGCCTTCTCAGGTGCTTAGAATTTAGGGAGCCAACTAGAACATAAATAGCTCTGGGCAGGATCTGCTCTTTTCTCTTAGACCCACAGGCTCAGCAAATGTAACATATATATGACTCTTGGATGCTGGGACTCGGGCCTTTGAGGGTCTCCACAAATCGGCTTTTATATTCTGAGTCCCAGGAGCTGTGGATCTGTAACCCTATTATTTAGCTGGAGGAGATGGTCAATGGATATCAGTTAAGAAACTGTTTGTGACCAACTCAGCCAGCTCCCCTCCAACAATGTATCTATGAACCTCAGCTTGAGAGTGAGATCCTTTTGACCTCAAGGTCAAATTGACTCAGCTGACCACTCCTCCAGCTCCTCCCTCAACACCTGTCCAGGTCCCGATTAGTAGAATCACTATGAAGGATGAGTCATAAAGGACCCTACTATTTTAAGCTTCATGTGATCAGAACCCTTCCCGGTTACTAAGAAACACAAATGATTTTAGTTACCTTGAAATTAAATGTAGCCTAGAACACATCAATATTTGTCAGGTCATATTGCAAATGAGCTACTATATTCATAATGGATGTGTCACCATCATAAATATGACACAAGGGCATTTTCAAAAAGATGGTTATCCACTCTGATGGGAGAGAAATACAAGCTTAAGAAATTAACATTCTCACCACCTCCTTGTCTCTCTTTGCTTTGCATTATTTAGGGATCTCTGGTGACTCGATTGAAGTCCTCCCTGCCCCCCGAAACCTGCAGAGTACAGAGCTTTTGGAATATACACCATCCTGATATCAAAGGAAGGAGCCCTGTTGGAGGAATTGACATTTCCCCTCTCATCTCTGGGTTAATGGAAAGACCTGTATTCAAAGGTACCTTTGTCTCAGCGGGAACACCGCAAGACATCTTTTGTTTTGATTTATATTGGTTGCAGGTACATGCTGGATCAAAGCACATGAGAATGGGAGAAAGAAGCCAGATGCATAGTTGATCCAGGCGGGGAACTGAACTATAGGACATTTTACTTCTTTGTTTAGCAAGCTGTATAATAACTGGCCAACATTTATTATTATTATACTATTTATATTTTAAAATTTATTATAGCATTTATTATTTATTCTTATTATTGAGCACTTGTCATACACAAGACCAGTGGTCCCCAACCCTCCTGTTCATTCAAATCTCTTGAGGGGCTTTTTAAAACTATAGTTGTCCTGGACTCACCCCCAAAGGCTTTGATTTAATTGGTCATGGCTGTGGCCCAGACAGTGGCACTTTTAACAGTGCTAAGGTGATTCTAATATGCAGCCAGGGTGGAGAACCACTGTGTTAGATACTATTTAAAAACTTTTAAATTATTAGCTCTTTCAATGCTCATAGTAAGTCTATAAGGTTGCTATTATTATCATTATCCTCAATTTTCAAATGAGAAAATAGAATTAAAGACAGTTAAGCATCATTCCTATGAGTGTTCAGGCCAGTAGGGGTGGAATCAAAATTTCTATCCAGGTATTTGGATTCCGAAATGCAGAGCAAGTTTAATGCAAAGATCAAGCGCAAGAGAAACACTTTCTGCCAGGTGTTTGGGGCAAGAGTCATAAAAAGATGACTCCAAAGGAAGACAGAAAGGTGAAGTAGAAAGTTTAAAGCATCTGCAAGCCTGGCTTCATGGGTGTGCAACCTGTACATGGGCTCAGAAGGGTCCCATACTTGGTTTAATGCTCTGTGTTGCTGTCTTGGAATTCTTAATACATTTTGAACAAGAAGCCCCACATTTTCATTTTGTACTGGGCACTACAAATTGTGTAGCTGGTATGGGTTTGATGCGGTAGGTGATTGCTTCCCTGGAGTGATTTCAGCAATTTCAGTGAAGTAGGGACCATCTCCTTCCTTGAGAGCACTTTTCCTAGAGCTGGAAAAGCAAACATCAAAGGCATTGACAAGGGAGCCATAGAACTCTGAGTTGCATGCCCTCTCTAGAGGCAAGGGGCCAGAGTGAGGGGGTGGGGCAAATAAAAAACAGCAGATGCTCTAAAATATAGGTCCTTCCATCTTTCTAAGTAATAATTGCTAACATTGAGTGTTTTCTATGATCTAAGCACTGTTTTATGTAGTCTACATGCATTGTTTCCTTTAATCATCACCACTCTATGAGATACATACTATCATTTTATCCCCTTCTTATGGATGAGGGAAATGAGATACAGAAAGGTTAAATAACTTACCCAAAGTCACAGAACCATGTAAGAGGAGGAACTGAGGTTTTAACCAGACCTGTGCACCTCCCCACTACACTGTGTGGTCCCTTAGAACATAATGGATCAATTCCTATGTGTTCACCTGAGCTCCTGACCATTGCACTCTCCAGAGGTGCTCCTTACCAATCTCCTATCTCATAATTCCCTTACATGGAGGGAGTCAGGTGTCACAGGAAACAAAAAGTTCAGGAATTAGGAGGCTCCAGTTCTTGTCCCGTTTCATCCCTGCTATTTACTGGTCAGATAACTCTAAGCAAGTCCTTTTATTAAGTTCTTTATTTTTACCCCATCGTCACCCATTCATGGGGCACTTTAAATGTGCTAGGCACTGTGCTCCTTTCTTGAATTTCAATAGCAAATCAGAATAGGTCTCTTCCCTTTTGGAATATGCCTCATTCTGAAAAGGGATTTGAGGTACTTAATTACCAGTTTCAGTTTCCCTGCTTGTTAAAAAGAAAGCAGATGTGAATTGAGTTGTGAGTGGGAGTGAGGGGAAATAATAGCTATTTAAATTTTAAAATGGAAGGATTGTGAGATGTTGTTGTGCAAATATGATCTGTTATTACATGGATTTCCACCCCTAGACAGTTTGGGCTACTTACCGAGTTCCCAAGTGTGACTCGTGATTACATGGCCAGCTATCTCGTCTCCTGTTTGAATCCTACACTTCCTTTAAGACTAAGAGCAAATCCCATCTATTTCAGTTGATTTCTTTTTCTGGAATTCTTAAAAACCAAACCATAACAAGGATAGTGATTCTAAGAGTAACTAACCTTTATGGAACACTCACCATGAGCAGATGCAATGACAATACTTATTGGATTAGCTCATTTAATTTAACCCTTAAAACAACCCAGTGAGATAGGTACATTTTACAGGTGAGGGGACTAAAACTAGGGAAGGAGTACTAATCCCAGGTACTATTCCAAGAGTCAGGATTCAAACTCTGGGTTTGAATGGATCTAGTGTCCAGGCTCTTAAACACTGCTGTGGTCAACCACTTATTTAGTATTAGTATTTCTATTACTCCATAAATATATATTATATATGCATATTTACATTCATACAAATATTAGTATTTACCTCATATTATTTTTGTATGTTGATATACCTCAACTTATTTAGCACTTAACTCAAAATATTATTGTACATTGACTTAGAACATATGTCATGTGTTAGGCTTCCAAGCCCCTAGAGAAAGCTATATTTTAGACTTAATGTCTTATGCAGCATTTTAAATCATGTCTTGCATCGTGTAGATACTAAAACATATTGACTGACCAAAATCCAAATGGAAAATATACAATAATACCTAACCTCAGGTCAAGCAAAAAAATCTACAAAATAGTTTATATGAGACCATAATTTCCCTTGGTTTGACATCAATTCTTTGTTCCCCAAACTTCTAGAATTTTATTTAGAAAGATAGGTTTGTTTTCCTCCCAACGAAAGAGTGGTTATTGAGCATTTTTCTATATCCCAGGTATTATCTAAGTGCTCTACCTGCCTTAAGCCACATAATCTTCATAAACATAGTGAATGTATTGCCCCTTTCTGCCTGGTTTACCCTTAGGCATTTACATTTACTCCTTATAACACCAGTACTTCAGGGGAAGCAAACCTGTCTCCAGCTCCAGAATGAGTCTGATTTGTCTCCTATGTCTTTGATAATAATTGGTGTAGGAGCTCAGGCATAAGACAGCCAACCATTCCTGGACAAAAGAATTGGTTCAGGAAATGGCATATGACTCAGTGTAAGCAAAGGAGACAGGATGGGATGTTTGCTGAGGGTATTTGGAAAACAGAAAGCCATGGAAAGAGATGGCTTGGCTGTGGACATGTCATGGCAGGCTATGGTAGCCTTTTCACTACCAGCTCAAGGATGAAGTCAACGGAGAGAAAAAAGGAGGGAGAAGAGAATCACAAAGAAACAGATTCTGTGTCCTGGTTAGTCTGCCCTATCTGTAGGACTTTTCATATGTTGAACCAATAAATTACCTTTATCAGTAAAGCAGACTTGAAATGGACGTTCTGTTCCTTGTCTCTAAAACCATTCTTTACATGAGTACTCTGTTATGTTACATACCAGTATTAATATAAAAGGATACAACATGAATCAAAATATGTAATAATAGAAATACATATAACATTTGCAGATGCTTAATGTTTTAAAAAGTGCCTATTATGCATTTTAATCTCATTGAGTTTCTATAAGCCTAATAACAGGTTACACAGAAAAGATTGCAGTAGTATTATATCTTACTTAGGAGATGTGTTCTAAATATACAGGGGTAAAATTGTATATAGTCAAAGTTACCTTTTTTTTTTTTTTTTTTTTT
>NW_006772104.1:345938-414749 GCF_000442215.2 Lipotes vexillifer
TATTTCTTACTGTTTCAATAATATTTTATAGTTTTCTACTGTATGTGCTTCTATAATTGTTATGAAGAACTCCCATTTTTATTGAATGTTAAGTAGTTTTAACTTTTTGCCTTTTTTTTTTTTTTTTTTTACTGGTACACGGCCCTCTCAGTGTTGCGGCCTCTCCCGTTGAGGAGCACAGGTTCTGGATGCGCAGGCTCAGCGGCCATGGCTCATGGGCTCAGCCGCTCTGCGGCATGTGGGATCTTCCCGGACCGGGGCACGAACCCGTGTCCCCTGCATCAGCAGGCGGACTCTCAACCACTGCGCCACCAGGGAAGCGCTCAAAGTTACCTTTGAGAATACCAGCCTTCAATATGTACAGCTCAGTCAGTTTCTCCTTTCTCTCTTCCACCATTCATTCTAGCAGTCAAAAATATTTACTGAGCACATTCTATGTGTCACATGCTAGCATGAAGTCATGACAAGTTCTCTGATCTCATGAAAGTTACTTCCTAGTGTATGAGAAAATTATTAAATAGATAAACAAGATAATTATAGACTGTGGTAGTTTCTAGAAAGTTTGGGATTATTGAGATCAACAAAGGAGCAGGAGACTTGTAGTGAAGTTTGTCAGGGAAAGCCTTTCTGAGGAGGTGACTGAGCCCTGAAGGATGAGACTGTTGACAAATGCCCAGGGGAGCATTGTAGACAGAAGGAAGAACAATAATTATAAAGACTTCAGCTGGGAAAATGTTTGATGTTTGTGAGTAACAGAAGAATAGTCTACCTGGACAGTAGTGAGTGATGGGGAAAGGGGAGAAGATGAGCTCACAGAGGAAGGTGATTGTTAGAATATGCAAAGTCTTTTGGTAGGGTGTGGTATGGAAATTGAATTTTATACTGATGGAGATGGAAGGGAAAACCAATGAAATGCTTTGAGCAAGGTAGTGGCATGCTCTGATTTGAGGTTTTAAAAGAATCATTATGATAAGGGCTAAGAGCAGAAAATAAACCAAGTTAGGGAACAATTGAAGTTCAAAAATGTTATAGTAGTGTGTGATAGGGGAGAAGGAGAGAAGTGATTAGAAAGGAAATGTATTTGGAAGAAGAACTGACAGAACTTGGTGATGTTTGGATGTTAGAAGAGAGTAAAGGGAAGGAAGGCGTCAATGATGACACTTCAGCTTTTGTCCTAATCACTTGGGGGTAGAAGGATGCCATACGCATGGACAGGACTACAGTACAAGCATTAGAATGAGAACTGAAGAGCTCTGTTGAGGACCTATCAAGTTTGAGGTGCATATAGTGGGCATGTTATTGTGCGGTTGAGAAAAAAAACACAAAGTCATATGATAAATAAGTGGAGAACCTGAGCTTGAACTTAGGCGTGTCTAAAGACACAGGTGGCTCCCTTCACCATGAGCCCGCATGATTTTAGCAGTGATTTTAGACCAGTTGAGTTGTCTCTAGATTATCAGACACCTCACAAATAGTAATGAATACGTGCTTACAAGCTTCACAGTGGTAGCAACAGCTTTTAATTGTTTGTGAGCCTCTCTATTGACAAACCCCACAGGGTCGAGAAGGGAGTGTCAATAGCGCTACAAGGCTAAGTTGGTTGATGGAATGAGTAGCGGATATTTCCTTCCTTGGCTAATTTTCCTGTCCTTTGGGTATCATCATCACCAGTATTTTAAGTGTGGAGATTCCTTTTGCCAGATAACTACAGAAGCTGTATATAGTAGTTGTGGTATACCACAGAGTTTGATACAAGAGCATGTTACTAGTAGGTAAAGTCAGATAATGATACGAATTATTTTTACCTGGCATTTGCCTACTACAACATTATTATGCAGAATACCATTCTATTTTTTAATCTTGCTGTGTTCTTATATAAGCCTGGTAAGTTAGGTTATGCAAGCATTGTTACGATTATTATTATAGTAGAGTTGCATCTTATTTGGCAGTTGGGTTCTAAAGTACAGAGGCAGAATCTTGTGTGTAGTCAAAGTTACCCATGAGAATTCTATCTTTCAGAAAGTCGAATACAGCTAGTTTTCCCACAAATACTATAATTCATTGGTGTCTGTTCCGCTTACAGCTGGTAAAGTGGATGGCTTCTCTTTGGGGTCATGCAATACAGCAAGTTGCTCACTATTTCTTCCTTCCTTTTTCTTTTCCTCCCCTTCTCCCTTCTTCCATTCCTTCCACAGATTTTATAGCCTCCTCCATGACAGATATTATTCTAGATACTGGAAATACAGTGATGAACCAGAGAGATAAATTCTTGACCTCCTGAGGCTTACAGTCTAGCATACATCCTGAGAGGCACAGAGGATGCAGGAGCAATGGTCCAGGCCCCCAGAATACACAGCCATTGCCATTAATGGTTAGCAAAACTCCTGCACTAATTAAATTGTTTTTCTCTCTCTTTGCTGGGCTCTTACATTTGAATTTGCATAAGACAAACTCCAGTCAGACACAATTCTGTATTCCCATAATATATGTGAAGAAATAGTCTTCGAAAGGTGATTTCTTAAAAGCCTGATTGTAGTAGAATAGGTTTTGAACCTAGGTTTTCAAAGTTAAAGTCCTAAGTTTTGCCCCCGTGAGCATCTTTCTCTCTCCTTTATATCATCAGTCTCTTGGGCCTAAAGTCTGTGCGTCGCCTTGTCCATCCTAACCTCTTGTGTCCCTGCTCTTGCCTTTTGTTTACTGACTTTTCCCTGCGTAGATATGAATTTCTAAGTTTTTATTCTAGTCTTAGCCTCACCTAGAAAAGAAGGAAAGGAAAAGGTTCTTAATGACTTCATTGCTCAGTCTTTTGCTTTTGAGAGCCTTGACTCTTGGTCAAGATTAGTCTAGGCAATCGCTATTCAATAGGAAGGGCCTGACTTCACTTACTGACATCTTGCCCTTCCAGCTTCCCTGGAGATTCCATTATATTCCTACAAACCAGGTAGGCGACTATCATTGTTACTGAGGATAAAAATATTTAGGGGAATGTCCCTTTGCAGAATCATTTATCTTCCATTCCAATTTATGCAGTACACAGGGCTCTGATCCCAAAAAACTGTTTTATTAGGGTTTCTATTTAGGACTGTGTTTAAAGACACTATGCCCTACATTGTGGGATTGTTAAAGTAAGAAACACCCATATAATTAAATTTGGAGTAGAAAAAAATGGTGTGAAGGAGGAGAGAGAATTGTCTAAAGTACATAAAATTCTTACCATTAAGACTTTGGAACCTTTTGACTGTGTCATGCCAGGTTGTCCTCTCCTATTACTGTGTGAAAGTAGAAAATTTAAGCGATGTCTCTTCATTTATCTGAATGTGCTGTATTATAGAGCTGCTTTAAATGTTTTGGAGTAGTTGCCACTGCAATTTTATGAAATAATGACTTGGTTTAATGTCATGCTGGTACAGTCAAGTTTTTACATTTACCTGATGTAAGGTATGAAAGGAAACAAATGATCAGTTACAAATCTTTTATGAGTTAGTTTTTAAAAATAAGAGAGAGAAAATGATGAAGTCTCCTGTGAATAGAACAGTATCATTGGGTAGAAAGAGTACTGAACTGCTATGCCCTTAATTCACTGTGGAACCTTAAACATATTGCCACATTTCTGGGCCTTGGTTTCTGTCAAAGTAAGTAATGTTAGCTGCAGTGGCAGACAACCTCAACAGTTCAGTGATTTAATACAAAAAAGTTTCTTTCTCACTCACCTCAGTCTAAGGAGTGTGTGTGGGGAGGTGGCTTTTGACTTTTCCATATTGTGGCTCCACCATCTTTAGCACATGGTCTCAAATTACTATTATTTTGAAGTTTTAATGGTTAACACCATTGCTCTCATAAAGTTATTCTTTGCTTGTAGGATTTTTTTCCTCTTTTCTTTTTCCTACCACACTGAATGAGTACAACATTAACTTGGATAATAATGGAAGAAACATATCTCTTTGATACTAAATTGTTAGCTTCCAAGAAAATGCTTAGGCTGTAACATGTAACATTTTAAGCTTCTTAATTAAATATTTTAAATAACAAATATTGTAACATTTTAGTTTGATGATTCCAGAAGTGTTCTTCACAAAACCTCAGCCATAAAAACAAAGATGTCTAGTTGATTCAGAAGAAAAAGTTATTTTTTTTCCAAAAAGCATTCCCCCAAATTTCTTTATGGAATTACAATGTTTTTTTAAATTCTTCTCTCTTTTCTTTCTTCTCCAAGAAAAGCAAACTGAAATTCCAAGTATTACCAAGTATTTTTTTTTCTTTTAAGTAGAATATCTACCAGCATCTTGAGGAACACATTTTGAATAATGCCAGTGGAGGAAGTAGAAAGAATTAGAGGATTTAAATAAAATATTGCAAAGAAATTTAAAAAGTGGTATTTGGGGTGGATTAATCTGACAAGTGTGTGGGACAGACTGGTGAAGGATGGGACCAGAGAGGCATGCAAATATATTTGAAGTCTTTAATTAAAAAACCCCACAAAAGCCCAAATACAAATAAGCAAGTTTAAAAAAGTAAATGAAAACCAGAGACTGTTGCATCTGCTATTTCAAAAGAAAAAAAAAATGAAAAGAAAAAAAAATAAAAGGAGTGAACAATAATGCAGAGTGGTGAAAAGGGGGAAAACAGTATATAGACTACAGGAGGCAGGAAAGCAGGGTGATTAAAGGGAATAGTGTTGAGTCAAACATGTTGGGATTTATTTCTTGGCTCTCCCCTACTACCTGTGGGACTCAGGGAAAGTGGCTTCACCTCTCTGACCCTAAACTTACTCACCTGAATACAGAGGCATAATTACAATACCTACTGCATATTGTTGTTGAGAGGATTAAAAAGCACATTGCAAGTGCTCATAGAAGACCTTGTGTTATTACTTTTCTTTCTTTTTTTTCTTGAAGTATAGTTGGTTTACAATGTTGTGTTAGTTTCAGGTATACTGTGATTCAGTTTATATATATATATTCTTAATATACATAATATATATGTATATTCTTTTTCAGATTCATTTCCTTTATAGGTTATTATAAAATATTGAATATAATTCCCTATTATCACTGTCCTTATTGAATTTGGATTACTTTAGAGAAATTTGGAATGAAAAATGAATTTTTATTATAAATAGGAGATTTGATTATTAAAAACATTTTCTTTGAAAAATTATGAAGCCCATTCTTCAAGCTATTATAAGTAGTTAATACATTATGATTAATAAAAGGTTACTGTGGTTGAAGGGAGAAGTCCATCTACTCACTTTCATTCCTTTCCACCCTGAGGTGTTATTCAAAGGAGCAGTGTAGAATACCAGGAAATCTACAGTTTATTCTTTGAAAACCATTGGATAAAAGTAAACCACCAGTGACACTTCTTAAGACGAACTGTGAGAAGCTCGTGGTACAAGTAGAAGATCTGTTTCCCCATAGGCTATGTCCAAGTAGAGACAAATCCATATATCCTAGCCAATATAAAGCATATGGAACCCCCCAAAATCTGAATTCCAGGGCTAGAGAGGAGAAAAAGTGAATGAACACTATGCCAGATTACTGGTTTTAGAATTGACTTGCTTTAGGGCTTCCCTGGTGGCACAGTGGTTGAGAGTCTGCCTGCCGATGCAGGGGACACAGGTTCGTGCCCCAGTTTGGGAAGGTCCCACACGCCGCGGAGCGGCTAGGCCCATGAGCCATGGCCGCTGAGCCTGCGCGTCTGGAGCCTGTGCTCCGCAACGGGGGAGGCCACAACAGTGAGAGGCCCGCGTAGCAGAAAAAAAAAAAAAGAATTTACTTGTTTTCATTATTCCTAACAAAAATTTAGTTTTCATAGTAGTTATTATAACTTTGCAGGGAAGGTGTTGGGTCTTATTCACTATGAGATCCCCAGTGCCTCACTCAATACATGCCACTTAATAATGCTCAGTAAATAGCAGAGAAATAAATGAATGATGAAGCAAGTGTATAAAGGAATGAATCTTTGCATGAAAGAGGCCAGTACACACGGAAGTACATAAATGGATATGAAAAAGAAACACTTAAGAAGAAGAATAAATCCAACTTGGCTACAACTAGATGCACTAAATGAAGGAACAAAACTTCCTGATTTGTAAGAAACAAAACAGCTGAGCTATGGGATTTTCTTCTGGCTTATAATTCTATATTTTGTGAGTTCCAGCATTCTCTAACTCTTTCCAAGCTTCATTCCAGACTGCATTAATAGTAGTGCATTTGATAGAAATTTGGAATTCAGGAGGGAAAGCCCATGTGGAAGAGATGATAAAAGAATATACTTTGAGGCCTATGTATTGAAGATTGGACATTGAAGTAGGACTACCTCGTAGACAACTGGAGGTATGGGACAAACTAGGATGTATAAAGATTAAATGTTGTAGTTCTCAAGTTCCTTTCCTCCAGGAGAATGTAGTGTTTGGTAAGGAGCAATCTGCTAGCTGAGCATTTTTGGTATGCCCTGAGCATCAGTCATTATATAATACAGAAGACGTGGAGAGCACTGGTTAATTGGATGAATTGATTACATGGAGGTCAGTGAATAGAGAGTCTAAAGTAATGATAATAGCTTACATTTACTAAGCATTTACAGTGTTTCAGGTACGTTAGTATTTTCATGTATTTATATAGTCCTTCCAGCGCTTCTGTGATTAGATCAGGAATCTGTAAACTTTTTCTGTTAAGGATCATATGGTAAATATTTTAGACTTTGTTGACGATACAATCCCTGTTACAGCTACTCAACTCTGCCCTTGTAGAGGAAAACAGTCATAGATGACGTGTAAATGAATGAGTGGATTTGTTCCAATAAAACTTTATTTGCCAACCCTGGATGTAGGTCAACACCCGCATTACCGTCTTTTAATCTACAGAGTCAACTCTGTCTGTCTGTACCAGATCCCATTCTCTTAATCACACCATTACATTGCTCAAAGTAAGCTTCAGAAAGAACCTCAACAAAGGAATGATGGCTGGATTGGAAAGAAAAAACTGGTATTTAGACACAGGGAGACCAGATGGCAAAAGTCCAAATATGGTCCACCAACACTAAAATGAGGGAGGTGAAGGTAGCAATGGCTGGGAGAGAATGGGTATCGTAGGGATAGAATCCCTATGAATTTCCAACTGACTGGATACATGACGGTGCACTAGGACCAGGAATGCAAATGCAAGGGTTGCAGAAGTATTATATGAAAACAGATCCTGACATTATGCTTGTAAGCTGTGGCTATTAAGAAAGAGAAAGCATCACTTCCGCAAGATGAACCAACCTTACCTTTATGAATCAAAACACTGCCTTACCCCAAGCATGAAGAAAATACATGGGGTATGACCATCAGTGCAAATCTCCTGAATAAACTCCCTGTCCTACCAGAGCCTCAGCACTGCCCAGGGCAGGGCCACTTCCCTTCTTGAACTGGCCCTGACCTAAATCACAGATGTACTTGGATAACTGCTTGATCCACGACAAACTATGTCACTCACATAAACACTCTTGCACAGATGGTTGACAGGGCCTAAAAAATACCTTTTGCATGTTTTCAGATTAGTGCTTATGCTTTTGCTGGCAACGTTGCCCACCTCTGAGAGGTGTCACAGAGTCTGTTCATGGCTAAATGCCCAAGATTTTTCTGTTCCTTTCATTGGAAACAAATCCTTTTTTCCAGTTTCCTGCCTTTTGTAGCTACATGAGAGCCTTAGCTAGGGTCTACGTTGATTCAGAGCTATTTATTCCCACGATTGTCTCCTTAACTTGATTGTAGGCAAGTTGAGGCCTAATGGCAGGGCAGTATCTCCTTTGTTCTTCTAGTCTTTGTATTAGCACATAGGGGGTCTTCTGGTTGAATCCAACATCAGATAATAAAGGCCCCGGACATCTCACGTGGATACAGCAGGGAGACTAGGGACTATAAGAGCTCGTGAACGAATTTTAGAACCACAGCAGTAGAGATAAAAATGATGTTTAAGTTTTCACAATATCTTTACATGCCAGAGGAATATGAAGCTAGGCGTACTTCCTTCTGTTGATAAAAGAAATACTTGGTAGCAGACATTTTAAAACTTTTTAGCATAAGTATCTAAAAAGATTTCAGCTGCTCAGAAAATATAGAAAATAAGGTTGCCACGGAGGTAGAACAGACATGATTGCTCTCACTATAGAAGCTGAAAATGCCAGGCACTCAAGTTTCCAGTCTGCCTTACAGCTCAGGCATGGGCTAATGACAGACTTGGTAAATCAGGCTGCCCACTCCAGGCTTTGGGTAGTTCCTTAGTTTTGGATCTCCCTTGAAACCTGGAAACATGGTTTTTGGTTAGTTTGTTTATTTTGGGGAGTAATCCCTAGAAGCTCAAGGGAAGGAATACGAAAGAGAGAGAGGGGATGGAGGAAAGCCCATTAAAAGGAGTGTTAATGAGCAGATTACAGCTATAAACAGCTGAGTCTCAATCTTCCTGACCACTGTTGGAAGAATCTTCTAGAAAGCAGGTTAGAAGAGCCTCAGTGAGAAGTTGGGCTATTTATCCACCAACTTCTATACATCATTGGTTGAGGCTTTTCCCTATGCATGGGCTAAGTGAGCTCCTGGGCTGCAAAGAAAGTCCCAGGAGGCAAAGTAAAAAGACATGAGACAGATGGGAGATGACCAATGAGCCACGAATTGTCTGCTGTAGTGTCAGATCAACTCACAGCTGGGTGGAGGGGATATGGGGCAGGGTGGGGCATCAATAGCAGCTGTTCCTTGTTGGGACCTAGATGCCAAAAGAACAAAACAGTAGGGGAGTCTTATATGGTGATGAAGTCCTGGCTGAAGCGCTCAGAATCTTGGATCAGTGTTGGTACCCAGGGTAGAGTGCTAAAGTAGTCAGTGATCTACTCTGAGGTCATTTCATTCAATCCTCAAGACAACTCCTTCACATCAGGTGAGGAGGAAACAAAGCCTTAGGGAGGAAACCACAACTTGTCCACAGTCATACAATTGCTATTGCAAGAAAAGATGTTCCCATTCAAAAAGTGCATAATCAATAGTCAACAAATGGTGGCTTCTCTTAAAATTTAGAGGAAATTAAGAATGTTAAAATAATACTGGTAATGATCATCTCAGCTCTTTGTAGAGCACATGTCAGTGTGCTTTCTCAAACATCTTGTTGACTTTGCTTCATTCATGGGGAGGTAGTCCTAGTCTCTTTTTACAGATGGGGAAACTGAGGATCCTATAGCAATAATTTGCCCAGGAAGCTATGGAATCAATTTCAGTCCAAGTGCAAGTTGTCTGAGTCTCTACCCAGCATACTTCCCCCCTGCCCACCTCCCTATAGGCAGCAGAAGACAAATGTGCTATGCAAACAGTGCGGTTCATTTCCCTTGTAGGTGTATGCCTCTCCGTATTCAATTCCCATGAAACCTTTCATGAGGTCAAAGTATCTCTTTGCAGAAGTTTTGAAAAACCCCACTGTTGCAAAGGTAAACACAAAACCTTAATACATATTTCAGTCTCCCTAGTTGCAGGATGGAGTTAGCAAACAGTTGATGTAACCACCTGCCATTCTCTGAAGAGAAGAAAGATTTAGAGGGGATGTGAAATCTGGGGAAATGGTTCCGTAGAGAATTAAGACCCTTGTAAAGGAAGTCTCTGGTTGTTACAACTGGATATGTATGAGTATTTCCTCAGGATTTAAAAGACAACAAAATTAGATTTTACAAAATATTTTCCTAGCGACGGTTTGCTGATCTAGACATTTGGATTTTGTGTGCTTTCTCTCATTTTGGAAAGACTAAGGGTGGAAGTGAATGGCATTCCATATGAAATGTTAGAAATTTTGGCTGTACACAGTTGTCCCCATAACCTACCAAAATGTGCAGCTCTGCCACGGCAGGTGATGTAAGGCTGAAGGATGGAATGGGCCACTTTAGAGTCAGTTCTTTTTGTCACCAGCCCCCAAATGCACTGAGGTGTGTGCAGTTTTCAACGCAATGAAACCCTTGGGTTAATTAAGTCATGACCTTTGTATATTTGACCATTTGGGTTTTTTTATGATGCTCCCATGATAAAAATGAATGTGAGAAATAATTAAATTCCAGGCCTAGATTATTGGACTGTCAGAATCTGATAACAAGAGAACTCCTCTTGGGTTTCTTCCTGATACAAATATATCAAACCAAAAGGGGTGAGAACAGAATAGTAAAAGAAAACTGTTATTAGAAACTGGTATCAAATAATGTATGCATAATTGCTCATTTGAAATCAATACATTATACAAAGCACCAGAAGGTGATGTTGGGGGCTGGAGAAGGCTGTATCAAGATGAAGTTTTACACAGCACACATATGCTGAGCAGTACGGGGCCATTCTTCGAGTTAGCGTTTTCAGTTATCTGTTACTGCTTAATGAAATACACCAAACTCAGTGGCTTAAACAAAAACCATTTCATTTATTTGCTCCCAAATCACAGCTGGGCTGCTCCACTGGGGCTGGAGACTCTACTTCCGAGATGGCCTCAGTCACACCACTGGCAAGTTGGTACTGGGTGTTGGCCGGGAGCTTGAATGGGGATCCTGGCTGGAGCCTCAGTTTTCTTCGACATGCATCTATCCATGTGATTAGGTTGGACTTCTCCCAGCAAGGCAGTTTTAGGATAGTCAGATCTTACCTGATAGCAGGCTACCTCCAGAGTGCAGAAGCCGAAGCCACAGGCTTTCTTAAGACAAGCACAAAGCAAACACATCATCATGTCTGCTACATTCTGTTGGTCACAAAGTGGGTCCAGGTTCAAGGGGAGAGGACTACAAATGCGCGTGAATACCTGGAGTATTGTTCATTAAGGGCCATTAAAGTCTACTATTGATACATTAGCTCTGTGTATTATAATTTAGGATCAATTTATGTACTTTCCTTTGGGAATTCGATTTGTGTGCAAAGATGTGAAATCGATGCTCTGCCATAATGACCCGGGTTGGAGTGTGCAGCTATCCTTGTAGGCTAGGGAAGGATGTGAGTTGGGGAGAGGTGTGGAATTGGACATTTATGAGATGTTGAGCTAGCACTGTCTGACAAGCTTTTTAAAAATCCACAGTATTACCTGTTCACAGGCATAAAATGCCAGGAACAATATGAAACCTATCAAATACAGTACTAGAAATAAATATTTAGCATAAATTATTTGAATAATTCCCCCATTATGCTTTCAAGCAATGGAGATTTTAAGTGATTTGATTTAAATACATAGTACTAAATACTCCATTTCTCTGGAAGAATTGTGGAAACTTGGGTAAAAATTTCAGCATACCATTATATAGCAGGTACACAGCATCCTTTCTTCTAGGTGGGGAACATCTGTGACCTAGGAGTGGAGGAAAATCTATTAAAATTCAGACTTAAGTATTACTGAATATACCCCCATCAAACATAGTTATCCTCACCAGCATCATTAAAATTTCATAATTTGTTACTTAACTTTCTGGAAATGTGTCAAAGTTAGGGTCTCTACCCTTGCTAATGGGACTTTTAAAAACACGTCTTGGAAGTTTATAACCTAAAGCAATGTACCCATTGATCAAAGTTTCTGCACCTACAAGTTTCATGATCATTTTCATAATGAAGATTTCTGCCTGATGTTAATTTCCCTAAGGACTGCCCAGTTTCTTAGAAGGGATATTTCCTAATTTATATACCTTGTTAGTGAGGGCTCTGTAGCATCAAGGAAGATAGCTAAGCACTTGTAGCCTGAGTCATGAGAAAATGAGGATAGCCAGCAATTATTGAGCATGCTCTCTCTCTGCCACACACTGTGTTAAATTATTATTATCACCATCTCCATATCACTTTTCTTTTCAAAAGAAAAACTGAAATACAGAAGAACTAATTATGTAAATTAGCAGAGCCAGGATTCAGATCTTCACAGCTTTCCTTCTAGATCTAAATGGTGAATTATTGTGCGACCCTCTGCAAAGGCACACCTTTCTAGAGCGGTGGTTCTCAAGTGTGGTCCAAGTGTGGAAGGGCAGAATCTTGATCCTACTTCAGATCTACTGAATCAGAAGCTCTGGAGGCAGGGGCCCAGCGATATGAGTTTTCTGCCTCCTGGTGATTCCAGCACATGTTCAAGCTTGAGAATCACTTATTTTGACATTCACTTCAAGACAAATGCTATAAACCACGGGTTTTACTGATTAATGCTATCACTCCAAGGGCTTCTCAAGGAATCTACTACTCAACAAAGATCAGCCTACTTCAGAGAAGTGATCCACATCCAGTGAACATTCCAGATATGGCTTGACTAAAAGATCTTGTCTTTCACATTTGGCTTAGAATCTGAATTTGCTCTATTTCCTGACTCTCCACTTGAGTCTTCAGTTTCCTCATATTAAAATATAGATAATGATGTTTGCTTTCTTCCCTCACAGAAATAGTCTAAGAATTAATGAGCTGTATTAAACTCTTTCAGTTCCTGGAAGAAAGGCAGTATGTAAACACTATATTAATATTTTAAACAAGTTAACTTTTTCTATGTGAATAACAGTCTTTTTTCTTTTGATGATCAAACATGTTGTTTTTTCCCCAAAGAATTTTTTGATTTTTAAAAAATTTCTTCTTTAAAGGCACCAGACAGATATCTTTCTCAACACCAGGGGAAGAGTATCAAGATGAGAAAGCACTTTTTCTGAGAAAAGCTGAAGTTTTAAAATTCCTGATTTCACTGGTGGTAAGAGGCAATGTGGTGATACACCAGGAACCCTAGGTTAGAGATCCAGTAATGCCAAGTTTAAGCTCTTTCACTTTTTAGTTTTATACACTAAGGTGGCCTCTTCCTCTTTCTTGGCTTCAGTTTACCGAACTGTAAAAGGTGACAACATAGCACAGAATTATAGAGTACAGGCCCTGGCTTCGAAGAACTAGGTGTGAATCCTGACTTGGCCATTCACCAGCTGTGTGATCTTAGGTTAGTTATTTACCCTCTCTGATTGTTCATCTCCTCATATGTATAATGAGAATAGTGATAGAATTAAGTGAGGCAATACATTTAAAATGCTTAGCTCAGTGCCTGGCACTCAACAAGAAGTGCTGGCTATTGTGATCAGTGATAAAAATTCACGTGTAGACTAGATAATCCCAAAGAGGCCTCGCTGCTTTGGAATTTTAGGATGCCTTTTGAAGTTTCTCTCAGACTCTCCAGTTGCTTTCTTTCCTAGGAGTCAACATTCATCATGTATTAACAGAGCACTTACTATGGGCCAGGACCATTCAAAGGACTAGGGCTACACTGAGCACAGATAAAAATCCTTGTCCTTCAGGGGCTTACAAGCAAGGGGGAGCTGGCCTTTCCTGAACTCTTCTGGGGGCATAGGAGTACTCAGTACTCCAGTCTTAGTTCCCTTGAATGGAATTCCTTTTTTGGACTGAAAAATCTTCAACACAAACAGGAAAATATTTTTCTTAGCCTTCAAGGAGATAAAGATTTCCCTTTGATGAGTGTTTTGCTTATTTATTTATTTTTATGAAGGAATGGCTTACCTCTCAATGATGTGTAAAGAATTGTGGGAAGGAGGTGGGTGTCCCTACTTCATCTTTCCTGGATTGAGTGAAAACTTGATAAATTAGGGTGGGTTGGGAGGGAGGGAATAGCAGCTTGATTAACGGGGAGCAAAGGACATTTTGAAATCCATCTGTGTAGCTGCCAATCCCTGTTTGCAGGTTTAGAAGAAAGGGATTTTGAAATTTAGCTACCTGTCTGTGTAGAGGAGTATTCATCTATCTAGTGGTTTTGGGAAATTTGAAATGATGCTCTTCCAATCTGTTGGGAGGAGGATGTGTTTAAACCTCTCTGGTTTCAGACAGAAAATCTTCCTCCTGATGCTCTGTCTCCATGGCACAGGAACAACAGTGCCAGATCTCAGCTGATGTAAACATTTTAAGCAGGAAGGAGTGCACTTCCTTTATTTCTTATGACATAAATTAAACATCACAGCAGACATCAGGCTGGAAAAAGTTACAGGAACCTAAGGTACTTCCAGCACTTGATTAATGCAGTCTGGCCAATGGGTTCTGAGGGGCAGTGAGATCACCAGCAGGTATGGAGCCCTGGGAGATTCCTAGCCAGCCCCAAAGACAGACTGGGGCTTGGGAGGGCAATTATTCTGGCTTCGGATGTTGTATCATATGCAGTCTGTTTAGGTATGGAGACAGGAATTGGAAATACAGGCAGGTGAGTTGGCTGATGGCCTTATCAGCCAACTCAAAGAAGCACAGAGTCATGGTCAGGACAAGCTAGGAAGGGTCAAGACCAGAGGCTAGGCTGGGCTGGTGAGGGAAGGAGCCAAAACAGTGCCCAGGTTAGAGCAGAGGCTGTGTCAGTGTACTTGTCCATATGGAAAGGGTGTGTAGTCATGAGGAGGCCTGCTGGCCAAATAAGGTCAAGTCCAGATTGCTGAGCCAGACTGCATACCATTTTCGAGTCCAGAGAGACAGGTTATAGTGGATGTGTTAGTTTCCTAGTGCAGACATAATGGATCACCACAAACTTGATGGCTTACAATAAGTATTTAATCTTTCACAGTTCTGGAGGCTAGAAGTCCAAGATCAGGGTGTTAAAGGGGTTGGTTCCTACTGGAGGCTCTGAGAAACAATCCATTCCATTCCTCCCTCCTAGCTTCTGGTGGCCGTGTGGCAATCCTTCGGGTTCCTTGGCTTGTGGATGCATTGCTCCAGTCTCTGCCACCCTCTTCTCACTATCTTTTCCTCTTCTGATAAGGACATCTGTCATTATTTAGGGTCTACCCTAAACTCAGGCTGATCTCATCCTAAGATTCTTAACTGTTATACATCTACAAACATCCTTTTACCAAATAAGGTCACCTTTTCATGTCTGGGGTTTAGGACTTGGTCATATTTGTTTTGGTTTATTTAATTTTTTTTTTTTTTTGCCTATGTATTGCAGCACATGAGATCTTAACTCCCCAACCAGGGATCAAACCCGCGACCCCTGCAGCGGAAGTGCAGAGTCTTAACCACTGGACCGCCAGGGAAGTCCCCCATATTTGTTTTCGGAGCCACTATTCAACCTACTACAGTAGACACAGAGTCAGAAAACTTGGGTTTTTAACCCCAATTAATAGTATGATAATAGCCACACTTTACGTTTTTACCATTTGTCAGGTGTTCATTCATGATCAATAAATATTTAGTGAGCATTCACTATATGCCAGGTACTGTTCTCGATTCTGTGACTTTAGGAATAAACAAAGCTGGCAGAAATCTCTGTCCTCATGAAGGCTACACTCTAGCGGGAGCGGGTGGAGATAGACAAACAAAGAATAGATTGAAGTATATAGTATGTCTGATGGGGATGAGCACCATAGAGAGAGTGAATTATGGGAGGTGGATAGGAAATGCTGGGGTGCAAGAATGGAGCAATTTTAAATAGGGTGGTCCGGAAAAGCCTCAGTTAAGGCTACTATTTGAGCAAAGGCTTTAAGGAGGGGCAGGCATGAGCCTGGTAGATGATTGGAGAAAAAGTCTTGCAGGTAGAGGGAACAGCAAGTGCAAAGGCTCCAAGGCTGGAGGATGGAAGATGAGTAAATGGGCCAGCCAGGCAGAAGAGGAGTGAACAAGAGGGGAGAATTGAAGTAGATGAGGTGGCAGAGGTAACAGAGGCCAGGTCATGCACATACACCTGGCTATTCACTGTAAGGACTTCAGCACTGGCTCTGAGTGGAATGAGGAGCCATTGGGCATTTTGAGAAAAGGCGTGACATGATGCGGTTGCATGATTGCAGGATCACTTCTGCAGTGTACAGACTCATGTGGAGGTGAGGGCAGAGCAGGGAGGCCATTGGGACTATTGCCCCAATGCCAGAGAGGGATGGCTGGAACATGGACCAGAGGAGACTGAGAGAAGCGATGGGGTGCTGCCTGTGTTCTGAGGCTGGAACTACTAGAATATGCTGATGGTTGAATGTAAGGAGTCAAGGATACTTTCTCTGAAGGATGGTTGGATCACTCACATAGTTGCAGTGACACAGTGCTGTGGCCGGAGTCACCTCAAAGACTTCCTCACTCACATGCCAGGTGGGTGATGCTGGCTCTCGGTTAAGACTTCAGCTGGAATTGTCAACTAGAACATCAACACATGACCTCCTCATGTGACCTGGGTTTCCTCATAGCATGGTGGCTGGGTTCCAAATGCAAGCATCTTTAGGAGAAAGAATTAGGTAGAATCTGTATTGTCTTTCATTGTTTGAGTCTGGGAAGTCACATAGAATCACTTCTATCATACTTTTGATCAAGGCAGTCACAGAATTCTACCAGGTTCAAGAGAAGGGATATAGACACCACCTCTTGCTGGGGGAGTAGCAAAGTCACATACAAGTCACATGTTAAAAAAAAAACGTGAGATGAGAAATGTTATTATAGCCATCTTTGGAAAATATGATCCACAGCCAAGTGGAAGATATTATTACAAGGGAAGTTCATCCAGGCAAGAAGGCTTGATAAAATTAGACAGATTGGGTTCTGGGTTTAAGCTAGGCACAAGTAAACAGAGGGAGAAATTTAGAGCAAGCAACTAGAAACAGCTTCCCAGGGTTGCAGCAGAGCAAGCAGGCAAGCATCATAGAGCCAGATGATGATGGATGTGTAGGCCCAGAACATTGTTGCATTTTTTCCTATCATTTTTATGATTTGTTTCTGAACTTATAAAAGGAGCCCAGGTAATAATGTTATAGAAAAAAGAAAAAAAAAGCTATAGGGAAATGTAACAGGAAAACAATTACCCATCATCCCACCATAGGTCCAGAATCCATATAAATAAATATGCTGGTGTTGAGTCCTGTTGTCTGTCTGGGTGAGCCCCAGTGAAGAGCATAAAAACTTTGGGCTTGGAGATCCCACACACCAGGGTTTGAATTTTCTTTTAGCTGGATGATCTTGGGCAAGTTGCTTCACTTCTCTGTACTTCAACATCCCAATCTGGAAAGTGCTGACAATTATGAAATAATTCTATAATGTGTCCCAGGGGCTGGAAAATAGTAGGTTCTCAATGCACATTAGCTTGTAAAATCATTATTAAATAAATACATCATTCTTTTTATAAAAATGTTCTCATTTACAAAAACAGCACTCATGCTGTTTTTATCTGCTTTTTTCACACAATTTTATCTTGAACATATTTCCATATCACTCTGGAAAGAGACACCTATATCCCTGTCTTTATGAGATACACACCTCCCCATTATATACATGAACTAGAGCTTGTTTAACAGATTCTAATTTTTGGATACTTAGCTTTTTTAAAAATTAATTTTTACCTATTATATGTAACACTACAATAATCAACCTGAATACTTGTCTAATTATTTTCTTACTGTCTGGCACATTTGTTCAATAAGCAGATGAATAGTTACAAATTTCTAGAAGTAGATTTGCTGGCCCCAAACTGTGCCATTCAAGTTTATTTTTTAATTTACATTACACAATGAAAAATTTCAAACCAAAGAAAATTAGGAAGGATTGTATAATGAACACAGATATATGGCTAGCATCTGTATTTAGCCTGTTAACATTTGCCGTGTTTGGTAGATCTGTTTTTCTTGAGTATTTAAAAATAAAACACATCCATCATGACATTTTACTCTAATACTATAGTGTGTCTCATAAAAATAAGGACATTTTCCTGCAAGACTGTTATACCATTATCATATATAATAAAATTAAGTGTAATATCCTAATATCATCTAACACATTTATTTTAAAATTTCTGAATTGTCCAAATTGCCTTTTATATCTTTTACAGTATTTTTTTCAAATTAAAACCCAATCTAGAACCCGAATTACCTTTGGTTGTTATTGTCTCTCAGGTGTTTTTAAATCCAAAACAGCCCCTACCACCTTTGTTTCCCACCTTTAACACTGATTTGTTGAAGAGCCAGAGCTGGTTGACCTTTTCGCCTTCTGACCATTAAAAAAAACCCCATTTTAAAGAACGTTCTCAGAAGTGAAATTGTTGGGCCAAAAGGCCATCCTGGTTGTAGGCAGCCCTCCTGATGTGAATACAGGCTGCTCCAAAGTGAGGCTCTACTTGGTAGGCAGGTGCCTGAATTGTAAAGGTTGACTTTGGCAGGCTGCCGGGGAGGTCTTGCCCTTCCAGCAGGGATTTAGGGGTTTGCTGTTCACTAAAGTTTCCTCAGAATAAGAGGGACCACTGTAAATTAGTGCCAGAAATAACACTCTGGTTTAATGGACAAGGTGGCCTGAAGTCCGACACAAGAAAACAAGATGTTTTGAGAGATTTCATTTGATTCCAACTTCAGAGGCAGGTGAGTCTCTCCTGGTTACATTTCTGTCCCTGCTGGTGGGGTGGCTGGAAGCAGACCTAAACAGTCACAAATGTGCATCAAAATCCTGATTCTGCTTGTTACTAGGGTAACTTGTTACCTTGGAAAAACCACTTAAAATTCCATTCTGTTTTGTACTCTGATATGTGCAAGGGACTAAGCCCTTTCTGTTGGACCTGTCTGCCTTACACACTTCTGGGTGGCAAATATATGGCCTCCTTATCCTCCAAGATAGAGCTTCTCAAACATTTACATACATAAGAATCACCTGGAGGGCAGAGTGGGCTCACAATAACCAGCTGAAATTTTGATTAAGTAGATAAGCCCAGGAATCTACTTTCCTTAACAGGAACCCTAAGAGATTTTGACTCAGGTTGTCCAGGACCATGCTTGAAAAAAATCTTATCTGGGAACCTCAGTTTGCTTGTCTGAAATAGGTAACACTTTATAGCCATTACTATGTGCCAGACACCCTTCCTAATACTTTATACACATTGACCAACTCATTCCTGCCAGCCACCTATGAGCTAGGTATTTGTACCCATGTTTTATAGATGAGGAAATTGAGCTCAGAGAAGTTAATTCCAAAGATTCACACTGCTAGTAAGTAGTAGAGCCAAGGTATAATACATGGTGGTGTAAAACTTAAATTGAAAAAGTACCTCTTACTGAATTGTAAATTCAGAAGTTCTTAGAGTAAGAGAGGTTGTTACTACTGTTTGGTGATTTGCAAGGAATATTTCCCATTATGGTCAAAAAGATATGTGTGAAGTACCTTTTTATTGAAACTGAGGTCGACTAACAGAAGGTAGATGAATGCTTGGCATATAGAGAGCACTCAATGTGTGCTTATTGAATGAATGACTAAATATATTCTATTACGTATATTCCAATACTCTGCAAAGGTTAGTCCTTGACCCCAGGCACTGATGACATACTTCTATGTGTCCTTTCTTGATTTTTCCTCTTTGTCCAGTTCTGCTTTTTCCACACAATACCACCAGCTGGAGAGCCAGTTCATCAATTATGTCAACTGTGGATTGCCAAGTGACCTTGCTGCCTTTGCTATCTCCTTTGCATCTGCCATGTTGATATGGTAGGGAAATCTTTGAACTGAAGCTTTTCAGGGCAGACTGCTAGCACTGACTGAGTCACTGGTTATTGGAACATCCCACAGTCTACTCCCCTAGCCACTTAAGGCTTCCAATTTGTTCACATAAAAATGATGTTTAAAAGCACAGGCTTTGGTTCAATTTTCAGTTCTGACATCAGGGAAATGGATTCAGTTCTTTGAATGAGACACTTGCTCTATCAGGTGATATGATATCACTATTTAGCAGTGAGAGCTTTGGAGATATTTTGCCTGTGTTTGAATCTCAGCTCAATTGTTTATCAGGTCTCCGAATGTTGAGAAAATAACTTGTCTTATCTGCACAATGAGGCAAATAATATCTACTTTAGAGGGTTAGTTTGAGGAATGAGTAACATAGTAAAGCACTTTAGCACAGTGCCCAGCGTATAGTAACTAATCACTAACGTTAGCCGTGTTATCTCTATGAAAATGTCATCATACCTACTCTTTGGGGGGTTTGAAAGAATGTTTGTAAATTAATGTTTTGTAACTGCTCTGTAAATAGTAATTGTTAGGACTACTATCACTATACCATGAGGTTAAGCTCAGAAATTTACAAGAATATTTCCAGTGCTAACATTCAAAATAAATGACCTGCCATTTTAACCTTGAGAGATATGGTACCCCCGCAAGAGATAACCATGTGATGGTTTGGAGGCTGCTTGGGTCATGAGGAGCTCTGAACTCAGGGCTGCCTTCCAGAAAACAAGCTGTCGGCTTTAAGAGTGAAGACTGATGTAGAAGTTTCCAGTGAG
Organism: Lipotes vexillifer; assembly: GCF_000442215.2. Classification (NCBI taxonomy): domain Eukaryota; kingdom Metazoa; phylum Chordata; class Mammalia; order Artiodactyla; family Lipotidae; genus Lipotes; species Lipotes vexillifer. Next base: position 366,144 of record NW_006772104.1, read on the forward strand.
AAATTTCAGTACCTGAAGATTAGACAAGATAATTGAGATTTGCTCTTTTTTCAACTAATGGAAATGTCAGTCCTTTTGAGTGTTGTTACATTATTCAATTTTGGGATAAGAAACACACAATCCTAAAGGATGCTTTTAGAAACCAAAGTTGAGTCTACGGCTACCTTGTCCTGACATTCTGGTGAACCTATCCTTTTTCTTTCTGCACCCTGGGAGAGACTGCTATGGTGGGATTACAAGATAAAATACAAGATGCCCAGGTAAATATGAATTTCAGGCAAACAATGAATTTTTTTTAGTATAAATACATATATAAAATGTGTGTGTGTGTGTATGGCCCAAATATTGCAAGTATTTATTTGCTAAGTATGGTAACCCTAGGCTGTGGTACAGGGCAGTGCTTCTCAAACTTTACTAGGGATGTAAATCTCCTGGAAGTTTTGTTAAAACGCAGATTCTGATTCAGTGGTTGTGATGATGCTGAGGCTGCTGTTTTGAGGATCACATCTAAGTGGAAAGGATGAAGGGTAGAGTTCCTCAAATTTGCTGGATTAGAAGAATTATCTGCAGTGCTGATTGAAAATATAGATACTTTGCTGTAACAAAACACCACAGACAGGGTGGTTTAAACAACAGAAATTTATTTCTCACTGTTCTAGAGGCCTGAAGTCCAAGACCAAGGTACTGGCAGGGTTTAGTTTCTTCTGAGGTCTCTTTGTCTTGCAGATGGCTGCCTTCATGTTGCCTTTATACATGGTCTTTTCTCTGTGCTCATATATCCCTGGTGTCTCCCTGTGCATCCTATTCACCAATCAAATTGAACTAGGACACACCCTAACAGCCTCATTTTTACTTAATTACTTCTTTAAAGTCCCTATCTTTAAATAAAGTCACATTATGAGGGACTTGGAGGTTATGGATTCAACATATGAATATTGGGGGGGAAACAATTCAGTTGGCAACACGATCTGAGACCCACTGAAACAGAATTTGTTTTGGAGGGATTTTCAGGGCCTGATCAGTTTCTCCAGCTTATCAGGCAAATTTAAGACATCTGGTGTAGAGCAACGATGCTTGAACTTGAACCTGAATCAGAATCACACGAAGAGCATTTTTAAAACCCCAAGTTTCTAATTCAGGAGGTTGAAGTGAATCTCCAGATCTTGCTTTTCTAACAAGCAGCTGTCATTAGAATTACCACCTTAGACAAATCCCTAAACCTCCCTGAAGAGCAGGGTGGTAGTAACATGCCCCTTCTGTGGCTGTTATGTGGATTTTCTGACATTAGGAGGAAGTTCTTGGGGCCTCTAGAGCCCTATATTAGATGAAAGTGGGTTTTTGTGATATATTTTCTACAAGTTCTAAAACATAGGAAACAAAGCCAGTGTATTTTCATAAACAGAAAAACATTGATTTTTAAAAACTTTCCTTTTATTCTATTCTTGAGAGTCAGTGAACTGTATTTTGTTATTGTCACCATAGAGGTCTTTCCTAAGTAGTACATTATTAGATACCTTGAGGCTATTTTCCCAGATGTGATGGGGGACTGAAGATCCCATCTACCTACTGTTGGGATGGAAAAGAATTGGAAGGACCTAAAGTCATGTGGTTAAACCTTCAGTCTCCTGAGAAACTGCTTTCTTGTTACAACTAGAATTCCTGAGACGTGAGTTACTTTGATGTCAATCCTATTAATAAACATGTAAACAAAATCTTGCAGAAAGAGTCAGGAATTTTGTTTTTTTAAAAATAGTTCTCTAAAGTACTTACAAGACTGACCCTTTCTGGCATATTAAAAATCTAGAATTTAGCCAATCCAGGTAAATACAGAGGTCTTCAGAAAATGTACCTTTCTCTACATTACAATTTCAAAAGGGTCTCTCATAAAACAACAATACTCAGTCATTTTCTCTTTTTTTCTGAAGTAAGATGTAAGCGATTAGTTGGCAAGCAATTTTAAATGTCTTATTTATAATCATGGGACCGTACATTGATGGTTTGACTGTCATAAGTAGCAGTTCAGAGCATCTCTTGGGAGTGCAAGAAACCAGAGATGGGAAATGGTTTCTGCTGTTGGGTGCTCTTAAATGTGTTGTTTTCAGAGCTTAATCTCCCCTCTGGTGCAGTGGGTTTATAAGTACTACCTACCAGGACTTCGGTGAGAATTATATGTAGGCAAAACCACCACTGTGTGCTTGGTGATACATAATAGCTTCATACATGGCAGGTGTCTTATTATTTATATGATTATACATTGGAATGTGTTGTCACTATTTTTTTCTCCTCATTTTAACTTTTTTGTTTTCTTCTTTTTTTCTTCTTTTCTTTGTCCTTCCTCGCTGAACAATCAAAACGAGGTCTAGTTTGAATAAGGGTACTTTGACCAGAAACATTGTGAGTAGGCTTTTTGTTTGTTTTGCTTTTTTGATCTTTAAGTGATAAGGAAACTGAGAACTAGAGTTTAAATAACTTGATCAAGGTCAACAAGCTGGTTGTGACAGAGCAGAATTTGAACACAGAATTCTGACTGCAAATGCCATTTTCTTGGGTTTATGCTCCTCAGATTATTCTTGGACTCAAGGTTAACAGTTATTGGATTTTGGTGTTGAAAAATGATACAGGGAAAAGACGTATAATTCACTGCTATTAACTTGGGGGCAAACCATCCAGCTGATTGACTAGTAGAGCCCTTTGTCTCTTTGATAAGAGTCTTTGGCTGTTGGGTTCATTAATAATTCTCCTAGACAGATGCAAATTATTATGTATAGAATAGATTAACAACAAGGTACTATTGTATATCACAGGGAACTATATTCAATATCCTGTAATAAACTATAATGGAAAAGAATATTAAAAAGAATATATATATGTAACTGAATCACTTTGCTCTACACCAGAAACTAACACAACATTGTAAATCAACTACACTTGAATTTAAAAAATGAACCACGCACTCTGATTTGAACTGTATTAAAATTTTTTAAATTCTCGAAAAGAATTCTGCTAGAGATTTACCAAGTTTACAGTTTAGAATTCCTAGTTAAAAGGTAAAGTATGGTTGAAGAGTAGAACGTATCTTCTGTTGAAAACTGAGATGTGGTATTCAAAATATCTACTCAGGCTGGTTGTTGGGGTATGAATCTGTCTAACTGTTAATGCTTTGGTTGCTGGGTTGAAGAGGTTCTGGGCAGCTGGGGTAGAGGTTGGATACTTGGGAGCTGAGGGTAGTGGCTATTTACCAACCAAGAAGTTTTTAGTTTAACCACTGGCACAGCAATACCAGTGTGAACAGGGTGGATAGGTACCCAGGTTAAAAGCCTAGGTTCCTTAATGTCCCCATCGCTTTGGATAATCGTTAAAAATTGTTGTTAGTTGGGCTTCCCTGGTGGCGCAGTGGTTGAGAGTCCGCCTGCCGATGCAGGGGACACGGGTTCGTGCCCCGGTCCGGGAAGATCCCACATGCCGCGGAGCGGCTGGGCCCGTGAGCCATGGCCGCTGAGCCTGTGCATCCGGAACCTGTGCTCCGCAACGGGAGAGGCCACAACAGTGAGAGTCCCGCGTACCGCAAAAAGAAAAAACAAAACAAAAGCAAACAAAAAAAAAATTGTTGTTAGTGATACAAAGTCAAATTTGCAGCACCAAGATTTAAAATTTTTCTGGGATAGTAAGAACTGTACACTACCAAATGTGAAATGGATGGCTAGTGGGAAGCTGCTGCATAGCACAGGGAGATCAGCTTGGTGCTTTGTGACCACCTAGAGGGGTGGGATAGGGAGGGTAGGAGGAAGGCTCAAGAGGGAGGGGATATGGGGATACATGTATACTTATAGCTGATTCACTTTGTTGTACAGCAGAAACTAACACACACTGTAAAGCAATTTTACTCCAATAAAATATAAAAAAAAAAAACAAGCAAAAAAACCCAAACAAACTGTAAAATAAAGGTTACTATCAGGGTTTTAGACTAAAAATGCCACATAATCTTAATCATAAGTGTACATCGTCATTGCGTATGCAGTTTTTCCAAAATTCATGTGCCTGTGAATTTTGCTGTGATTCGATTCAGTAAGAGAGGAGTGTGTTTCTGGAATCTGTGTTTTTGTTAGTCTTCCCTAGAGGCCTCTGATCCCTGCTGTATTGGATATATTCTGTTTCACCCTCCAGATGTACACTCAACTTTTTCCTTTTTTTACCGTGCTCTATTCTCAGGAGGCCAAGGTCTGTGGATAGCCTTGGTGAACTCCCTTATTTTCTGGTATCCTGTTGGGAACAGCAAATGGAGAGTCCTGGCAGGTTATGGGAAGAGGGAAGAAGAGGGAGGCTGGGACATTTTATTCCCTTGGCTCCCTCCTTAAGGGATCACTTTGGACTGGCTGTCCCTTTGACCAAAGATCACAGCTCTCTGGGAGGTGGTCCTCTCCATATGTCTCTTCCTTTCCAAGTTCTCATAACTGTTCCCCTTCCTGGCCTCTTCCAGCTAACGGAAGGGAACAGCTGTGTTAGCACTAACATCAGGGCACTATTATAGCCTTTAATGGTTTTCTTATACCCTTTCTTATTAACTCTCCTCATTATTCTATTTGTGCCATTTATTTCCGGCTGGGACCCTACCTAATGGATGCTCCCTTATCCACTTGCTTAACCTTTCTTTGGACTTGGAGGATATTTAAGGAACTTCCCATTACCAACACTCTGACTTTATCCACAGCTCAGATAAGTCGGGGAATTCTCTGCCATGGCTGGACTCCCCCAGGTTCAAGGAGAGATATGGAAAACCAGCTGGAGTTCTTAACATTTACCTTCTAACATCCTGCCTGCTTTGTGTGAACTCTCTGAAGAAAGGCTAATCCCAGATGGCAGAAGAACAAATAAATCGAGCATGGTCCTAGGGACAGAAAACTTAAGTGGACTTTGTAAGTTTCATTCAAATGATACAATATGATTAAAATACAAAAGAGTTTGCTGGCTCGGAGAAACAAAGAGGCCTTAACTAGGACTCTGTTTGGCAGCAGAATTTTATGCCTCTCAGTATTTGCATGGTCAATTACTCCCTTAAAGTGATGACTAGTAGGCAATTTATTTGGATGGTACAAGAGGCTAATTGGTAATTTTGTTACACAAAATCTTGTGGGCAAAAATTATGCCGGGCTTTTAAAAAATGTGCCTTTGGTATTTGAAGGGAGTGCTTTAGTGCCTTGGGCCTCAGAGGAATTCAGCCTGCTGATGTCAGAATTAATGAAGAATATGGAAATTTAAGTGTGGGATGGATGGAGTGAAACATGCATTAAAGATTAACGACATTAGACTAGTGGGAGAGCCACATTTTCTGGTGATCAGAGATTCTGAGGCTTTCATCTGCCAGTGCCTGGGAGAATGTTGAACATCTTGGAATTTGTCCCACCGCTGGTAGTTAACTTTTATCGGCCTGCTCTTCAGCAAGGTGCTCCAAGGAAAACCCCTACCCTCCAGCTCTGATCTGTTCATTCATTCAGCAAAATGTGTTTTGAGTACTTGCTCTGTGCCAGCACTGTTGAAAGAAACCTGAAAATGGTGATGAGTCAAAACACATATATTGCCTTCTCTCAAGGAGATTATAACATAGTGCAACGGATGAGTTTTCTTAAATAATAGAGTAAGTGAAACAGCAGAGCCCTGTGGTCCTTCCTTCCCCTGCCCCCCATGCCCTCAGCCTGCCTTTTGTCTGTAGAAAAACTTTAGTCAAAGAATAAGTTTAATCAGAGAAGTGAGAAGAAAAAGCAAAGGAAAAGGGTCAAACAAGACCAAATAATAATAGTTTAGTCATTAAGCAAAGTCAAGAACCTTTAGCTCCTCCTCAGTGGCTAAAGATAATATTCACAGCCATATCCTTTGAGCTGGTTTGTAGATACAGAAACCCGCACCAGGTGGAAGAAGTGAACTACATGATGACCAGACTGCAGCCATGACAGGAGCTGCCACAATTCTGAGAACAGGCCTCAAAGAAATGGGAACAAACTCACCCTGGAAATGAAGACTAACTGTACTTAAAAAAATCAAGATGACACTGATAAGACCATTTTCAGGACGACTGTCAGAGCTGACTGTGCCGTTTCTACATGCAGCCCCCTCCCTCCATCTATACACCCTTCAAACTCCCATTTAAAATCTCCTGCCCACTGATTGTTAGTGCGGGGAGACGGCCTTTGGACAGGAGTCCGCTGCCCTGCCCCCGACCCCAGGCTGCCCGCTTCAGAAGTAAAGCAAACTTTCTTTTCCACCAACCTTGCCTCTTTATTGGCTTTCAAGTGCCGAGCAGCCTGACCCCTCGTTTGGTAACATAAGTGCACATTTACATTCTGAGGTGGAGAAATTACATTTCTTGTAATAGTGTTTACTAGGATAACAATCTTCCAGTTTCAGAATATCCCAAGCATTGGATGAAATATGATGAGAAACATTTCACAGGTGGGACTGAACCCCTCCAAAAGTCAATGGAATTCTCAGAGGCCAGAAAACAAACAAACAGAAAACAGGAGAGGGGCGAGTGTGTTAAAGTTCTGGTTGCTTTGTGGAGCAAGCGGAGACAGTTCTCACCGGTAGCACATAAAGGAAACAGTTCCTCATGACTGTGAATCAGCAGACACACTGGGCAGTAGAATTCAAGCCCATCACTAAAGTGATGTTGTGGAAGAATCAAGATTGCACTCTTAGAGCACTGAGCTAAATCATCTGGTCTAAGGTGGGCCAGGCATCTGCCATGGAAGCTTCCCTGAAGACAACATGCATGGAGGGGGCTCTGAGGGATGAGTTGGACTGGGGGAGTTGAGGCCAGGGATGGGCAGTCCTAGCAGAAAGTTGACTGTGTAATACATGTCTGGGCCAGATGGGTCCTGGTGTGTCGAAAGGACTGAAAGGCTACTGGGGCCAGAGGGAGAGAATGAGAGGGAAAACTGTACAGTACAAGACTGGGCAGCTAAGATAACAAAAGTCCAATGTTCATAGGCAAGATTTTCACCTGCATCTGAAAGGCAATGGGTAACTCTTCAGGGTTGCTGTGTGATAACATCAGAGTTGCTGTTTTTAAATCTCCTTGCCAGTTTGTATAGTAGGACTACAGTGGGGTAACAATGGAAGATGGTACAGGCAAGAGAATAAGTGCTTTAAACCCTGGTGGGAACCAGAACCCCTACTCTTCTGCTCTTCTGCCAACCTGGAACCACGAAGCAGAGGATGATGAAGAGGGAGAGATACGAAGTAGCAGGCACATGGGGTTTTCTTTTTAAATTTTTGAGGAATGCAGAAAATATAAAAATATAAAAAATTGTGTAACAAATCCTGGGATTTTCACGTTGATAAAGGGTTTGTTTTATTTTTGTCAGTCTTGTTTCATGTTTTTTGATGTAAAAGAAACAAAACATAACAGATAATGTTCATTCCCTTTACCCCTCCCTGTTCCCATTTGCTCTCCCACCCTCTCCTGAGTTAGGGAGGTGAACTTCAGGTCATGTTTTTCTACTTCTGGAAAATACTTTTCTATTATCTAGAAAATTTTTATATACATATGTATAGTATTGAGTATTTAAAATATTCAGAAATTATACTCTGCTATGTGTAACAATCCACAATGTGTGTTTTTCACTAAGCATTATGTTTGGGATCTCTGTCCATGTTGCATCACATATGCATGGCTTTTTCATTTAAAATTCTACTGCATTCCATCTTAATTATCTTTTCCAGTACTGATGGATGTTTGGGTTGTTTATAATACAATTTCATGAATGCTGGTGTAAGCATTCTCAAATAGTCTTCTGGGACACAAGTACAATAGTTTCTATAGGTTATATACTTAGAAATGGTGTTGTTGAGTAGTAAATTATGTCCCTTTTAAAAATTACTGATCTGTTGCCAAGTTGTTCTTAAAAGTGGTTGCAGCAACTCAGTTGCTTCCAGAAGTGTACACTGTTATCATCACTGTGTGAGGTCAGACCTTTTTATCCACTGATTCGAGGAGTATGAAATTGTATTCTGTAGTTACTTTAGTAGGCGATGCTTTGGGTTGCTACTTGAAGTTGAACTATTTTTTTTCCTATTGGGTTTCTACTTTTTTGTTTATATGTTTGGCTCATAGTTTCTAACTCGTTTGTGAACAGTTTTTTTTGGCCGCGCTGCACGGCTTTCAGGATCTAAGTCCCTGACAGGGGATTGAACCTGGGCCACGGCAGTGAAAGCGCTGAGTCCTAACCACTGAACTACCAGGAAATTCCCATTTGTGGACATTTTAATCTGTTCTGAATACTGTTTCCTACCTGTGTATGCATTACAAATAACTATTTGTATTCTGTCACTTGTTTATATTACCTTATGTTATCCCTGAATTGATGCTTTTCATTTGGGTGATTTTTTTTTTTTTTTTTGGTGAATTGTACTTTTTCTTTATTAATGGTTTCTTTGGTGCAGCATAGCAGAATGGTTAGAATCTTTGTCTCTGGAGCCAGCCTGCCTGAGTTGGAAGCTGGGTTGCCACTTTGCCATCCTATCCTGTCCTGTCTGCCTTATCTTATCACATTGCATTTATGAAGACCTTCAGTACAGTGTTGAACAGTAGCGGTGGTTGAAGGAGGTGGGTCAGTGGAGATCATTGTGAAGTGGCAGCATTGTCTTGATTGGGAATTAAGAAATTCTTTTTTAGTTTGCCCTGTGTAGCAGGCATTGAGGATGGCTTTTGTTGCTGATGCCTCATCCTTGTAGGGGCTTTGGTCAAGTGATCATTTGCTTGGAGTGGTGATACGATACATCAGGATAGTCAGAAATGCTGAAAACTATTTTAGGTCCACCACTAATTTGCTGTCTTGACTTCATATGTTTTTAAGTTTCCATTTTATTTTTTGATATCCTTTACTAGACTCATGAGGATAATGCAGGTCAATAATACTGTTCCAAAAGTCTGAAATAGTATCTGGCATATTATAGGTACTTATTGAATGATTAAATTAATGATCTTACTTTATTTACATCTCTGTTCAATGATATCTGTAAAATGGGATCATTGGAACTTGCTGTAGCTCCCACAGTGAGTTGGGAAGATTAAATCAGATGTGCTTTGAAAAGCTACCCAGAGTTTATGATGACCATAGGTCTTGGTGGATAACAGTAGACAAGGAAGCACAAGTAGGTGATACATTTTTCCCACACTAGAAAGTGAATTCTTTGAAAAAAGGAATCTTGTCGGCCTTGTTTATGACTGTGACCCAGGTGCCTTAAATAGTGTCTGGAACTCAGATATTTATTGAATAAATGGAATACAGTAAAATTTAATCAAGATCTTTATTTGACTCAGAGAAAATAAAGGAGAACATAAAGTTGAATTCAGGGGTTTGATATGAGAACATATATATGAATGAGGGTGTATATGAGAAGAGTGAAAAGGAAAAAAGCAGAAGAAAAAATGGGTAAGAAAACTATAAATGAGAGTAAAGAAGACATTGTCTAGGACTTAAAAAAATCCTAGACTGAATATGTCAATTTGATGTTTGAGCTTGTGTTACTGAGTGGGATCGATTGAATCTGACTGCATAAAACTGGTCATTAAGATAGTAAGGGAACCACATTTTAACTGTAAATTCTTGCTTTAGTATTTTTAAGTCTGTGAAGAAAGATTAGAGACAAGAGTGCAGATCTCTGACCTTTTGCATTCTTTGGAAGTGCTTTAAGAACTGGACAGTTGCCTGTGATCTGAAAACATAATAATGTATCCTGAAGAACTTTGAATTTATAATTGGGTTTTGTCCATCATAACATTCTCTGTATTCTCATAAAAGTAGTTTTTAGTGGGCATCTGCTGGTTTTGCTTACTCTGCATCTATTTCCATTTTTTTCTCCCAATAGCATCCCAATTTGTTCTGGGGAGTAGCTTCCCAGCCTTGTTCATTTGATTTGTGTTCGGATGGACTATTCCATCTCCTGGAATGGCCATGTGATCCAGGGCAATCAACATAGACAATTTTTCTGGTCTTGCTTGACTCAGAGATGGAGCACAAAGACCAAGACAGGCAAAGGCACTCACTCTTGGAACTTTGAGTCTAACTGTTGGGAGAGAGAAGTCATTCTTTAATTAGGGCTTCTGCATTGACCCGAAGAAAAGAACCTACCCAAGAGAAGCCAACCCAAAGGAAATGAAGCTAATAGAAACTAAGGTCTGAAGATAATGTTTGAGCCTCTGAATCCATTCTTCCTTGAAGCTCCTCTAGCCTAGCCATTTCACTTAGGTCAGCCAGTACATTCTCTACTTCATTTAATTTGAGTATGAGTTCCCTTGCAATTCAAAAGGGTCTTGATTAATACATTTTGATTAAAAAAAACTTTTCAGTGGAATTGACTCTTGAGAGCAAAGCCCTCAGACCTAGATTGGTGAAAGTCAGGAGTATATTGGGACTTCCCTGACGGCCCAGTGGTTAAGACTCCACGCTTCCACTGCAGGGGTTGCGGGTTCCATGCCTGATGGAGGACTAAGATCCCATATGACTCACGGTGCAGCCAAAAAAAAAGAGTATATGTGTATATGTCATACACCATATTCTAGGTAATTAGTTATTGAAAACATATCTTTAGAAACTTAACCTCTCATCAGTGTTTGTACCTCTATAGCTAGAGGTGGTCGAATTAGATGATCTCAAGCTTATTTCTAGGTCAAAGTGTAAATGTCTGAGACAGCTTTTCTTGCAATGACCTTATCTCTCTTATATTTGCTGACAGCTCCTGATAACCAAGACTAACTCTTACCATTTTCCAGAGTATACCCTGCCATTCATCCCCCTTTCTTATTTCTGCTTATGTTTCCTAGTGCCTCATAACACAAGAAGGCACTGCAGCTGCAGTAATGGTGATGAAAATAGCTATCACTTTGAATCCTCACAATACCAAGGACTTCACATACGTCATTTCACTTAATCTTCTGAAGAACTTAATGACATAGGAATTAATATGAAATATATAATCACTGACCATGAGACTCTTGGGGTTATTCAGTTTAACTTCACCTCACCTACCCACCAAGTGCAGATAGGAATAATTTCTCCATCATCACCCTAATTAATGTCCAGAGTCTCGTTACCATTTGAGGGGCTTACAGTTTCGCTAAGGAGTTGAGAGGTGTATTCATGGGGTGTCCCTGGGCCAAACAGGTGAAATCTACCAAGTCTTTTTCTATAAATAAGCATCATTCCTTCTGGGTGTTTAGAGGTAATGTTCTGTTCTTTTCGCTTTCAGGGAAGATCAGTTGGTAAGTTCTTCTTTCAGCAATAGCTGGACCATTAGCAATGAGAGTGCTAACTCATCTCTCACATGACCCTCTGGTCTATATGAGCTGTGCCACTCCAAGTGATCCTTCTATGAGTTTGCCTATCTGGATCTTCCTGAGTAGATGGTCTTTGATCTTTTATGGAAGTTGTCCCTAGGATCAGAATCTAACCTTCCAGAGCTTTTTGAAAATTTTATCAAATTCTTCTACTTTCCTTTGATCCCTCTGCTGCCTCTTCCCTTTCCTCCTTCTTCTTCTGACTTTTTTTTTTGGTAAACATTTGTTTCTTGTTCTTTAGCAGTTGACAGGAAGGTATCAAACCCACAATGCAAATTATTAGCAAACCCTCCAAAGTTGCTTTTTCTTCAAAATCATGAAGGTAAGCTTGAAACTATATCAGGAAATGAAAGGAAATTCTTAGAATTGATCTTTCAATTTCATAAAGAAAAAAAGAAAAAGAGCTAACTTTATTAAACATTGTGTAGAATATAAAACCATTTCAACACTCAGTTTACAGATTAGGAAACTGGGGCTCAGAGAATTTAAGTAATGAGTCTGATCACAGAGTTGTGAAAATGTAGAGTTGTGGGTCAGAGCTTGATAGGACTGAAAACAAAAGCCTGCTATTACCCAATGAGCTTAGAGGGCGTGGGCAGGATGTGGCCCATGATCTATTCTTAGGACAATGATCCTAGAAAAATGTCACAAATAATGGTTTTTAGGAAAAACTCCGTAGTAAGTCATAAGTTTTGTCAGATACATAGGTTTCATCCTGCTAGCTGATGAAGATGTAGCGTATGTCAGTTGCTCTACACTGGATCATGTAGAAATCACGTGGACATGGTATGTCAGTTGCTGTGACATCCCAGGTAATGTTAGAAATGCTTCTCCATTTCTTTACATAAAAAACTAAGCAGTTTCTCTGGGGTGGGGGAGGGAGAGCCATGGGGGAACTTAAAGTCCATCATGAAGTATTTCTTGCACTACAGTGGTTGTATCAAAGTTGGGAGGGACAGCTAATGTGAAAAAAGCCAAAATGAAAATAAAAATCTAATATGACAAGCTAAAGGTGAATAATTCCCTTGAGATTAATTCTGATTACAGTGAAGTTTCAGAGACATCAAAAATCCAAGAATGACATCAGGATGATCTGGATTAAAATCTGTTTATGAGGGGGAAAAGTAGAGGTCTTAGCTGACAACAAGCACTGCTTATATAACGCTTAGATGATGCAATCTTAGGTTAAGCCTTGAGCCACTGCATACAGTATTGTCAGGTTATATCTAGAATGTAGGCTTCTATCTTAAGGCAGTTAAGAAGGTGAGACAGTTCTAAAATTTTTGGCTGGCTTTATCTAAGGAAGACCAGGGAATGTTGCTCAGAGACACAAAGACCAAGGTAAACCATGTTTTCTCTCTCTAGCCTGTTAATAGTTCAAACTTTACATATCGTAAATGGAACTGGTAATTTTCCTCATATTTGCTTTTTCTTCAGTATTCTCTATCAAGTGGTAAAGGGAGTACCACTAAGATGAAAAGAGATAAGTGTCACCTAGTTGTGAGCCTGGCACATGGCAAGCTCTCAATGAATAGTGGCTTGGAATTATAACGATTACCATAGATCACTTCATTTAATCTTTCTGAGAACCTTCTGAAGTAAGTACTACTGTTAACCTGCATTTTTAGATGAGAAAACTGAGTGTCACTGAAGTTAGATGGTTGAGCCAAGACAACACAGTTTGTCGGCTTCAGAGGAGGAGGCAAACTAAGGTCTCTCTGAACTTGGAGAGAGCTTATACTGTTAACCAGTAATCTCTCTTGCCTCTCAAGAGCGTCTCATATGATTGGATAATGATGATGAAGTGGGACTAGGTTATGATGTCCACATTCTCTTTTAACTCGTTCTGAAAGGCTTACTTTCCTTTGGGTCTTTAAATGTCCCCGTACCACTCCTTTGTACTTTGAATGTTCTCAACTAGACAGAGAGGGAACTGCATTAGCTATTAAATTGAATACATGGCCATATACACTATTTTCTGAATGAACTTTTTAGCACTTCAAAGACTTGAAGTACAGTTTAAGGGTGTTTCAGTTATCACTGGAGTTAACGGTTGAGTGCTGTTGTGTGCTGGGTTTTGTCCCCCCTTCGGCTGATATTTAGAGAAGTAATTATTCTCCTTGAGGCTTGCAAGGATGTGTGTACTGTGAAACAAACAATAAAGACAGACCTCTTGAGGTGTGCCATGGATTATTTATTTCCCCTTAATATTCCTCTCTGAGAACAACTCACTGCCTAAATTTTTGATCTGCTCTTTTTCCTTAATAGAAAGGTAAAGAGACCTTAGATCTAACTCTCCCAAATTTATATCATCACTAAATCACACAGTGAACAACCCCCAGAATCTTCTAGTCCTTAACGTTGCCAACACAGGGGAGCAAAGGCAGAGTTAGCCTTTGCTGAACACTGATTAAACACATCCAAAGTGGTAGCTTTCCTAAGAGGCTCATGGGGTGGACTGAGCAGACTCACAGTTGCCCTTTGAGGAATTTATTCTTCTATGTCCCCTCCTTCGTCTATACCAAGGGGTAGACATCTTTCCCCTGCTTAAAATTTTCAAGTATTTATTGCCTGTGTTTTGCCCTTTGAGATTTGCTGGTTGTTGGCCTGATTTCTCAGTTAAAGCAGCACGTCTCCTGCTTTCTTCTCTGTTATCACATGTGTTGGGTAATCGTTATGTGCTAGGTTAATGCAGGGGAGCTCCTCCTACTCTTGAGGAACAGACAGACCAGTTTTCTCCCGTATTATTCAACACAACTCCTGGTGTGAGGCATTCAGGAGATGCTTAATAGACATTTGTTAACTTGATATGCTTAAGAATGAGGCAAGAAGACGATGAAGCCCTGGTTCCCTCCTAATAATAACCATGAGAAGCTTTCTGAATTAACCCCACCTGTGGCATATGGCGCATGAGTAGCAGCAGTTGTAACCCTTTCGACATTAAGAATATTTGTTGTGTTATGAGAGCCATGACCAGATAGGAAAGAAATGGGTGACAGGAAGTGCTCTATAAGACAGGAAGGGGTTGTGGGGTTTGTGGGAACTGTAGAGGGTATGCTACATCTAAAGGTATCCAAATTCCAATCTCTGAAAACAAAACAACACAAAACAAGAAAGCAACCACAGACCTATAGGCTGTTAGTTGTTGGGCTCTGATTAAAAAGAAACTAGGGCAAGTTCAGAGAAAAGCATCATGAGTATCAGGGGTTCAATTATGTCTCAGGAGGAGTAGTTGGAGCTGGATACTTTTTCTACATAAAGAGAACTCAAATGGGAGATAAAATTTTCTTCAGATATCTGAAGGACTGACCAGAGTGGAACAGGACTCAGTGTCCGAGGCCAGTGTTTGGAATTCAGAAGAAGAGATTTTGCTTGAATAAGTTTTCTTGAGATTTTGAATGAATTCTGATGAGTAACGAGTTCCCATCACCAAAAGTGTTCAGGTTCATCTTGAAAAACTTATAGCTGGCACGTTGAAGAGGGGTTTAATTTGAGGATATTTATGATCTTTAACCAATTTTGCTACTTTATGATTCCTTGAAGGTCAAGGTGCAGAGAGACATTCTGGGTGCATGGATAGGGTGAGCATGTTTTCACACACAGTTCCTTGCAGATGGAGTGGGTGGGCTATTTGTCCACTGTGCCAAAGTGCCCTGGAACTGGATATGTACCAAATGGAAGTATAGATAGACCTCTTCAGTCTCAGGCATTTGTCAAATCCCAGCCTTAAGGTGCATAGAGCACTGAGAGAATATTATGTGCTTAATATTTAACAGTAGTCAGCAATGACAAATATTTAGAAAATTTTTCACTCTACTATTAAATAAACAATAGCTTTACAGTCTAGAGAATAAAGAAATTAGTAGGATATTTGTCTAGTAAATTAGTTATATGTCATAGCATAAGAAATTATCCCAGACCTTTGTGGCTGGAAACAACAATAATCATTTATGATCTCATGCCTTCTGTGGATCTGGAATCTGGGAGTGGCTTAGCTAGGCAGTTCTGGCTCACAGGGTCTCATGATATCATATTCGAGATGTCTGCCAGGGCTGTAGCCATCAAGGCTTAACTGAGTCTGGAGGATCTGCTTCTGTGGTTTACTCACATGGCTGGCAAGTTGGTGCTAGCTATTGGTGAGAAGCCTGAGTTTCTTCTTACCTGAGATTCTCCAGAGGGCTGCTTGAGTGGCCTCATAGTATGGCAGTTGGGTTTCCCCAGAGTGAATGTTCCAAGACAAAGCAAGGCAGAAGCCACAGTGTCTTTATTGAAGTTGGAGGTCACACTTCATTTTTGCAATATTTTATTGGTTTCACAGGCCAGTCCTATTCATTGTGGGAAGAGACTACACAGGGCATAAATATAAGGAGGCAAGAAACACTGAGGACTGTCTCAGAGTCTGGCTATAATATGTCATCAGCCCTACGTTTGTGGATTCATGTCTCAAATATTCCTCCAAGTTTGAAATATCTTAGTCAAGGACAACTTCATAATAATTCTATATTTTAGGGTTTTTTACTTTTATTTTTTCATTTTTTCTTTATAAAGTGTTTTGAAGGACAGCTTGACAACATTCCATCCTAGATCTCTTGGATTGTAATTCCTCACAAAATCTTTTGTACTTGACTACTAGGTGCAAATGGATTGGGAAGAACTCGTAAGACCAGATATTGAACAACCTATTATTATTGGTTGAAACTTTGACTTGTTTGAAAATTTTAACTAAGGGTTAAACATTTTCAGTTCTTACACTTACTTGTATGTAATTAGAAATATATATAAAAGGCATGGAAATTCATATTGTCCAACATTGGTTACTGATATTTAATATACTGCTCAAATCCTGGCCGACTCTACTAGTTTTTTAGTAAGAGAGTCATAAAAGGAAGGTTATATTGAGTCCATTCCATCAGCCTTTTTTTTTTTTTTTGCCGTACTCGGGCCTCTCACTGTTGTGGCCTCTCCCGTTGCAGAGCACAGGCTCTGGACATGCAGGCTCAGCGGCCATGGCTCATGGGCCCAGCTGCTCCGTGGCATGTGGGATCTTCCAGGACCAGGACCAGGGCACGAACCCATGTCCCCTGCATCGGCAGAAGGACTCTCAACCACTGCGCCACCAGGGAAGCCCTCCATCAGCTTTTTGATGAGCTTACTAAAGCTATCAAAGAATTGCTGTGTCAGAATGTATCACTTTTAAAAAATGGGCACTTGGATGAGGTATTTTTGTTTTCCTGGTTACAATTTTACAGCACTGTCAGTTGCTGATTTTTCCCCCTCTACCACAGATTGTTATAGTATGTAACGTTTATGTGTTCTCTCTCAGTACCAACTGGGGCCATGGCCAAAATTCTGATTGGGAGTGGGTGGTGGGGTTGGAAACTATATATATGATGGCTGAACAGCTGTGATAATCTATGTTTTTTGAGGCAATAATCATGAATAATGCAACTGTAGCTATTAAAATAGAATGAGGGGATAATATCTTACTGGGTGGGAATTTTAAGGCAAAGTAGTCATTTTAGAGTTATAATGGTAATACCTATGGCTAGGTGTCAACATTATTACTCACTGTGCACTCAGTTTGAGGATGAAAATGTAACATCTTTAATCCCTGAAGGACAGGTGACAGGGAATCCATATGATGTTGTCTCATCTGAGAAGTCTTTCCCTGTCCTATTCCCCTAAATTGGGCCAATGCTCTTGCGGAGTGCCCCCAGAGCTCCCCGTATTTATCCACTCTTAGCAATTGTTGCGACTCACTGACTCATTGATATCTGTCATAAGAATGTTAATTCAGGGAAGCAGTGTTACTATTTAATTCCCAGCACTGAGAATACTATAGGTGTGTTAGTCAGTAGACCTTTGGCAGAAAGTGAGGGAAAAGTAACTCAGGTAGTCTTGCCCATAAAAAGTAATTTATTACTCGGTATAACTGAAAAGTCTTTTGGTATATGGCTTCAGGCATGATTGGGCCCAAGTACTCAAAAATATATGTGTCTCCATCTTGAACCTTTTTTCCTTAGTACTTGTATTAATTTCAGACAACTTCTTACTTTGGGGTATCAAGATGGTGACCAGGAAGCCTCATGCTTCAAGAGAAGAGAGTTTCTCTTCCTCAGTTATTCCAGCCTAAGTACCAGGTGCCAAAACAATTTGCTTTGATGAATCCATCTATGGTCACATGTTCTGAGCAATTCACTGTTGTTGGAAGGACAGAAATCTAGTAATTGATATGAACTGTCTACAAACAATGACCTGCCAAGCATGTGGAACTTGAAGGTTTTGACTAGCCACTTGGTTTAGGTAAAAAGAGAGAAAAAAGAAGACATTCTGACCAGGAAAGCTGTAGGAGCAAAGACAAAGAAAGGATCATGGATGTTGAAAAACTAAAGGGGCAAGTAACTGATGGAAGTAGGATTTGAACCCCAGTTTTCTGAACATGAATAACACGCTACCATTATGCCACACTGCTCTCTTATGAATGCTATCCTGTAAATGCTTTTTTATGCTATTTTTTACCTTTATGTACTAATGCAATTTCAAGCATTGTGTAGGGTAAGAGATCTCCAAACCATCTGGAGAAGGCAGAAGGAGTTGATGTTTTTAGCACTCCATATATTGGGTGAGCAGATTTTACCCACCTGGGTGATAAAGTTAGGTATAACTCTAAAGCTGCTAAAGTAACAAAAGAAAGATAACAAGTGACTCAAGTGTGCTTTCTGAAAATAGAAAGCAGATATATTAATCTATAAAGGCAGTGATTTTCCGGAAATGAATCTCAAAGCAGAAACTAACTTAGGGTCCTTACACAATGGATACGGAGACAAAGTAGTATGTCATTGTTTAATCCATAGTTGTTCAAAGATCGAAATGTTATTGGTTGGTTCATTGGCTACACTGTATCCACAAAGGAGATAAGTAGTAGGCATTTCCCATTTCACTTTCATTAAGTGATCATATGCCTTCAACACCTCACCTTCTTAGTTGCTGGTGTTCTTTTTATCCTCCCCAAACAGACACTCACATAATGTTCATACATGTGCAAAAGCAGAACATCGAACTCCCCAGACATGTGAAACATTATATGACGCCTGATGTGTATACAAAGAGTACTTTGTGCAGGTGTCTTTGCACTGAGGTCATTTTCTCTGTTAGAATTTTAAATGCATGCAAAATATCATTAAGTAGTTCAGGATATGATTTATTATTAATTGCCACTAAGATTTACTGGAAATCTTATTATGTGTCAGGTCCTGGTGCCAAGCACTTTATAAGTGCAATCTAATTTAACTGACCAGTATTTGTACAGATTAATAGTGGTCTGGATAGAGTAGAGGCAAAATTTATTTAGCTCCTTCCTTGGAATTCACATTAGGAGAAAGCTTATTACTTCCTTCTCTCCCTTTCGAATTAAAATAAGTGGCCAGGACATTGGTGTCTATTTCTTCCCCAGACCCATATCATTCAGGACCTGTCTGCAACCATGAGCAAGGTGGCTACGAGTTTCTGTCCCAGCCAGATGTTTCAGGCTACACTTGGAGGCCAACAAATGTGTCCAGTGGAATAGTCACCACTTGTACTGGTGACCTTGTCTTTGGCACATCAAAATAGTCTCACTGAACAGTTAGGAAATGCCTAGGCTGTCCTCGTGATTCAGATGGGGGATCAGGACCCTCTTTTAACACAATGGTTTAAAAAGTGAACAAATAAATTTTGTTCATACTTTAGTCCCAAGATAAAAAGACAAATACTCAAAGTTTCTAAATGATAAATATTTAGGCAATAAGTGAGAATGAATCCCCTAATGCAACCAGAAATTATGGTCAAATTTGGAACATGAAGTTTCCACTTGGTGAATAATTCTTATACTAAAACACAAGTTCCCATTTCCCAACTGCTAGTGAGACCTCAGTACTATAACCATCCTTAATTTGTGTATATTTTTGTGGTTTAATTTTAGTTAGGTATTATTGTATAGGTTTTGTCTTAATGTTGACACTCTAGCCTCAGTTGACATAATTTTCATTATCCTATTTGGTCAGATGTATTTCTGGTTACGTTACATAAATGCTAGACCTTTGAGTATAGAGAGATGGAGTGCTAAATGTTCATCAAACAAAAGAAGTTAAAAAATGACCAAAGAACTACCAGTCTGGGATTTTCACCTAGAAGCATAATGATCCACTTCTATGACTTGGCTTGCTCCACAGGAAGGGAGAATTGCTTCTGGCCAGCTGTCGCTTCTGCAGTGTCTTGGCTCTATCTGGCAGGAGGAAATGCTTTTCCTTCCCTCAGGCAGAAAAGAATTTGGAATTTGGGGAAGCATTGAGGAAAAGGTCAAGTTTGATGGGAAAGGGCATTTGTAACAGCTGGTGAATGCTACTTTTGCTCTTATGAATCATTGGCTATTTCATATTCTAGAAAGCATTTTTATTTTTATAAAAATCCCTGGAGTTTGCATAGAAGTACTGGTCTTTGTTATTTAAAAATTCAGATATTAAGATAAGCCCTACTGACCTCAGTGTTCGTTACAGGTAATAATTTTCAACTTTCTTAGATAAGGTGAAAGAATGTGTCACTTAGCTAGTAAGTGAACGTAACTAACTGCCCAGCATCAAAATCTCAGTGAGACTTTGATATCTTTGATGTTTCTTATATTTAGTAACATTTATCAATTGATTAAAATTGATAATAATAGCAACTTAATTTCTTTGAGAAAATGGCTACCAACTGAAGGTGAATTTGAGGAAAGTTGAAAAGTGTGTTATTGGTGGGGTGAAGCCATGTAGAGGAAGCATGTGTTTCTTGATGTGATTGAAAAAGAAGTAGTCAACCTGTATTTATCAGCGTAAGCATTTGCGGTGGTCTCGTTATATATTTCTTTATCAGTGTCAGGACATAAATGTCATTTAATGTGTGTGCTTTCGTAGGCAGTTTTATTTTAGTGTAAATAACAACATAGTTAGAAATACAATCACTCTTCGGGATGGGACAAAATGAATAAAAAAATGACTTAGTCTTCAATGATCCTCATCTTCTAAACAATTACCAAATCTGCACTGGCATCTTTCCCAACCCTGACAGTTTGTATTTTCCTTTAAAAAGGAAAAAAAAAGGGGAAAACCAGCATAGTGCAGGTTAAAAGTCAACCCTGCATTTGTTGATGAAGAAAGAAGCGCAGAGGTGACATCATTGAAAATGATGGAGTAAGGCCTTCCAAAAGTTCCCTCCTTCATAAAAGCAATGAGAAAACTTGATACATTGTCTGAATCAACTTTTTCAGAAGAAAAACAGGTGAATCTTCAACAGAAGAGTGAGCTTTGTTGCGTTTGCTCTGTTCCCATCTCCCTCCTGGGAGCTCCACAGTAGCATTGAAAAGCAACAGATCACAATCATGGTGAAAGAATGGGAAGACAGAATGTGGCTGGAGCTTCTTCGAAGCCACATTCCCAGAGAACTGTTGTTATTTCACCTGTTTGATGGTTCTGGAGGAAACCCCACTTGCAAAGCTGTCTTTATTTGACCTGACTTACAGCTCACTAAGTGAAGAAAGCCTTTTCCCTGGGGACTTTTGTCAAAAATATGTAGAGGCAAATGTTTACCTTTATGGCTGTCTGAGGCAGTGGTCAACAATGGGGCAGACAATAGGCTAACCAAAAAGCTTAGAAGGAAAAGCTGGGGAATGAGAAGTCTATAAAGGCTCTGAAAAATTCCTGCATATCTCTTGGAATTTAGAAAACCATGAACATGTGTAGGGCTGTGCACATGGCCAGGGCTGTGTGAATGCATAGGGAAGACCTGAGATATATGTCCTAAGCTCTCACCTCTGGTTCACCTTGAGTTTCTATATAAGCATGAAGGAAAGACTAAGGTAAAGTTGTCAGCTGGCTGGCTGAGTGTTAAGGTATGTCCCAACATGCACACTGAGCTTCTTAACAAAGACTGAGATGCCTTTTGGTTTCAAGAGTTTAAAGAAATTTCTGTTTAATAATTAGCAACTACTAAGCTAACTGAGCAGGTATTTCATTTACCAAATAGGAAACAGAATATAGATTTTACAGAATTAGTACAGAAAAGTCACTAAACAAACAACAGTTAGCAACAATAACAAACCCTAGGGAGGAGGGAAAGTATAATTTTCAGAGTTTCCACATATGTCCCATTTTCAGCAAAAATTATGAGACATGAAAAGAAACAAGAATGGATAGCCGAAATACAGGAAATAAACAATTGATAGAAACTGTCCCTGAGGAGGCCCAGATGGTGGACTAAGTAGAAAAGATTTTAAATCAGCTATTTTAAATTTATTCAAAACAACTAAAGAAAATCATGTTTATGAAATCAAAGAAAATATGAGAACAATGTTTCACCAAATAGAGACTACCAATAAATATATAAAAGTTATATTAAAAGAGCCAAATAGAAATTCTGGAGTCAAAAAGTACAACTGAAATTAAAACACTTACTAGAAGGGTTCAGCAACAGATTTGATAAGATGGAAGAAAGAATCATTGAACTTAAAGATAGGTTAATTGAGAGCGATTTGAGGAAAAGAAAGAAAAAGGAAGGAAGAAAAATGAACAGAGCCTTAGAGACTGGTGGTATATTCAAGTGTATGAACACACACACAATCCCAGGAGAGAAAGGAGCAAAAGGAATAGAAAGAATATCTGAAGAAATAATGGCTGAAACATCCCAAATTTGATGGAAAACCTTTATCCACACATCTGAGAAGCTGAGTGAGCTCCAGGTAGGATAACTTCAAAGAGGATCACACCTAGACAAAACATAATCGAACTGTTGAAAGGCAAAAAGAGAGAGTTTTGAAAGCAGCAAGAGAGAATTGACTCTCATCACTTACAAGATTAACCACTGATTTCTCATCAGAAACCATGGACGCCAGAGGCAGTAGGGTGATATATTCACTGTGTTCAGAGAATAAGACTGTCAACCAATAAATCCATTAAAGCTGTCCTTCAAAAATAAAGGAGAAATTAAGTCACTCTGACATAAACAAAAATTGAGAGAATGCTGTGTGCAAAAATTAAGTGTATCAAAGACCTAAATGTAAGGGCAAAAACTATAAAACTGTTAGAAGGAAACACAGGTCTAAAGCTTTATGACCTTGTGTTAGGCAATGGTTTCTTAGCAATGACACCTAAAGTGCAAGGAACCAAAAAAAAAAAAAAAAGATTAAGGGAAACCATCAAGAAAGTAAAAAGAGGGACTTCCCTGGTGGTGCAGTGGTTAAGAATCTGCCTGCCAATGCAGGGGACATGGGTTTGAGCCCTGGTCCAGGAAGATCCCACATGCCGTGGAGCAACTAAGCCTGTGAGCCACAACTACTGAGCCTGCGCTCTAGAGCCTGCAAGCCACAACTACTGAGCCTGTGTGCCACAACTACTGAAGCCCACACACCTAGAGCCCATGCTCCACAACAGGAGAAGCCACCACAATGAGAAGCCCATGCACCCCAACGAAGAGTAGCACCCACTCGCCACAACTAGAGAAAGCCCGCCTGCAGCAACGAAGAACCAACGCAGCCATAAATAAATTAATTAATTTTAAAAAAGAGATTGATTTCTAAAAAAAAAAAGAAAGTAAAAAGATAACCCCCAGAATTGAAGAAAATATTTGCATGCATGCACACACACACACACGCACACAATGGATAATATACCCTTTTCCGATATATGATGTAATATAATTTTTGTATATGGTATGAGGTAGTCTCCAACTTCATTATTTTGCATGTGGATATCCAGTTGCCCCAGTACCATTTGTCGAAAAGACTCTTCTTTCCCGATTGAATTATCTTGGCAACCTTGTTGAAAATCAATTGATCAGACATTTATGGGTTTATTTCTGGACTCCTAATTCTTTCCCCTTGATCTATGTGTATGTCTTTATGCCATTACCACATAGTCTTGATTACTGTAGCTTAATATTAAGTTTTGAAATTGAACTTCAGAGGCATTTAAGATGTGGACTTGAGAGAAGTGATCATCAGTTTAACAGGCAGCTGAAACAAAGACACATTATAATCTTTATGTTCAGTGCCCCAGCTGGGGTATTTCCAAAACTGCATTTTGCCACTTGGGCCCATGTCAGGACATACAGCCAGAATGCTAGTTTATATGACAGATTGAACAAAGAAACACCACGTGGGAGTGTGGCATTTCTGAAACTTGAGTCACAAAGTACCACTGCAATATTTTTTGCTATAGCCACTTACCTACTATTTTCTCATTTTTTTCTAAGAATTGATTCATGTTAAATGCCTAATTGTTTTAAATGACAGCTCTATGTTAAGACATCATAAGAAGTGTTATCTATGAAATCGTGGGCTTTAAGTGCTGGTAATATTTCTTCTAACACACATTAAAATAAATACATAATTATTAAAAATAAAGTTTGTACACTTAACATGTAAAAAAATTTTAGGAGCCATAAGGCATATGAAAAATCTATTTTGGGAGATACTGCTGTTTGGAGAGAGCCTTCCTTTTATGAGGAGTTACTTGACCAGATTTCTAGTTTCTGTTATATTAGTTTTGTCACCCTTGGTGAGCAAGGCAAATTCAGTGACCTTATCTGAAAAATGTGAGCAAAATATTTTACCCCAATATTAGCCATCATTTACCGAGGGCCTCCTGGAAGCCATGATCTTGGGATGGCCTACCAGAAATTACGTGGTCAGTTTGTCCATTACCTACTGTCATGGATTGAATTATTTTGCCCGAGAGATATGTTGTTGTCCTAACCCCTAATACTTGTTAATGGGACCTTATTTGGAAATAGGCTCTCTTCAGATATAATCAAGTCAAGATAAGGTCATACTGGATTGGGGTGAGCCCTAAATCCAATGACTGGTGTTCTTATAAGTTGAGAGCAATTTGGACACAGAAACACATTGTGAGAATGCCGTGTGACAATGGAGGTAGAGATTTGAGTGATGGGTCTATAAACGAAGTAACACTGAGGATTGCTGTTAACCACCAGAAGCTAGGAGAGTCAAGGAAGGACCCTTTAACTACAGCCTTTGGAGGGAGCATGGCCCTATGGACACCTGGATTTCAGTCTTCTAGCCTCCAGACAATAAGAGGATACAGTTCTTTGTTTTAAGCCACCCAGTTTGTAGTAATTTATTATAGAGCCCTAGGGAAATAATACACCTACCTTTTCTTTTCAAGGTGAACTAGATGAGGGCAAGTGTTTCTCATTTTTCTCACTGCTAATCCTCAGATTCTGGAACAGTTTCTCACATACAGCAAATACTCAATTCCTTTTTTTAATTTTTTGATTGAATTAATAAGACTTGTTAACAATCCTGAGAGTTATACATTTATTGTATTATTGAATAAATCAAGCCTAGGAGAGTTCAAGAAACATGTCTAGGTTTACACAACTAGTAAATAGTGAGCCAGGATTCAAATTTAGATAATCTAATTCTACAGTCTGGCCTTTTCACCTTTCTCTGCTACTACAAAATATAGACCTGCTGGAACCAAATGATCTCTTAAAGACCCTTGAAGCTGAGAGCCGAGGGGGTCTATGATAACATACAAGCTTTTTAGAGATCATTGCTAAATATCAAGTCATTGCTTGTAAAGGTATTTATTGAGGTTTTAGCAAAATTGGGATTCCTAGAGAGAAGAGTAATAATAACTAGTTTTCATTTTTTTAACTCAATAAGTAGTGAGTGCTTACTATGTGCCAGAACCCATACATATTTTACTTGACAGATCACTTCATTTACTTTTCACAGTAGTGGTGCAAGTTGAAATGATTATCATTTCCATTTTACACATGAAGAAACTGAAACAAAGTCATGCAGCTTGCTGAACATCACAGCTTGGAAGTAGCCAAACCTAGATTCAATCCAGACTTTGAAACTACAAATTTCTATTGCCTAAAATGCTTGTACCCTCCCCTTAGCTGTTCCACCCTTTCTACAAGTCCTAGTTCAGCATCTTGCTGCCCAGGAAACTTTCCTTTCCTGTTTCATATCTTGTGGTATATTTGTCCTCTACCACTCTTCTGTCCCTTCTGTTTACTTTGGTGGGTACCTGGTCCACCTCTACAGCTACATTCTTAGCCTCCCACACTTACATACAGCAGATACATAATCCATGTGGCTTGAGTTGGTGGTATAAATGGTGCCAAAGAAGGAGCTGTGTGGATACCTGAGACACATTGTCCAAATTTGCCTGGATGACCACATTCTGAACTGGTTCAGACTACCATGTTGCCTCTGGCCCTTTCAAAGTTTTTAATCTCTTGCATTAAAATCTCTTGGGGTGCATGTTAAAAATTCATCTTCGTGGGCTTCACTTCAGACTTATTGAATCAGAGTATCTTAGGGTGGGATCTTCCCAAACTCAGCATATATTATCGCAATGCCTACAATGTCTTCTCCCCCAGTTCAATGAGTTCACTAGAAAAATTCTTTTTGTGTTTTGGATGTTTGCTTAGATGTCTAAGAATGTCTCTTTTCACCCCAGGCTAAAGGTGAGAAGCTCCTGCATTGTGTTCCCATTGAGCTCTTTGGTATTTAGAACTTTAAATGCTCTAATATGCTTGTATATTTACTTGTAAGTCTCCCTTTGGCATTTCTGTGAGCTCCTTGGTACCAAGGCCTTTTACTGTCATATCCCAAGTTTTTATCACAGTCCTTGGCATATACAGGTGGTCAATAATAAAATAGACAAATGCACCAATAAAAAGAGATCATGGAATTAATGAGCAATTAGGAACACTTAATTTCTACTCAAATTTCTGCCAAGGACACACAGGGACAGAATGTCTTCTTTATTAACTGTTAGCATGGAGATCACATTTTCCCCCCACATTCAGCCATTTTCTCAGTTGCAAGATTCAAGTTAGAATTGTCGTAGAAAAGCAGAAGGAAACCACAAGAGTTGATTGGATTGTTTGTCCTACTCATCTAGTTTGAGAAGGACATAAATCCAGTAAATTTAGGTATTAATGCGACAACAGCCCTAGCCTCCTAAATAGTTCTGGGCAGGCTTGGCATGGTTTCTGTTGAAATGCATGAAGAAACCAGTAATGACAAACACGTAATTTTGCAAATGATAGTATTTCAGATAAAACACACCCTTTTGGCAATCCAGGCTAACTACAAATAAAAGGAGCCAGCGTCTCTTTCTCTTAAAATCTAGGATATTTTCACTTTCTATCATGTGGCAGGTACTTTATTGTACAGGTGTTTAATAAATGCTTATGGACTGGATTTAAGTAGCTAGTAGCCTTCACACTCATGTGTATGGGAAGAAAATAATGCTTTTCGGAAAAAATTTCTTTGTGGTCCACACATTTGCACAAGTCTGCCTTTGGAGAGGAGAGAAAAGTCTGCTCTGTTCACCCAATCAATGAGCTGGTGGTTTTTAGAAAAATTCTTAGATCACAATAGAAAATATTCTCAGGCTTGGTCTTGAGTTTATCTCTAACTAGCGAGATGGCCTTAGATAAGACTTTTGACTTCTTTTATGTCCTTACTTGTCTGAGGAGGAAAATTCCAGCCCTTTTGTTAGCTCATATGTTTATTCTGAGGATTTAATAAGACAATGTGCTAATGAGGGTTTATCTTGTATATAATAAGCAGTCAGTTAAAAAATATCAAGAATAAATAAATAAGTAAATGAACTGATGTTTATGAAAGAGCTCTAGAGATATAGAAGTACTCAAAAATGTGAAGTTAAAAGATTAGAAATTTCCAAAGAAAATTATTTCAGAAGGACTCAGGCTTCTTCCTACTTAGCCAGGATCAGTTAATCTCATCATTTGAGCACCGCGCTATGTCAGAGTTAGTCCTGAAGAGGAAGGGCCATAGACTGGATAAGTTTGATAGAAGGAGAAAAGGTAAGGGCTTATGGAAGGAAGAAGTGATTGGAGCCCAGGTGGAATGTTCCAGAGTGGGCCCATGGATTGCCACACCTTGGGATCTGAGGCAGTGAAAACCTGGTGGCAATAAGGAAGAAGAGCAGAGAAAAGCCTAAGCTGAAAAGCCAGCTTCTTTGTACTACTGTTGAGAAAGTTTCCAACGTACATGAAGAGTTCTGTGCTTTAGGCACTGGGGTCATAAGCAGCTGGTTAATATTGAACAATCAGTTCTTCAGAGACAAAAAGGCTTGATTGTAGCTTTAGCTGATTTCCATGGTGTAAATACATCCACTGTGGCTGATTTCAAGCCACCACTGGTTTAACAATAGGCTTGTAAAATTTCTGAAAATTTAATTAATCAGCTCTTAGGAGACAATGTGAGCCAACTCTGGCAAAACACCGTATAAATTAACTGTGGAGTCATGAAAACTTATTATGGAAGGTTTCAAAGAGTAGCGAGAATTGGCTAACAGACTCTCATGGTCCCATTACCTAGTTTCAGTAATGATCAAATCAGGCAAATTCTTTTTTCGTCTGTACCCCACCTCCTCCTTCCGTCCCCAAATGGATTATTTTGAAGCCTGTACTACAGTATGTCTGTAACAGGTAAGGGCTCTTTAAAAATATAACCACAATACAAAAAAACACTAACAGCAATTCCTTAACGTCATCAACTATCCAGTCTGTTCCAATTTACCTGACTGCATATATACATTTTTGGGGGAGGAGGGGTGTACAGGTGGTTTATTCAAATCAGGATCCAAACAAGAGCTATGCATTGCATTTATTGGATATATCTCTTAAGGCTCTCTTAATCTATAGGTTCCCTGTTTCTTTCCCCACCCCCTGTATTTTCTTTGCAATTTATTTGCCGGGGAAACCAGGTCACTTGTCTTGTAGTTTTCCACAGTTTGGATTTTGCTGATTGTGCTTCCATGGTGTTACTAATGTGTTCTCCTGTCCCCAGTTTTTTTCTGTAGAGAGGTAATTAGATCCAAATCCTTCATCTGATCTAGGTTCTATGTGTGTGCGGGTGTGTGTGTATGTGCATACACATGGGTCTTTTATGAGGGGACATTATGTGTCTGGTTCTCTCTCTTTTACTGATACTAAGATTGATCAGTGAGTTCAGCCTGAAATGGATGACGTTCAGCGTTGCGAAAAAACCCGCCCAAAATCTGATATAAATATTTTCTTTCTGAGTCTTGAAGGTGCCTTTTTACCACAAACATATAAATCAATATATGAGTATAAACAGTTACTACATCAACCCATCTATTTTATTCATTATCACTTCACATTTGAAAGGTCTTGCTCTGTTTATTTTCTTTGAACTGAATTTGGGGCTTTGACTTGGAAGCCATAAATCCATTTTTTGATGAAATACGACTTAGCTACTAATGCCAGATTGGAAAACATTCCTTGCTAATTTTTCTTCTTAACACTGGTTTGGTAAGTAGTAAGCATTCAGTTTCATTCTGTTCAGAGTAACACACCAAATTCAGCTTCAACATTAGAGAAAGTTTTTTTCTTTAATGTTTAATTTTTAATGGACAAAGCATTGCCAGGGACATTCAAATCTGCCAGCTTGTACAGGCAGAATTTGAAGGATGCCTAAGGTGTGGGCAGATGAACAAGTTCTATCACCTGGAGTTTAGCTGCTGCTGCTAACTTTCTCTGGCCACTAGTTAGGCCTTAATATACTTAGAAGGTTGCTCTTCTAATTTGAACTGTGTGTGACTTTGGCTGGAGGGGAGTCCTATGTCCCAGTGATAAAAGAACACATAAAACAACCCAGTGCCTGATCAGTCTCCCTGGCTGTCAGTGAATCATGTCTAATAGCATCTCTATGCCGTTTGTGCCAATTTGCTTGCAATGGCATCCTTTTTCGTGGGCTTGCTGCTCGGCAGGCCCTGAAGCAATCTATGAATAACTTCCCAACAGATGCTGTTTATGAATTGAAGCAAATGGCTTCCCTGTTTCTCTTTTTTCTCACTTCAATAATTTTCAGTTACATTACGATGAATATTTATAGTCCTGTAGCAGTGCATAAAAATGGAGAACAAGAGGACCTGGGCATTGTTTCATACGTGAGTGCTGTTCTCATGGGTTTTGGCTGACTGGTTTTAATAATGTTCTGTTGATGGACTGAAAAGAGCATGAAAATTGTAGATCAGTCATTTTCATTCACTGTTTTAGCAGGATAGGCACTGATGGAATGCTGGCTGCATCCATCGCAGACATATGACACCTTAACTCACCAAAACAACCCGTCCTGTAGTATGTCTCCTCTTGATACATCTTTTGAGTGATTTCAAATACTTGACTTCACCAGACACTCTTGACACTCATATAAGGGCTCATTAGGTTGATTTTACCACTCTCTACAGGTATGGTATAACCATATGTGATTCAAGTGACTAACTGCATTAGAAGCCATAGCCCAGCTAACATAATATTCCTAGGAATTAAAATGTAAAATCACAAGGAATATGTTGGTTTTGATTTGCTGGCTTCTTTTATAAAAAGGTACTGGGCCACATTTTACTGTAAAATGTCTTTTTCAAAATATTTTGTAATTCCCTATTCTCTTGAATATTACAAAAATGAGAGGACTTATATCTAAACATAGCTCCTAAATTTGATTCTAAGGAAACTACTCTGTCTTCAGTGGCTTATGTTTCAAATAGCTGATGTACCTTACTTGAATTTTCTACTTACAGTGATGAGTCGGTTAACTAGCCTATATTTTCCAAACCATTGACTGTGTCATATTTGCCCACACACAGATAATTGCCTCTTTGGCTATTTGCTTATAAATAAGAGTGCTGGAAATTGTATGTAAATATGTATATGCATGCACAGTGAATATATATTGAAGCCTCCCCAAATATTCAAATTGTTCCATTTTCTACTCTTGTTTTATGAAACGTTCAGCAACTACTGAAATGAAACCATATTTATTATGCATGCAAACCCACAATATCTTCACCACCTATCATTTGTATGCTGTACGCAGAAGGTTGTGCTGTAACACAACAATAAAAAGTACAAAAGGCAATTTGAAGAGGAGTGTGTTTCTTGCTCTAACTGCAAAATGTGCAAAGAGTGATTTTCCTTTGAAAAGGGGTAGTATAACCCACAATCCTGAAATATTTTAAAAATTAACAAAAAGCTGGAGAATTTAATATTTGATAGAGAAATGTTATTTTTTAAAAAAACTAATACACAGCATAATGTCTCAAAGTGATTATCCTGCCACAAAAATATAGAAGTTAAAAAACTCTGGAAAGATTTCCAGGCCTGGAGCAAAAGAGCTAAGAATAGAATAGAGTGAGGTCCCTACTTTTGCAGAACAATTCACCATAGCACTTTTCCATTTGTTTTAAATAATGGTAATACATTGTCAAAGTAACAAATGTAAATGGTACATGAAGCTAATGTGAAAATTGTTCCCCTCACTGTGATAACTGTGGTTAACAGTGATTTGTATATACTTTTAGGTGGTTATATTGAGTTTGTAGCATTTATATAGGCATGCTTTACTTCATGTGTAAGATTTTCTCTTCCACTATTGAAAATTTCTAGATACTTATTTCCTTTTTGTCTCTAGTTCTGTGGTCAGCAACTCCTCTGATTTCTAAGTAGGCAAGCCTTTTATTTAATTTGTTTTCTTCCATATTATTCCTTTACCCTAGAGTAACTTAGAATTTAAGTATGATTTTGGAAAAGCAGGAGGAGACTTTTAGGAAAATTGTCTCTTGTTGATGGTCCTTTTTATAGTGGCTACGTCAGGGAATGGGTCCACTTCCCAGAGCATGGGTGCTGCAGAAATATTTGGGTGTGGAGGGTTGTGTGTGAGAAACTGACACCTAGAATGTTCCCAAGCCATGCTAACCCTGCTGGGCTTTTGAACCTAGATCTGTATGGCACCAAAGACATCATCTTGAACAGTGTGCTCCCCCAGCCTCTCACAGGAGCTCCCTAGAGACAGAGGTGGGACAAACTCATGGATAGAAAAGGCCATCCCACAGGTAATGTGCTCCAGATAAAGAAAACATTCTGGCTCAACCTCTTCCTATCAACTAATTCTCCCCTTTCTCTGACTAAAAGTGTCCCCACATCAGGCAGAAACTGGGGCAGTAGGGATTGTGAAAGTCATTTGCAAAATACTTATGTCTATGGATGTCCAAAAATATCTAGAAACATTGGCAAATATATGACTATTATCATATAATATCATTAAAGAAATATTCAAATTAAAGGAAATAAAATATTATCTGGGTTTCCAGACTTTATGGGCACACCATTAGAGAAACGTGAAGATACAGATCATTTTATTTTCAAGAGTGTACTTTCATACATTGTGGTTTTAAATATCTTATTCTTTGATTCCAGTATCCAAGGTGACTAAATTGCTTTGTTATGTTTGTCACGTCTCACCTTTCTCACCTCTCCTGTCATATTCCTCCATATAATTCATTTATCCATCCATCTCTTCGTTTATTTCACAAATAGTATTTGTTGAGCAATTACTGGCAGTCAGTGTAGTCAGCGCTAGGGATTCCCTAGTAAATAAGAAAGAGCTTGAACCCACCCTAAGGGAATACTACCTCTAATGGGGTTTTTGGAAAATCACAAAGCTTATTATGACACAGTGAGATAAATATTAGAATAAGTAAGGGGGATAATATGTAAATGTTCCTGGAAAGGTAGGTTTGGGGTGGGGGAGGATGGAATATAAACAGAGATCTGAAGGCTAGATAACAGTTGGCAGTGAAATGCGTAGGAATGATATAAAAATGTTCCATGCAGAGGGATGAGAATATGTAAAGACCAAGTGGGAGAAAAGATCATGGCTTTGAGAAGAAATGAAAGAAGGTCTGCATGTCTCGTGTCAGAGTGTGATGGGTGAGTGGGAGCCTGGGTGAAGACAGAGTCAGAGCAAAGGCATCATTAGAGGTGAAGACTGGAGAGCCGAAGTGGTGTGGATGGGCCTGATTTTAAAAGGCTGGGGAACGCGTGGTAAACACCCTGGGTTCCATTATTCTGAGTGTCATGGGAGTTCAAGATGAGTTTTAAGCGGAGTAAGGACATGAATTTTTCATTTTCAAAAGATTACACTGTGAATACAGCATGACAAGTACATTGGGAAAGCAAGACTGAGGGCAATGAGGCTGCTTAGAATGCTGCTGTGGTCCAGTTGAGAAGTGATGGGGGTCTGAAGTGAGGGTGTCCACAGAACTAGATAGACTAGCATCCTAAGTCAGAAACCACTATATTGCTTATTAATCTCTTCCTTAACCTGACATTCAAGGTGTTTCCCAATATGGAGCTTACTCCCTGAGTTAATCCTTAAAACCCAACAGGAACCTGCAGTTGGGATCCATAGGAATTCTTTACAGTGTTCTGAGAAAACTTCCCGTTCTGTCTTCCGAGGCTTTTAATGTAGTTATTGTCTTCTTTGTTTGTCTTACCTATGTTCTCTATGAATCTTCCAGATAAATTTGTATACATTTATGAATTTCATACAAATTTGGTATATCTTGAAGATCTGTGGTGAAAGGTACAGGCTTTGGTGCTGGACACACATAGGTTTAAGTCCTGGTTTTGCTACCAAGTACCTACGTGAGTTAGGACATGTTTCTTAACCTCCCGAACCCTGTTTCCTTACTTTTACAGTTGATGGCATGATCTTCATCATCATCATCATCATATTTATCTTTAAAACCAAACGCTAATCCATCACAGTAACCTTTATAGTGACTGGTTCCTTAGACCTGAAAAGGGGTCCATGATTTATAACAGACACCTCCATGAAATTCCAAGTCATATGTGGAGAAATGGTGTGTTAGTTCATGTTTCTTTTTCACTGGGTGTAGATATAAATTCAAACATTTTGAGATAATGTAAAGTAAATTTCCATTATTGGGAAAATCAGAATTTTTAAACATTAACACCAATTGACAAGTATACGTTCTAAATTATTTTAGAAACTGCATGCAAAGTTTATATTATTTTACTTCCATAACCTAGTAACTAGAGGTCAGATGTAGTTAAAAATGATTGTTGCCCCAGTTATCATAAAAGCATGCATTTTTAAAAAACATATTTTAAACAGCACAGAAAGTAACTAATGGCAATTTCTCATGGAAATTACTTTTTTGTCCCTGGACAGAGAGGTCAGAGTCAATCAAAAACCGATCAATATAAACGTTAATGTAAACTGTAATTAAGGATGAAAAGTATAGGTTCTTGTGTGATGTTAAATAATGTATTTATAAAAATGCAAAGTAATGCTTAAAAACCAAACCATCAATGTCTAGAGGATGCATGCTGGCGACATTACTGCCAATTTCTGTACAAATTTTTATGGATAC
Organism: Lipotes vexillifer; assembly: GCF_000442215.2. Taxonomy (NCBI): domain Eukaryota; kingdom Metazoa; phylum Chordata; class Mammalia; order Artiodactyla; family Lipotidae; genus Lipotes; species Lipotes vexillifer. The sequence continues at coordinate 399,759 of NW_006772104.1, forward strand.
CAGCAACTGACTATAAATGCCTTATGGGGCTGCAGATGCTAGAAGTATGAGTCCTGTGATATTTTAAAGGTAGTTTAGGTTTTCATGTAGGGATGACTCATTTTTAGCCAACTCTTGATATTCAGTTGCTGTATTGATAGGGTTGCATAATTCTGATATTTTTTTGTGGGAAGAGAGGGAGATCTCTGATGTATGTGGGGCTCTTAGAACTTGAAGGGCTGGACATCTTTCATGTGTTAGCTGAGAGTAGCACTTATAAGAACTCACACAAAGCAAGAACAAAGATGCTGTCCATTTCAAAGCAAGGGCTTATGGGAAAAAACAGGCAATAAAAGCTTGGAATAATTTTGGGTAACTTGTCTAAAAGGAAGGCACCACGTGGCAAACCAACAGGGCTGTCATATTGCACACCTCTAGGGGATGCCAGTTCCATTGTGCTCCAAAGGACATCATTCACACTGGGAAGTACTTATTCCCGTGGTATACAATACAGAAAATGAAGGTAGGACACTAGTGCATTCAGACTTTATAGAGATATGATGATAATCAACTTATTGGTAAAGGGGCTGAGCATTTGGAAGAAAGGAATAAATTTATTACATCTTTATGTCAAGTAGTTTATATTTAAATATGAGTGATGTACTAGAAGTATAGCAACGCTTCTAAGCCTTCAGTATTTCTAATGAGTTATTGAATGTTTTATACTTCTAATGTGCTGTGTGATCAATCAAGTATAGATAAAAGGTACTGAACAAAGTTACAGCTTATGTTATTAAAGAACACAAATTTAAATAGATGACTTGAGCTTGTACTACCTAAAAGCAAATTTCTGTTTCAAGTCACCAGCTGTTTATTTTGTATTTCCCTATTTGAAGGTAATTTTCAAATGGATTCACATATCTAATGGAAGAATACAGAGATCATTGTCTTTAAACTTTGGTCCACATTCTACCTGCATGTTTGAATTTGCCTGAATGAAGGACTCTTGGGCTCTGGGCTCTTTGTTTTCAGTAGAGATTGAGGGAGGCTGAGGACTTCTGTGAATCAGACCTCATGAATATAAGGCATGGCTATAGTAAAACCAGCTGGTAAGATTTACCTTGTCAGGAATAAGGATAAAAATATGTGTTCCTCTCTACCACTTAGATAGTTAAGTGGCAGGATCACCTGATCTATATAGTCAGTTCTTTATAAAGAACCATATAGTTAGTTCTTTGCACTCAGTGAGTCCTCAGATTAAGTTTGCTTTGTTCTTTTTATTACTTGGGTTGAAAAAAGTCTGGCTAAATAACTTGTGATTTCAACTGTACACTGTCTTAGACGTATTGTAACCCTTAGAAGAACGTGCTTCTCATGGGCTTGGTAAATATATCTGGAAAAACTGACAAAGTGTTTCAAGATCTAGATTTCTATGACTTTGTCTGTCTGTCTCTCTTTACTGTATGTGCAGAAATAACTTGTTGTAGTGAACTGGCTTTGTGGGTTCTACTTTTTTTCCAGCTCTACCCAAGGTGATAGTAAGAACTATTTATTGAGTGTTGACGCTAAGAAGAGTGCTGTGCCTTAGCAGCTTAAATATAGTATCTGATTTATTCTGTGCAAGAATCCTACAAGAGAAGACTCTGTAATGTTTTCCCCCTTCTATAGATGAATAAACCGAAGATAGGAATGATTACATAATTTGTTCAAGGCCACAAATCCAGTGGGTAAATCTAGGCATGTTAGAACTCAGTTTTTCTGTTAACTTTCAATAGCTTCCTGTCTGCCAATTGTGTAGACCTGGCAGGCGATTTCATTTCTGTAGATACAGTTTTACCACCTTTATAATGAAAGGTCCACAGTAAGTTACTTATAAGGCTTCTTGCAACAGTACAAAATCTTGATTCTATTAGTTTATTACTTTTCTACAGAATTATAATTCAGTGTAATGAGTGTCTTTCTTGGTCCCATCCCTATTCAAGGGGGTTAGTGAATAAATTACTAAGCACCCTATTAGGACTTGTTATGGAGGGGGTTTCACCCGTTAGTTAAGCTAAGAACCCGAGAAACAGCATTATCAAATATATATAATGTACGATTCTTCTCTCCAGGGGTCAAAGAAGTCCTTCCAAAGACGAAAATCTTAGAGGCAGATTCATTAGTTATAAGATTTTAAGTGCTCACATTTTATTCTAGGAATCGTCAGGGCAGATTTTTTTTTTAAGTCGGTCGCAATGCCTGTCTTGCAGGGAACTAAAGCAATAGCTAAAAATTTATTTTTAAATATGGTACTTGTTGCATCTCTAGGGCCTACCCTGGGGAGATTAAAAAAAGAGTCCTTTCTTAACTCAATTAAGAACACCACAGTGATATCTCCATTTCCCTGTGTTTTCTCCTAGTGTGAGATGACTCAGCCAGAAATAGCACAATAATATCGCAGATGTTCCTTTGCTCGGGTAGCTGGTTATTGCTTATCTCAAGGATATTTTAATCCAAACACACAACTGTTCACCCTGTTTTATGGCTGTCAGTATTTTGCTTCATATTTAACAAATGGAAGTTTGTGAGCAGATGTATCATTGACTCAGATTTACTTTTTCCCTCATTGTGTTGTGTGGACAAGCTAAGTGCTGCAGAGGGTACTAGCCACATCTGCAGTGATAGACTGTTGGATTCAGTTTGCTCATCTGATCTGTCAGTTCCCACCAGCTTGACAGCCCTGAGCTTCATTCTTCATTGTTAGGACCAAAAGATCAAAATTTGATTCTAGGATCTTAAGCAAAAATTTTTTCTGCCCTTGGCAGTGAACCATGTTTAATAGCACCATGTTCTTTCTCCCTTTGCTCCAGGTGCAACTTTACAGAAAGACCAAGGCAGTTTGCTCACCCATCATCATCTTCAAATGATTTTTTTTTTTTTTTTTTTTTTTTTCTGACTCAGTACACTGAACAAGGCTTTGGAACCAGGCACATGTGGCTTTGAGTTTTGACTCCCTCTTGATTTAGCCTTATGACGTTGGTCGATTCACTTACATTTTGATTTTTTTTTTTTTTTTTTTTCTGATCTGACTCAGTACACTGAACAAGGCTTTGGAACCAGGCACATGTGGCTTTGAGTTTTGACTCCCTCTTGATTTAGCCTTATGACGTTGGTCGATTCACTTACATTTTGATCTGGTCCCTTTCTCTCCTCCAGCCTCATCTCGAGCTGCCATTTAATTTCATTTCAGTCACACTGGCCTTTTTGCTTTACTGAAACAAGTTGCAGGATTTGTCTCTAGGGGATCCGAAGCCGCAGACTCCTAGGGGACTGATATACCTGGGGAATTCATCCTGCATGACACTGAGCTAGGTGCAGGGCTCTTAGCAACGACTTCCACCTACTCCTGCTTGAAAGTCAGTCTCCAAAACCACTGAGATGAGGCAGACGCTTATTGAAACTAACAAAAAAAATGAGACTGGCAAACAGAGACTCTTCCAGCTGACGTGCTGCAATTCTTAATCCAATTGCAGTATGATCAGCAGCTGGGAAAATTCATGGGGAAAATTTAAGCCAAAACAATTTATAGCTCTGACTGAATATTAAGGAGTCCGATTCCAGGCCAAATTCCCTGTATGATCTCTCAGACTGAATCAGAGGAAATTATAAGGCTTTTTCCAGCAGGTTGTTGCTCTCCGCACATCAGACTTGGCACACAGGCATGCACTGCAGTCTTCTGGAGAGAGCTGCAGTCAAGGGTCAGGCCCCCTGGGTCAGCCATGCTTCCATACATGTCTGCACTCCTATCCCAGACACCTCCGCTGACACCTCCTAATCAGGGGCCATGGTGGAGACACTTCTCCCCTGGGGCTTGATTCCTTTCCACTCCTAACACTCTCTCCTTCTCTCTCCCCTCCCTTGGCCCATGGGTCCAGAAAGATTCAGGAGGCTTTTGTTTGGGACTCCAGGATGAGATGATTTCCCACCCCCCACAACCCCCATGTGCATTGCCTCCACCTGAACCTTGCCCAGTTCAGTTTCATAGGGGGACAATAGAACTATGGGGACCCGGCACCTCTCTTCTGCATCTTAGTTGCGTTGTCACAGTGAGTGAGTGAAGCCTTGATGGTTTTGCTGTCGTTTTGGCTCGTTGTCCTATCTGACCACCTTGACACCTGATTGCCCAACAGATATGCCGCTGTGTTTCCTGTTCTATGTGCTTCAATAGCAACAAGAAGGAAAGCTAAGATTTACTGAATACTAATTGTGTGCTTGGCACTGTTTTAAGTGCTTTACAAAAATGAACTCATTTAACAAACGGCAGAAGTAGGTATCATTTTTGTTCCCCTTTTGTAATTGAGATAACCTAGACAACAAATGGTTAAATTGCCTAAATCCTGTACAGATAATACATGGGGAAACCAGAATTCGGATCCAAGCAATGTGAGTTCAGAGCCTGTACTCCTGACCTCCAGAGTACATGACTTCTCCTTTCCTCCTCTTGAAAGAACTTGTACCTTCTGCCTGTGACTTCTGACATATTTCCATCAGTCAATCAATCATGGGAGTGAGCTGTTAGGACGTCACATCTGTGTCATTTCCCTCCTCAGGCCTTGTGCACATGAAGTCCACCCATACATTCATCCTTGTGCCTTGTATTCATCAGCTTAAACATCATTTTCTCAGAGAAACTTTCCTTGACTCTTTTCTGCATTTATTCTTATATCCTCCTGTATCTCTTTTTTGAGCACTTGTCACAACTGCAATCAAATAATTATTTGTTAACTCATCTCTGCTGCTAATGTTAGGTTTTCTGTGGCTAAAGGTCGTGACTCTCCTGGTCATCATTGTACCTCCACAGTGAGGTGTAATGCAAAGCTCACTGCCGAGTTTAATGCAAGAATTGTGGTTGAATAAATCAAACTTTACTGTCTGTGTTTCCTCATCTATAGAGAAGGAAGAAAAACAATGATCCTATTGGGATTTTGTGGAGATGAGATATGATATATCTGATAGCATATAGAGCAATGCTTGGCATATATTGTAGTAGTTGCTCAATAAATGCTACTTATTATTAGGCATGGTAGCAACAGTATTATTCTTCAAAATGTTTTCTCCCCTTTTCTGTGGGATGATTATACAACCCTGACCCTTTGAGGTTAGGTTAAGCCTTGTGACTTACTTTGGCAAGTGAAATGCAAGTGGAAGTGATATGTATTGTTTTCAAGTTGAAACTTTAAAAGTCACTGATCCCTCAATGCTCCCTTTTTTCCTCCATGAAGTTGGAGGTCAACATGTGCTACTCCTTCAAAAATGAAGCATACATGAGATTCTGTGCAGCCCAGCCTTACTTCTATTGACATCAATGTGAAATGGGATCCAGAAATTAAACTTTGCTGTTGGAAGCCAATGAGATTTTGGCATTGTTTTGCATGAAAGTAAAAATTAGCTTATGCTAACTGTTATCTAAGTCGAATGTCAGTGCCAATAAGTTATTGTGTGTGTATAGTGAATCTTTTTGGAAGTCATTTTATGAGGGTACTTTTTCTAGTATCAAATGCTCTATTAACAGTTTGAGACACATACATGAATGTATATACAAAATAAAAATAATAGCTAATATTTATCAATTATGTATAGTAAGTTAAAAAGTTTTATAAATGCTTTGCAAGTATTAACCCTTTTAATCCTCAAAAGCCTTGTGAAACCAAGTAGAAACTATGATATCCTTTTCACAGATGAGGAAACTAGGGTGCAGAGCAGTTAGATTACATGCTCTGAGGACATACAACTCATAAGTGACATTCAGCCCAAGGATTTCAGTCCAGGTGTTCTGAGTTCAGAGTCTGTGTTTAATCAGTATACTCCATCGTGTCACATTTATAAATGCACAAATACGTAGACATAAGTAGAAACAAAACACCTACAAAATGCTAAGAACTATGAATATCATTGATTAAATATGATTTAGTTTCATCATACGGAAAATGAAAGGATGGACTGTGTTGAGAGTCTTCTCAGATCTCAAGTTCTGTCATTTAACCTTCTTTTCTTTTCTTCTGTAAGGCGAGTATGATTCAGCCAGGAAAAGGATCAGTCTTATTCATTGGAATCTCCCACCTGTTGCCCTACAGGAGAGTGCGGGTGGACCAATGTTTCAAATTCACAGATTCTTGGAAAGTGTACCTTTGTGAGAGTTGTTCTCAATGGGATTATTCAACACTCCCCCTTCATTTACTGATTTAACAAGGACTCTAGGGTGCCCCCAGTAAACATCCAAACAACCACTCTGAAATTGGCTAGATGGCCTAGAGTACTAAGATAGTCGACTGCCAGCTGAGATTTTTGGGTTCTCTGTGATAAATCATAGAAAGACGTGTGCTTTCATTTTGTTGAAAATGTAAAATATGCATATACACACATTTTGAATCATTTAGGAGGTAAACGGAAAGTTGAGGAAGAGCCAAAATGCTAGAGTTGTTGGAAGCAATGAGTTTTGAGTCATCCAGACCTGGTTTCAAATCCTAGCTCTATCGCTGTGTGACACTGAAGCATTGCTTACAGTCCCTAAGTTTCACGTTCCTTATCTATAAATTGAGCATGATGAATTCCTGAATCATACGATTACTATGAAAAATAAATTTAATTTTTATCATTACCTAGCATATAATAAATGCTCCCAAATTAATAAAGTAACTATTATTTATAATTACCTAATTAAGAAACAAATCTCTTAAAAGGAAAATTCTACATTGTAATATGCTGGCTAGGTACTTATTAACCCGGATATCTCCCAAAGGACTTCTCCATGGATTGGTAATATCATGAATGTTACTGCAGAAAAACTGGCTTCCTTTTAAAGATGTTAGTGCTATTTGGCAAACAGGAAAAGCCCAATACGCCCCAACTATGATTTAACACAGTGTCTAAGCAGTGCCTGGATAAATAGATATCCCAAGGAAGAAACTGTTTTAGCATAACAACAACATCAGGTAAAGCAGAGACAGTAAAATAGAGCAAAACAAATAGATTTTATAAACATAAAGTGAAAACCAAACCACCCTGGTAATTACAGCTTTCATATGATTTATGCCTTTAATTTGTCGAAATCAGTGACCCAAGGAGTATTGGCATAAAAATTTCAAATTCAGCAAAAACCTAAATCACTATAAGGAAACACTGAATTTTTATTAGTTACCTTTTTCATTGACTTCTCCCAAACGAAATGAATTCTTCCCTGAGTGCTGCAAGATGAAGGATTGTACTTTACTAAAATATTATCGACCTGTGATTCTTAGCCTCCAATACGTCACAGAAACACAGAAACACAACTTGACTGTGAAATCGACACAGCTGAATTACCATTCAGAGCTTTTTTTCCCCTTTGCTTCTGTTTAATATTAACACTTGATATCACTTTTATTTGATAGAAATCAACAGAAATGGACTCTGACTAACTTGGGTTAAAAGAAAAAAAACTTTTTTGGAAAAATAAGGTATAGCTCAAAGACTCAAGAGAATAGGTCATATCCACGCCTCGGAAAAGGACAAAAATCAATGCCAGGGATTTAGGAGGCATGGACAAATGACCAATCATTTCAGGTCCCCTCAGATGTGATGAAATAGGTGCATTGGATTCCAATCTTGAATTACTTCACTTAAAATTCATATACTTCGGGAAAACTGTCTGATTGTCCTTCACAGGCCAGAGGAGGGCAAGGTACCTTGATTAACAGGGTTCGCAATGAGAAGATGTTCCTCACTTTGGAGCTCCCCACCAGCCTCCAGAAATGTTCGTAGTCCTGTTAACTAAAATCTTGATTTTAGCCCATAACCTGAAGCTAGGTCACTAAAGCCAGACTTGCTGAGACTTGGTTGTTCTGTGTTTTCTTAGATTATGTGTTTGTCTATTTGGAATCCATTCGTTACAGGGCCTGTTGAATTAACTATGTTTTCTTATTTACTGTATTCTTGATGCCCTGGTACCTGGGAGCCTTATAGACCCAGGGAGAGATGCCCATCCCAGGGCTGACCACTTCTTAGAGACAGTGATGGGCTCAACCAAGAAGACATCTCTCATGTGCAGACCCACCAATCCCCAGTCTACAGCCCCAGCCACCTCCTTTATCTAGCTCTCACAACCATGCCAAGATTTCTCCTGCCCTAAATCATCCCAGGGCCAAGTACCAGACACCTTAGGGCCATCCCTATGCCCCACAGCCCACTGGAGCGATTCAAACTGGCCAGTCCTAAGCTGTTGACTCTGTCCTGCTTTGTCTTTCCCATGGAAACCCCAATACAGGCTCTGGCCAAGACTTTCCCCTCATTCCTGTCTGTCTTCTGTCCCCTGACCACCCTGATGCTCCCCTTTTGGCCTTCTGTGGTGTGGTATGTCCCCCTCTCATGGGAAATGTGAGTGCTAAATTCTTCTTTCCCTGGCATTGGCCTCTCCATGTTGTCACTCAGTCAGACCACTCTAAATTAAATCCTGGGTACAACTTTAGAATAACGGCAAACCGAATTTTAAGAATTACCACCTCTGGATTATCTAGGTAGTTAACGTTGGAGGGAAGAATGTGGGAGTGACGGACCCTTTCATTTCCACACCTGTCTCCCCACCAGGGACGGGAAGGCTGTGTGTCCTTCCGCGTAAACTCAAATGAGATGTGAGGCAAAGGGAACGCCAAGGAGGGTGGGTATCCAACCCTTTTTCATGAGTCCTGTGGTCATAGAGGGAAAAGTAAAGCACAGTGTATGGTTTTACAGAGGCATCGTGAAAGAGACTCCACCCAGGAGAACTTCCAGCAAGGGCCAGATGACCCAGGACAGGGATGAATGGTAGGAAGTCCTGGGCTAGGAGGAAAGTTGAAAGTGGCCAACTGGACAATAGGCACAGCTAGTGTCATGGGAACTGTAGTCAGAAGCTCCCAACAGGAGAATGCCCTAGGCTCAGCTCCTAAACCACAGCATCTTCCTGGGTTATATTCTCCAGGCCTCAGAGACCAGTCTGGGGAGGAAGCTGCAGAGGATGGGCAGGGCGAAAAGAGAAGCCAACCATATATCTCTGTGTTCCCTGTCGACTCTCTGCTTAAAGTGGATCTGAACTGGGGAAGGAGAGCAATTTAAAACATACTATGGTGGTTATAAGGTACCTTAGACTGGACTTTTAGTTACTGAAATGAGACAGCTCTTGTAACTTGGAAGGGCTGGGAGAAGCTATGGGACTTGTCCAACTTTTCAGGTAAGAACCAGAAAGGATCAGCACACAGTCCAGGTTGGGAGAGACAGGGGGAGGAACTAGACCAACTTTTTTCATGATTGTATTTGATTGAGTTCAGCATTTTTCATATATTGTTGTTTACACAAACAACAAAGTAATTTGTAGACCCAAGGAAACAAATCTAAAACAATGTCATTACAGAACAGACACAGTAATTAGAAATACTAAGGAAGAGAATCAACACTGAAAATTAAATTATTGACAGAGAGGGAAGACTACAAATAATCATAATGAATTCTGATGAGAGTAAAACAATAAGAATGCTAGCAGATAAATAAGACTAAAACAACCAGCATAAGAAGAGGTGATCTCTCTCTGAGGTGGCACTCCTCTAAAAGAAAGGAAAAAAAAAAAGCGGACATGGGTATTCCTCTAAAAGAAAAAAAAAATAGCCTAAAATGAAGAAACACATCTGCAGGTCAGATCAATGAGCACACATTGACACACTGATCCAGGGACACATTTAATCCTTTAGGTTTCTATGCATAAAAAGAAAATCATGTACTAGGGTAAGAAATCTGGCTGGCCTCAGACCTTTCCATGGTAACATCCAATGCCAGAAGATAGAAAGCAATGTCTACAATGTTTTGACACAGAGAGGGTACCACCCAGGGAAATATTACCTGGCAAAGTTGCTTTAATTTCTAATGGTTACAGAGAGACATTATCAAACTTAAAGGAAATCAGGGAATGTAATTCTAGGAGCCCTTGCTGGAAGAAAAATATCTTGAAAACTAAAGCCAGCCAATTGGGAGACCAATCAGACTAAGAATTCAGAAATGACAAAGCCAGGAATGATAAGATAAAAGGTCCTATGGGGAACACTGATTGCATTTAAATATAAATATAAAATCTTGTAGATTACATGAGAGTAATTCAGTCAGTCTCCATTCTACGCCCCTTTCCTGGTGCAAAGTTGTGAAAGTGGAGCCTTCCTTCTGCAGCATCTGTTGGTTTAGGTTGTGCTAACGTCCCTGAATTCTGTTCTCTCTGCCCTCAGGCCCCCACAGGGAAGTCTTGAGTTTTCGGTCGAGATGCTGCAGTGAGTGATCAGGAGCTTGTGGTTTCATGTGAGGGTGAAGGACATCCCATTTGTCTTCTGGACATTATGGATCTAGGAAGTAGGATGTGGCTCTGAAACTGGTAGTTGTGATGGCAGTGGTTTTCTGATATCTGTGTCTGTCCCTGACTGGAGTTGACCATTCCAAAGTGGCTTTTCAGCACCCCATTTTCATGCCACTGGTAGAGGCAGTAACTCTCACTTTGTACCTGTTCTTTCATATTCTAACATAGTGTTACATTTTGAGTCAAGTAATTCTGTCCCGGGAGCTGTACCGTACATTGTAGGATGTTGAGCCTCTATCATTGAGATGCTCATTGCACCTGTCCCTCTCCCCAGCTTTTACAACCAAAAATGTTTCCAGATATTGCCAAATGTCCCCTGACGGTTAAAATCAACTCCTGTGTGGGCTTCCCTGGTGGCGCAGTGGTTGAGAGTCCGCCTGCCGATGCGGGGGACACGGGTTCGTGCCCCGGTCCGGGAGGATCCCACATGCCGTGGAGCGGCTGGGCCCGTGAGCCATGGCCGCTGAGCCTGCGCGTCCGGAGCCTGTGCTCCGCAACGGGATAGGCCACAACAGGGAGAGGCCCGCGAACCAAAAAAAAAAAAAAAAAAAAAAAAAAAAAAAAAAAAAAAAAAAAAAATCAACTCCTGTGGAGCACTACTCATCTGAAGTCATACAGCCTATTCTACAGTCCTTGTCATCCTCTTGTTTGGTTTTGTGCTGTGTTAAGATTTGAAAAAAGGAAGAAGCTTTCAAATACTTACAGAGAAAGAATTTTGGAACAAGGATCACAGCATGGCTTTCTATCACTGGAGCAGCAGGGCTCTGTTTAGGGAGGTTGAATTACTTTCTACCTGGGTGTGTGACATGAGCAGTGACTGAGCATACTATACTATTCTCCCCAATCCTCATTCTAGAAGTCTTTGAGGAGTCTCTTCCATCCTCACCAATCTCATGGTGCAGGTCTTGGGATTTTAGAAAACCATATAGCAGAAGCATGTTCTAGGCAGAGAATTTACTCTGCCTTACCCTGATGTCGAGTGCATTATTTTGTTTCTTGTGATTATTATTTGTAGTACCCTAAGGGGTACAGTTCTTATATTCTGATAAATTATAAAACAGCTATTTCTTATTCTGTTTCCCTCTCCTCCATTCTCTATTGAATTTTGGGCAGACTTTTTATAGCATCACTTTTCAAATTATAAATTATAATAATGTTCATTTTACAGAATCTGAAAAATTTACAGAATCAATAAAAATTACCTATAATCCATCTGGCCACAGATATCTATTGTTTATATTTGGGTGCATTTTTTGAAAAATGTCATCCCTTACATACCTCTGTATGTGTGTATGCATATATCATATTTGTGATTATATGCTCTGAAACCAAATTTCCATGTTAGTGTATAGTTTTCATGGTGCTTATTCACATAACTGTATTTTATGTAATATTCCACATAACATTACAATGAAAATGTAAATTTTCTTCCCAGTATTCTAAGTCTGTGATTTTTATGGCCAATCTTTGCCATCTTGTCTGTGCCATTCACTTATTCAACAGATATTTACTGAGTAGTTCCAATATGGCAGGTTCTGGCTTAGGCACTGAGTGAGGATACACAGCTAAGCAAGAAATCGTTCCTGCCACTGAGGAGCTGTTCAAGCTGAGACACATGAAGAAACAATTTCAATGCCATTTTCATTGCCGTCACTGCCACTGAAGCTGGTTTTTTTTTTTTTTTTTTTTTTTTTTTTTTTTTTTTTTGCCATCATTTAAAATTAGGTATCGAGTTCCTCATTGCCCAAAGGACTGATTTAGGCAGGAAGCCAGAGATCTCGGGAAGACATGCCAATCAGACACAACGGTGAGCTGTTGACATCAACTGGCGGTCAAGGACAAGGGCATTTTTGTGGATGAAGGCAGGGTCAGTAGCTAATTGGGAGGAGAACTGGAAAAGTGATCGGGGCCACACAGCACAGTGAGTCGTCTGCCCAGCGAGACCTTGAAGAGGCTTTGAAGCAAAAACGTTGTAAGAGAAATTGATGGACCTGTAGCATCACTTAGTGGAACATAGTTTTTGCAGAATGTTACCTTTGGCTTTAGAGTTCAATGTCTGCAACATTTCTTAAAAGAAGGATTGTATCAGAAGTAATTTTCATCCATCCCCTGCTTCCAAGCAGCCACGTCCCTCAGCCATTACAAACAGGCAGGCTTGACTTGGATTCACTAGACGTGTAAAAGGAGTTCTGAAGGTCAAAAATCCTGAAAGTCCAGAAGACTATTGGTATGTTACTGTGGTTCTCCAGATCTAGGGTTTAAATTGGCTAAAAAATAAGGCAGTTAGGTCTGGCTGCCATATAATCACAATGACATTTTGTTGCTCAAAGACACCTTGAAAAGTATTTTTGACCAAAGTCTTCTCTCTGTTCTTGTGGTTCTAGAGTTTTTGTGGACTTCGGTCCTCTTGGGACAAAAGCCAGACTACTTACTGTGAACTGCATTGCGATTGCTGTGGGCAAAGCCACAGCAGTTCCAGCCCTGGGTCTAGACCCACAGAGCTCTGACTTTCCCAGTAGCTGCCTGGAAGGGCTTTGTACCATAACCCAAAGGTGCAGGAAAGTAATAGCCCATCTGGAGAACTTTGGCCAGTAAGTGACAGGAGAGGGGAATGAGCCAGCAGATAAAGTGTTGGTACTATTGCCCTTGATGGACTGTTCTTATTCATAGCCGTCCCATATGGTATCTGAGGGACTGGCTGACTGCACTGTGTTCTTTTGAGAAGCTGAGGCCAACTTGGTGATCCATCACCTGGTCTTGGTTTCCCTTCCTTTCTGCCTCACTTCACCCTTTCTCTCAGTCTTGCTTCCCTAGGATTAAACACCCCTCCGTAAAGTGGGAACACATTTTTAAAATGTATGTCCTACTAACCAAGATTAGATAGTTACAGATAATTCTTAATTTTGAATTTTAATTAATTTCAAAAATGTAAATGAGGAGTTTAGAGACCATCTCCCTGAACATTATTGCAAAAATGACAGATTTCACCTCAGACTAGTGGTGACACTGTAACTAACAGGGCAGTCAGTCAGTGGCAGCAATTTGCCTACAGGGTCACCGTGCCTGTGGGGTGAAAGTATAAGGCTGGAATTAAAGACCATCCATCTGTGTTTGGAGTGTCTTAGAGAAGTGTGTTTTAGGGTGCTAGCATTAGGTCAGTGGGTATCCCTGTTGGGGATAAACATAAATGTTTATAGTCAGAGAGCTCAGTACACTGGAAGTGAGCTTGCACAAATTCCCAGTCCTTCAACTCTGTCCCTGCAAAATGTGTCACTGAAAAACATGAAAAGACCAATTCATCCTACTGATACCTACTACTTTTCAAACAGCCAGCTGGTATTTCTACCAAGGTATGACGTGTACCTGTTCAACCGTATTTTCCTAAATGGAAATGGCACCAAGAGGGAAAAGTTCTCAGGCATAAAATCATAATATACACTTAACACTGAAGGGGATGTTTTCAAATTAAAATAAGGCCCCTAAACCAGAAACTAACATTTCACTAAGTGAAGTAAATTGAGGCTATTGGCTGCTGAGAAATCTTTGAAGAACTGTCTGAGGTATCTAATATCAGTATAACCATATTGCCAATTTTCACTCTTGTCAACAAATAACTTAAAATGTCTTTCAGAAGCAGCAAGTTAAATGCCTAACTCTCATCCCCTGGGGACCAAGGAAGCAAACCAGAGCTCCCACATTCTGGCCACTGATCTATCTGTTGGGGTCAAACTTTTCAGTACTAATAAATATTTTTCTTGTTCCTGATTTAGTCCCAGCTCCAACATTACTTTACTGTAACTTTTCTTTGACAGCTTGTTTCCTTTGAATAGTTTTGTGTTGTGAAAACCAATGGGAAATGAATAATATATACATTTAAAAAACTACCCCTTCTCAACTCTCTCATTATGGCCCACTGTGTTTTTAGTAGCTTGTGTGTTAGAGGAGTGTTTGCCTTATTCATAACTTGAACTTCTAATTTATGAGCCCTTAAAGCTACACTAATCATCAGCACACTATTTATATTGTACTCTAAGGATGTTCCCTCCAACTCCTATTCCAGACAAAAAGAGCATTCTTAAAAGTAATATTCAATGACTTCAATAAACAGGCAGGTCAGGTTGGAACATGAGCCACTGGCATTGATGTGTGGAAGGTAGTATTATAAGAAGTTATTTACTACATGAAATGCCAACCTTGCCAATTTTTAAATGTTAATGGCCTTATGGTGAAGATGAAAAGTTTATGCGTTCCACCTAGGGATTTCAGAATTTTGCAATCTTAGCATGGGAATGGCTTGATTATCTAATAAGTCACTTTTACTTCTCTTTTAATTATAGGTGTTTATGAACTTTTATAAATTTAAAAGCAAAACTTTCTGGTATGTTATGTATAATAATTGAGCCTACAAGACTGAATTTAAGATGCTGGATTTACTGATTTGGGGGGAGGGCAAATTTTTTTTGTTAGTCCTGGGGGGAAAAAATGAACCAAAATAAACTTTAAATGGATTATGCAGATTTGTTTAAGCAAATCCAGAGTGTTCACTGCATGTATAGGAAATTCTAATTGACTCACTGTAACTTGAATGTATCATCTTTTTTTTTTTTTTTTTTTTTTTTTTTTTTTTT
>NW_006772104.1:415001-428172 GCF_000442215.2 Lipotes vexillifer
GCGTCTCCTGCATCGGCAGGCGGACTCTCAAGCACTGCGCCACCAGGGAAGCCCTGAATGTATCATCTTTAGCAAAGAAAGACTTGTCCAGGGCCCAGCTTATTCTAAGAGTCTTCGCCTAAATGTTCATAAAATTTTAGTTCATTACTTACTTTTTATTTATCATTTATGAAGCTACTTTAAAAAATGTTCAACTCAAAAAATATCTTATATTTGGATAATATTCCTTAGATGTATTTCACCTTAGTTGATTGCATACTTATTGCAGTATTTTAGAAAGCTAGCCTTAAAGTCCTTATTTTAAAAGATGATCAAAACTTGCACAAATTACTCATGAGATGCTACTATAGTTAATAATGTGCTATGTGCATGTTATTTGTATGGATGATACCACTAAATCTATCAGGAAGCATTACCCAAACACATGCTTAATAATGGAAAATGTTTTCCTATCTGAAGTTACTTATAATTTCAAGAGATTTAGAGAAATGTATTACATTTTCAAAGTTGAATTCAGGAATAGGTAGAAATTTCTGTGACCATACATAATATTCAAGTTGGAATTTTCATTAATCTTTTTGAGAAACATATTTTGAGCAATCATTAAGTTGTAAGCTAATAAAAATGCTGAAATAATTTAGTCATTATAGAGGATACCTTTCTATCCACCCACTAGTACAAAGAAATGGAATGTAGACAAAAGGTACTCATGTTAGTATCATCAAAGATAATCGTTGTATCTTTTGGTATATTTATTTTTAGTCTTTTATCTATACAGGGCCTGTTTTTGTTTCAAATAGTGCTACGTTCAAATATATAGTGAAATTCTACATTATACCTATGCTACACATGTTTTTCTATGTAATTTCAATGCAGTAATGGTGACATGAAAACGTCAGGTAATTTCTCTTGCAGAAAATAGTTTTAAAAGATTCATCTCTAGAATTTGCCATCTGTATATCCTCTTCTGTGAAATGTATTTTCATGTCTTTTGCTTGTTTTCTTATTGATTGTTTGTTAAGGTTATCTATATACACTAGGTATGAGTGTACCCGGAAAATACACATTAAAACCACAATGAGATATCACTATATAC
The DNA here is from genome assembly GCF_000442215.2 of Lipotes vexillifer. NCBI lineage: Eukaryota > Metazoa > Chordata > Mammalia > Artiodactyla > Lipotidae > Lipotes > Lipotes vexillifer. The sequence goes on from NW_006772104.1 coordinate 416,098, forward strand.
TTATTAGAATGGCTAAAATAAGAGTAACAACACCAAGTGTTGATGAGGAGATGGAGAAACTTGATCACTCAGGCTGATGGGAATGAGAAATGGTACAGTCACTCTGGAAAACAGCTTACAGCTTTTTTTAAACTAAACATTCAATTCCTATATGATACAGCAATTATTCTCTTGGGCATTTGTCCCAAAGAAATGAAAACCTGTGTTCATATACACAAAAATAACAAACTATACACAAATGTTTAAAGCAGCTTGATTCATAATAGCTAAAAACTGGAAATATGCCAGATGTCCTTCAACAGGTAAAGAGTAAACAAAATGTGTATGTATTTATTCCATGACATACTACTCAACAGTAAGAAGAAAATAGCTATTGATATAGCCCACAACTTGGATGAGTTTCTGGGGAATTATGCTAAGTAAAAAAAGTCAATCCCAGAGGATTACATAATATATGATTCCATTCATATAATATTTTGAAATGACAATATTCTAGAAATGGAATACAGATCAGTTGTTTCCAGGGGTTAAGAAGGGTTGGGATGGGAGGGAGGTGGATATGGTCATGAAGGGCAGCACAAGGGATCCTTGTGGTGCTAGAACTGTTGAGTATCTTGACTGTAGTGGTGGATACACAAACCTAGAACACAACTGATAAAATTTAATAGAAGGAAATACACACACACACACACACACACACACACACACAAGTGAAACTGGCCAGTGTGGAGAAGGTAAGTTTATTGTATCAGTGTCAATACCCTGTTTGGGATGTTGCATTGTAGCTTTCCAAAATGTTCTTATTGAGGGAAATTGAGTAAAGTATACATGGAATCTTTCTTTATTATTTCTTACAACTTCATGTAATTTACAATTATCTCAATAAAAACTACCCTAACCTCCCTTAGCAGTATGAAGGAGAAGGTGATAGAGTTCAGAGCACAGAAACGTCTGAACTTCAAAGAAGAACTTTTGAAAGTGGAAGAGCTCCAAAGGTGCTAATGTCCAAAATCTGAGTATAAATTCTCCTCAAATTCCTAACTCACCACAAAACTACATATGCTTGGAATTAAGACAGCCTAGAAAAAAGTGAAATAGAAACTAGAGAATCAGCTGCCACTAAAATTCAGAACCGCTGCTGGTGAGGTTTGTGACTTTGCTGCATTTTTGGCTGAGTGTGTTCTCCAAAACACACAAAACTCAAGTGGCAGAAAGCAGGACGCTTCCTTATCTTAAGTGTCAGAGGTATGAAATTGAGGCTGGAAAAACATCTGGAAATTTAGAGGAAAGCCCCCAGAAACCAAATAACCGCAGAATGAGCCCTAAAATCTAAATGTAAAGTATACCCAAATTTTTGGCTGACAGCTAAACTCTGCAGGCACAGGGAGACTCCCAGGGCATGAGCCAAACAAGCAGCAGCTGGAAGCCAAAGAAAATTGATCAAACACCAGCTGCTGCACACTGTAGGGAGGACTATTTCACAGTTTGATTCTGGGCAAGTAAATTGCCTGCTAGAACAAAAAAATAAAACCAGTCATCCTCAGAATATCCCAGAGTCACTACAAAGTATAATCTACAACATACAGTCTCAAAGCAAAAATTACTAGATATGAAAAGAAGCAGGAAAGTGCTTCTTTGCCTAATTGTGACAGTCTATAGAAACTGAAACTAAGTGGGCCCTGACAATGTATTGAGCAAAGATTTCAAAAAGGCAATTTAAAATACATTCAGATAATTAAAGGAAAATATAATTAATGAGTAAACAGATAGGAAATTTCAACAGAGAGATATAAGCTGGAAGAAAAAAAGCAAATGAAAATTTTAGAGCTATAAAGTATGATACTGGATATAAACACCTCATTATATGAAATCATCAGAAAATTTGAAATAGCAAAAAAAAAAAATCAATGAAATTAAACTATCAGTAGAAATTACCCAATCTGAACAGCATGGAGAAAAATATTTAGCAAAAATAAACAAAACCCCAGAGAACTGTGGAGCAATATTTAACAGTCTAATATACGTGCAAATGGAGTCGCACAAGGCAAAGTGAGAGAAAAGGAAAAAAAAAAACTGAAAAAAGATTGGTCAAATCTTCTTAAATTTGCAAAAGAAAACCCATTAACTTAGAAATCCAAGAAGCTCAATGAAGCTCAAATACACACACACACACACACACACACACACACACACACACACACACATAACCAACAGTTCAATCTCAGTATCAGTATACCGTAGTAGAACACCTGAAAACCAAAGATAGAAAATGTTGAAAGCAGTGAGAGAATAAAAACACATCACATGCAGAGAACCAACAATATGATCAACAGCTGACATATCACCAGAAATGATGCAGGCCAAAAGACATTGGACTTACATATTCAAAGTGTAGAATAATTTAAAAAAACAAAACCAACCAACCAAAAAAAACCCCCCATGGCTGTCAAGAAATCTATAGTTAGTGCAAATGTTCTATAAACATGAAAATAAGATAGAAGTTTTTGACAAAAATTTAGAAGACGTATTGCTAGCAGACTAGCACTTCAAGAAATACTAAAGGAATGTCTTTAGGTTCAAAGGAACTGACTCCAGATGGTAACATGGATATTCAGAAAGAAATGAGATGCACTGGAAAATATACATATGTGGTGAAATATAAGAGGTTATACAAGTAATTTTTTTCTTCTCTTAATTTCTTAAAAACTGCAGTGTAGGATGTATAAGATGTATTAAGATATATGACAACAGTGGCACAGAGGAGGGTGCGTAGATGGAATTATACTGTTTCAAGATTCTGATATTTTTAAAAAGTCATAATTCAATATTAAATATAAGTAGATTATCATGAGTTAACAATGCATGTTGTTATTCCTAAGCAACTAATAAAAAATAATGCAAAGAAATACAATCAAAAGTTAATAGGGATTAAAATGACTTACAAAAATATTTTCAGAAAACCAAAGAAGATAGGAATTCCAGAAAGAAGAGAGGAACAAAAAGGAGATGAGACAAATAGGAAGTACATAGTACAATGGCGGATTAAAATACTGCTATACAACAATCACATTGATATAAATAGATTGCCTATACTAATTAAAAGGCATAGCTTGTTGGATTAGATTAAAGAAAAAAGATCCAACCATATTCTGTCTACAAGAGATGTATATGGTACATAAATAAATTGGAAGTAAAATGATGGTAAATGATACAGTATTCAAATAGTAAGCATAAGAAGAAGGGGATGGATATACTAATATCATATAAATTAGACTTTAAGACTACGAGTAATAGAGACAAGGAGAGATATTTGATCCTAAAAAGATCAATACAACAGGAAGATAAAACAATTATAGATTCTGTATATCTAATGAAGCAAGAAATGAGAGAACTGAAGAAATAGACAATTTAACAGTTAGTAGCAAGTATAGTTAAAAGTTTCAATATTTCCCTCAGTAATTGATAGAATAAAGAGAACAACAGTAAGGATATACAACAGTAAGGAATCAACTTGACCAAACTGACATTTATAAAATAGTCATACCTAAACAGCAGAATATACATTCTTTTTATGAACACTTGGAACACTCACAAAGAAACACTAATACAGGGCTATAAAACAAGTCCCAATGATGAAATAATAAAAATGAAAGGAGAAATCAAGAAAGAGAATATTATGAACAATTTTATGCCATTAATTTTGACACTTTAGATGAAATGGACAAATACCTTGAAAAGCACAATTTGCTAAATCAGCCTCAAGAAGAAATAGCCCTATGTACATTAAAGACATTAAATTCATAATTTTAGAAGGCTCCAGGAAAGAAAAAAGTAGGACCATCTGGCTTCACTAGTGAAATTTATCAAACATTTGATAAAGTATACCAATCTTTCATAAATTCTTTCAGAAAAATAGAAGAGTCCGCTTCCCAATACATTTTATGGAGCCAGTATTGCATTGACACCAATACCAGATTAAGATATCTCAAGAAAACTACACACCATCTATCATGAATATAGATGCAAAAATTCTTAACGTTATATTAGCAACTCAAGTTCAGCACTATATAAAAAGAATAGTTCATTCCAAAAAAGAAAGTTTAATCCCAGGAATCCAAGATTTGTTTAACATTCAGTATATCAATCAATGTAACTTATATTAATGGAATAAAGTAGAAAAACTGTTTGATCATCTCGATAGTCATAGAAAAAATATGTGGGGGCTTCCCTGGTGGCGCAGTGGTTGAGAGTCTGCCTGCCGATGCAGGGGACACGGGTTCGTGCCCTGGTCCGGGAGGATCCCACGTGCCGCGGAGCGCCTGGGCCCGTGAGCCATGGCCACTGAGCCTGCGCGTCCAGAGCCTGTGCCAGCCTGTGCTCCACAACAGGAGAGGCCACAACAGTGAGAGGCCTGTGTACCACTAAAAAAAAAAAATATATATATATATATATATATATATATATATTTGAAAAAAAATTAACACCCATTCATGATAGAAATTCTCATAAAACCAGCATTAGAAAGAAAAAAAAACTTTCTTAACTTGGTAAAGAGCAGTTACAATAAGTTCACAGTACATCATACTTAGAAAAATATTAAGCATGCTTTGCCTAAAGTCTGCTATGAGTCAAGAATGTCTGCTTTCACCACTTCTACTCAGTATTATACTGGAGGTCCAAATCAGTGCAACAAGATAAGAAAAAGAAACAGAAGGCATCCGTGGAAAGGAAGAAAGAAAACTATCTTTATTTGCAGATGACATTATCATGTATGTAAAATTCTAAGAAATATATTTTAAAAGCTGTTAGAACAAGTAAGTTTAGTAACTTCATGGCGCATGAGGTCAATATACAAAGTGAACTGTATTTCTAACAGCAGTAATGAATTGTTAGAAATTGAAATTAAAAGTACGATTGAATTTACAATGACACCTGAAATAAGCAGAGTACTTAGGAATAAATTGAACAAAGATTGATATGTAGGACCTGTATACTAAATACTACAAAACTGTACTGAGATAAATTAAAGAAGGCCTAAATAAATGGAGCGAGATAATATGTTCACAGATTGAAGACGAAATATTATTAAGATGTCAATTATCCAGTTGATATATAGATTCATTGCAATTCCCACCAAAATTCAGGATTTTTGTAGAAAATGACAAGCTGTTTCTAAATTTATATGGAAATAAAAAGGGCCTGAAATTGCCAAAGTAACTTTGAAAAAGGGTAACGTTGAAGGAATTGTACTACCTGATTTCAAAACTTAGTATCAATCTTAGTAGAAATCTACCATGAACAAGGCATATCATGGTCATGTTTAAAAGATAGACAAATCAATCAGAGGAGCAGAGTAGAGAAAAGAAATAGATCTGCACATCCACGGTCAACTGATTTGCAACAAAGTTGCCAAGTTCATTCAATAGGGGAAAGGAGAGTCTTTTCAGCAAATGGTCCTGGTATAGTTGATGTGGTGGGCAAATGGTGCCCCCCAGAATGCCTGCATCCTAATCCCCAAAACCTGTGAATATGTTTGGCTACATGGCAAAGAGAAATTAAGGTTGCAATGGAATTCACTTTATTAACCATAACATAGGAAGATTATACCGAATTATCAAGCTGAGCCCAGTATAATCATAAGGATCCTTAAAAGAGGAAGAAGGAGGCAAAAGAGAACCAGAGAGATGGCAAAGGCGAGAAACACTTGGTCCAGTGCTGCTGGTTTTAAAGAAACCATGAAGGAAGACGGCCTTGAGCCAAAGAATGTGTGCAACCTTTATAAGCTAGAAAGGGCAAGGATGTGAATTCTCCCCTAGAGCCCCCAGAAGGGAACACAGCCCTGCTGACAACTTGATTTTGACTAAGTGAGATCTACATTGTACTTCTAACATAAGGAAGTATAAGGTAATAAATTGGTGTTGTTTTAAACCAGTAATCTTGTGTCAATTCCCTATAACCATAGAAAAGTAATATAGTTGGATATCTGTATGGGGGGAAATCTCAACTCTTATTTTATACCATTCTCAAATTGAATGGAAATGAATCATAAATCGAAATGTAAGACCTAAAACCATAAAAATTCGGGACAAAAACAGGAAAACCATCTTTGCATTCTTGGTTTAACCCCAAATTTCTTAAGTATGACACTGTAAGCATGAACCACAGAAGAAAAAATTGGTCAATTGGACTTCATCAAAGTTTGAAACAATTTCTCTTTGAAAGCCTCTGTTAAAAAATAGAAAGGTAATTGCTTAGTAGAAAATATTTGCAAAACCATGTATCTGACTAAGGACTGGTGTTCAGAATATGTAAAGAACTTAGAAAACATGCAACCCAATAATAAATGGGCAAAAATTTGAAGAGACACTTCACTGAGGAAAATACATGATGACGAATAAAGACATTGTACATGCTCCATATCACTGATCATCAGGGAAATGAAAATTAAATTCTCAAAGAACAATCACTTGATACCCACTAGAATGGCTAAAATTTAGAAGACTAATGATGACTAAATCTTGGCAAGACTGAAGCCAATGGAACTCTAATTTATTGCTTATGGAAATACAAACTTGTCACAGCCATTCTGAAAACAGGTTGGCAGTTTCCTATAAAGTTAAATATTCACTTGTTTTAATGATCCATCAACTCTTTTCCTAGGTATTTACCCATGAAAAATGAAACATAGGTCTATCCTAGGATTTCATAGCAGCATTATGTATAATATCAAAAAACTAGAGTAAAGCAAAATTTCCATCACCTGGTGGATGGATAAACAAAATGTGATGTATCCAAACAATGGAATACTATTCCACAGTAAAAAGGAGCAAACTATTGATAGATGCAATGATATAGATGATTCACAAAATCATTATGCTGAATAATACAACTTAGGTACAAAAGATTATATACTTTATGATTCCATTCATATGCTATTCTAGAAAAGGCAAAATTACAGTGACAGTGCACATTGACAGTTGCCAGGCGTGAGGGAAGAGAAGTGATTTCAAAGGGGTAAGAGGAAGCTTACTTAAATGGGAGAAATGTTCTCTGTCTTAGGTAGATGGTAGTTACAAGGCTGTGTATTTGGGCAAAACTTGTCAGACTGTGACAAGTTAAAATGGGTGCATTTTATGAAATGTAAAGCATATCTCAGTGAAGCTCTTAAACAATTAAAATATAATGACCTTGTGTTTGTCATGTTTATTGCTCTGATGTAATTAACACTAATAATAAATAATATTTACTGAGTTCCTGCTAGTGGGTTTGTACTTCTTGAATTATGAGACTCTGTGAGCCCTAGTTGCCTTATAGAAGTATTGCAAATAACCCAGATAGGTCATTCAAAATAGATCAACTGTTGTGCATGGGGACCAGTTAATTGAAAGGGGCATAGGGCAATTAAAGAGTCCTGGTATGAATATCTGGTGTAGATAAAATGGTGCATCACTGTGTATCATTCCTGGAAATAATGACAGTAGTGTCTCCCTGAAGATTATTATAAGGATTAAATGAAGTGAATCATGTGAAATGCTTAGCACAGTGGTTGACACCTGATTCATCCTCTGTACAAAGCAGTTGTTACCTTCATGCAATGTGAACTTTTTCCGTGGAGGGGTGTGCATCCAGACAGTAGCAGTCAAATGTTGTTTCTGCCTGTCCAGAATATCTTCCCCTTTCTTCAGGTAACAAAACATCCTATTTTTCCTTTGAGCAACTGCCCTCTTCCCAGTCAATGGGGGTCCTAGTAAGGCAGTGAATACCCTGAAGGTACTCAGGCAGGCCCAGTTGGAATGTTTGATCCCTGTGCTGCAGTGATTAGATCAAGGGAGGCTCTTGATCCAAGCCAGGTCAATTAGAAACTTACCTGAGATTTAGCAACTCAGTGATGTAAGTTAGTGTTGGAGGGACTTGCAGCTTTTTGCACCTTGTTGGAAAAGCCTGAGAATGCAGCCCTCACCAAGGTAGAAGAATTAAAAGCTAAGTACAACAGAGCCCTAGGGACAATGTTCGTGCTGCTGCAGTCAGCTGAACCTGTGACTTTGCAGTGTCATGAGTGAATGAAACATGTCCTGTACATGTCCTTTTGCCTAAAACCAGTTTGATATAGGTTTCTGCCATGCGCAACCAAAAGAATCCAGTGTTTCTAACATTAATTTGGGAAAGACCCTTTTCTCATGCATACAGTTGTTTTCATTTCTTTACTTTTTTATTGAAGTATAGTTGATTTACGGTATTGTGTTAGTTTCAGGTGTACAGCACAGCGATTCAGTTATATGTATAGGTGTGTGTATGTACATAGTCTTTTTCATATTCTTTTCCCTCATGGGTTATTATAAAATATTGAATATAATTCCCAGTGCTATATAGTAGGTCCTTGTTTGTTATCTATTTTATATATAGTAGTGTGTGTATGTTAATCCCAGCCTCCTAATTTATCCCTCCCCAACACCTTTCCCCTTTGGCAACCATAAGTTTGTTTTCTACGTCTGTGAGTCTGTTTCTGTTTTGTAAATAAGTTCATTTGTATCATCCTTTTTTGATATCGTATGATATTTGTCTTTGTCTGCCTTACCTCGCTTAGTATGATAATCTCTAGATCCATCCATGTGGCTGCAAATGGCATTATTTCATTCTTTTTTGTGGCTGGGTCATACCCCATTGTATATATATATACCATATCCTCTTTACCCATTCATCTGTCGATGGACACTTAGGTTGCTTCCACGTCTCGGCTATTGTAAATAGTGCCGCTCTGAACATTGGTGTGCATGTATCTTTTCAAATTATGGTTTTATCTGGATATATGCCTAGAAGTGGGATTGCAGGATCATATGGTAGCTCTATTTTTTTTTTTTTTTAAGGAACCTCCATACTGTTCTCCATAGTGCCTGTACCAGTTTACATTCCCAACAACATAGTAGGAGAGTTCCTTTTTCTCCATACCCTCTCCAGCATTTATTATTTGTTTTCATTTGTATGGTTTTTATTTTTTTATTTATTTGAAATTTTAATTCTCATGATCCATTATTGATGGTAAAAGTTGAATATTGCATAATAAACTAGATTTAACAGAAAATATTATTAGGCCATTGCATATAAGGCTATCTGATATTTCCGACATTCAGGCCCACTGAGGCAGTTTGCATTTGAACTGGTTCTAGGCAAAGCCAATACCTAGGAACAAACTATGACAAATTTTGGAGAGTTTTATACATTTATTTAAACTTAGGTATAGCACATTGATTGTTCCAGATCTAGGATAATTGGCACTCATGATACTTAAAATATATCATTAATATAAGGATTTATATCCTTATTTTATATAAAATATATCATTTACATCCTTATATAAAATATATCATTCATATAAGGATTTCTTTAAAAATCCGTATTCATGGTTATGCTGATTATCTCCTCCCTGTGAGCAACTTTGACATTTGAAACCTGGTTCCGCTACTTACTAGCTGTGAGATCCTGAGAAAATTTCCTAATCTCTCTGTTTGTTTTCTCATCTCTGAAATAAGACTGATAATTTTTCCTATTTCTCAGGAAGATGTAAGGACTAAATGCAGCAATATATAGAGGACTTAAAACAGTGCCTGAAACTTACCTAGTGCTAGTTAAGTGTTTGCTATCATCATTGTAATCCATTTTCCTTGCTAAAGCTATGTTTTGATAGGATGAGGAAGAGGATGTAAGCATAGGTTTAAAACATTTCTAACAGCCATTGTAATTAGTGACTGGATTAATGAATTAATTAAGTTGAATGGATGAGAAAGTTTAACTAGTATTTTTAATAAGGTCATTCTTTCCCAATGCATCTTCCTTAGCAGGTGTCTTGCCTGGGATAGGAGCTCACTATGGGTTGAATGAAATAGATTCCTGGTAGTTCATGATCAAGCACACACAATAACCTCGTTGACCCTATGATATTGGAAAGTCTGAGTCCTCATAGGCGACTTGCTTGCTAATTATAGTTATCTCTTCTATGAGTAAAACCTTAACAGTGGCAACAGAAACTTAGCCATAAAATGAAAGCCTTTCTATTAGCTGTCTCTGCTAACTTAAACAGTATTTTGAACAGAATTTTGTGTTTTGTGTAAGATACCTTAGGATTATCTTTTTGCTGTTACTGAACTCTGTGGACAACAGTGGTATCATGAGATGCACTTCCTGGTCCCACAGAGCTATACTTTTGAATACCTGTGTCAGATGCTATATTATTCTCTCCTTTCCCTCAGTGTTAGACACCACTTTTTGCTCAAAGTATGTCTTACCAGCTCCCCTTCCCTTTATCATTTGTCTTTTACAATAGCCTTTGTACAGGGAAATGAAATAACTAAAATTGTTCAAAGTACGTCTAAAATAAGAGTAAATAAGTCATTAGTGAGTACACTTTCCTAAGAGTAAAATACATTAGCTGATATATTTTATACATGGTAGTGCCTCTGGGTTCTGTTTGGTGTCTTATTTAGCGCAATCGTCCACCCGCAGGTGAATCCCATATGTGAGTTTACTTAAAAAGCTTCTCTCTCTGAATGAGCTGTTCTTGTAAGGTGTATGGTAAATCCACGAGCTCAATTGGTGGGGCTTGTATTTAATGTTAGTTTTAAAACAGGTGATATGGGTAATATATCTTGTGTTTGGTTATGTAACACATGAACAGGAAAACCTGAGGATTTAAAGGTAAAAATTCCTACATAATATCTACAATATACCACTTGGACATGCAGTGGATTTTTCAATGTTATAAAAACTTAGTTTTTAATTGGAATTGTCTAAGTGTTACGGTCTTCGTTAAGCATCTGATTGATGCCCAAACTTGCATTTTTATCTTGCAAAATGTGTAAAATAGTTCATAGTTATAGTGATTTAAACTTAAATTAGGATTTGGGGTAAAAGCTTCACGTGGCCCTTCGGTAAATAACAATAAGAGATTATGATTAAGAAAATGAATCTATCACTTGTGGTCAACTGTATAATAGCAAAGTGAGTCTCCCTTACTAGGAAATACAATATGCCATTATTTAAAATAAAGGATGAGGGATGTTCAGTGACACTGACAACATACTGACTTGATATAGAGCTTCTTTTAATTTTGTTCTCACTGTTTGGGCTCTAGGCAATAGCTATGGAGGTAATGACGGCGTTTTCATAGATGCTGGTATGCTTTCAGGGGAGACTGTCACAATATGGAGGAGTCACAACTTTCACCCTTAGGCTACACTAAGGGGTCTGGTCTTGCCTCCTCTAAGTCACATAATTCTCATTTTATGTTAATACAAGTTATGCCTCATTATCAAGGGGAGAGTATATTTCTGAATTATTATCTCTTCCAGAAGAGTTATGAGTGTAACCTCCATTAACACTGGGGAATATTAAGAAGGCGACTCTTTGAACGTTGAGATAAAAATATGTCCCTCTAGTGGAGGGTTATATTTTATCCATAACTGAGTAATGTTGACTCAAGTGACCTATATTGAGAAATAGATTTAATAGTGGAAAGATTGTGGATTGATGGATCCCTGCCAGGCAGAAACAGAAAGTTCAGAGCATTAACAGTAAGTGGAGGAATGAATATAGGACATGATGTTATTCCCAAAATTATCAGGAAGAGAAAACATAATAGAGGGAAAAAAATAGTGTGAACTGTTTCCCACCCCTACCTTCCCAGGTGTTCATGTCAGTGTTTCCTCTGACAGAGTTTTTGATTCAGATTTCTCTTTTGAAACAGTCAGTGTCTTATAGGTTCTCATCTAATCAGAAATAAACCCAAAGCGTTATTTTTGTAGCAGTCACTGTGTCTTCAGTGTACAATTCTCTGAAGCCCATTTGCTGGTGTTCTAAGAAAATTTGCTGCTTCATCTGTGATAAAACCAGCATACATAGTAATCTTCCAATTTAAAGTCCAGATAAGAATATTTTCTAGCCCTCAGAGCAATCTAAGAGTCTCTCTCTAACAGAATTGCTTCTTCATGGAAGGAAGTTTTGGGAGTAAGTTACTCTGGTTCTTTCTCCTCCTTCCTTCCTCTCTCCCCACCCCCTGCCTCCTGCCTTCATCCTGCCCGCTCT
>NW_006772104.1:428205-467226 GCF_000442215.2 Lipotes vexillifer
CGCTCTTCCTCCCCACCCTTCTCCTTTCTTTCCTCTCCCCTCTTCCTCTTTCCCCTCCCTTTCTTCCTCCCACATTAGTCCCTGTAACATTGCTGAAAAAATCTGTCCCAGATTTTAAGTGCTTTGAAATTTTTATGATAGAAAATGCACCCGGAATTTAATCTGATTATTTAGAAAAGACCTGCAGATTCAATTTCTTGTAATAACTTGCTACTGTCTTGTTGACTTGATGTCTTTAGGACTTAGCTAGCGTCATCTGAAGTGGGTGGTAAAATGAAAACAAACCAACAAATAAAAAAACCCAAACAACTTGTATTTCTTCAATATGTAATATAGACTGAAAACTGTTTCAAAAATTTAGGAACTGTATCTCTGATTCTTTTCTGTCCTGGGTGCATATAGGAATTTAGATGTGTGGGTGTGGTGCATTAAACTATTTTTAAGGCTGATTTCAAGAAGAGCAATCATCAAGCCACAAGCAAAACTCTGAAAGATGTAGAGTCCTGAGTTGTATAACTCTGCTTCTGAGTAGTCATGGCCTTTGATCTTTGAACTGAGGGCTTGTATCTGCACCATCACTTCCTGAATGATCTAATTACTTCCGGGCTTTGGTCTATAAATCAGACATTTTGACATTCAATAGCACAGCTGCCTTCCTTAGAATCTAAGGATGTAGATTGATTCCTCACATAGGCGTTCTTAGAAAACATAAGACTTGCTAGTATCATTAAGGCAATAAAATGTTTTTTTTTTTTTAAAGAATTATATACTTAAAGGAGCTTGATTCAAGTTGAAGCTCAATCCTTTTTGCTCTTTCATATTCTGGGGCTAATTTTATTAAAATCAGTGACTCCTGCAGGGCTCAACACATAGTATAAGTTCATTAAATGTTGGTTTATACGGAGGGGGAGAAGTGATCTCTAATGACCCCCATCTTTCTGGAAATCATACCCTGTCTCTTTCTTCAATGAAAAGAATTAAAAAATTTGAAAGTTGAATCGAAAATCTGAAGTTTTTAACACCCTTCCAGACACTGGAAGACTTGTCATCACAGTCACCTAACAGCATTAACCTCTGTATCCCTTGACTTGGCTTGTCTTGTTGAAGGTTCCACCTTAAAATCTGTCTATACTGATATAATGTGATCCCCAAGATAAACTGTAAAATGCAAAGGAGCAAGAAGGGGAGCAAGTATACATCTATACACATAAATATACATAATATACTTTTGTGTATATATATACATTATGTATACATACATATACTTTTGTCTATACATATACATTATGTATACATTATGTATCTCTGAAAGGATGCATAGGAGTTGGCAATGAGATTGCCTTTAGAATGAGGCAGAGGGAAGAAGACAAATTTAAGTTTCACTCTATGTGCCTATTTAAATTTGAAAATAAGATTAAAAGTAACTTCTCCTACGTAATTATTCACAGTACTAAGCTGAAATTAAAGCTGATCTCCTCAGTTAGGTGTCTCCTAATTATATATCAATAATAAGGTGCCTACCCCAGTACCTTGACAAAAATCTCTTGTACATATGTTGATTAGATAATTTTTTTTATAATGTGACAGATGGAAAATGACCAGATCAAACTGTTAATTACTGTCTAAGCATTGGCTTTATCACTTTAGGTCTACAGGAGTTCCATTGAGAAATAAATGTAGAAGGTTCTGATGCAAGTTGGGGCATTTTTATAAAACCAACTCCAGGTTTCTGTGTACGAATGTCTCAATGGAATCTTGTGGGGTCTCTGAACATACTACTGTAATATAATATATAGTATTCCTATATGTTATGTATTGTTACAATACATGATATATTATGTTATGTAACAATACATAATATATAGGGATACTAAGTTGTAGCTGAGCCTCAATGCAACTAATGATTTAGGGTTAAAAGAAAATTTTGAAGAACTGATGAAAAAAAGGGTATGGTCTGTGTGTCACTTAAGTACAGTTGAGTAAAGAACCACCCAAAATGTGATGACTTAAAATAACAAGCATTTATTTGGCTCATGACTCTGCTGGGCTGTCCTAGTGTGGGCCGGTCTCCCTCACATGTGTGTGGCCATTTGGGAGTGACCATGATAGAGCTGCAGGTTGGCTCTGCTTATTAGTTTGGGCTCTCATGCATGTCTGGGATCACAATTAGGCTGACTGGCCTGTGACTCACATTGTCTTCCCAACTCCTGCATGCGAGCCAGAGGTTGTTCCATGACCAAGGCAGAGTACCCAGAAACAAAGTGGTGGCTCAAGTGATCTCTTGAGGCCCAAATTTGGAAGGGGCATTCTGCCCCCCTTTACTGCCTTCTCTTGCCAGGCACACCACAAGCCAACCCAGCTCCAAGGGGCTGGGAAGTAGACTCCACCTCATGCTGGAAGGCCTTCAAAGTCAGTCTTCCAAAAGAATGGGCCCTTAAAAGGAAACCCCTTTTGTCACATGGTCTTGAGCTTTATGGCAGGCACCCTGAGTTGGGTGAAATGTATGTATTTAAAAATTTTTTAATTGTTTTCCAAAAAGTTTTAAAAAAGAGTAATTGATTTTAACTCTGTTTTGGGAATATGTCATACTAATTCCATGTCTTTTATTTGTTTTCATATCCTTCTACCACAATAATAAAAGTTGTAATTTACTGAGAACTCCAAATGTGCGAGATACTATACAACTCATGAGGTGTTTATATACATTTATCTCTCAGGTTTACCACTACAATGTAAGATATCGTTCCCATTTTTCGGATCAGTAAACTAAGTTTCATCAGTTGACAGTGAGTGACAGACCAGGCCATTAATCCAGATCTGTGTGGCTATAAAGTTCAGGCCTTTTCTTAGTACAGTGGAGTTCCATATCTGGGATTAATTTTTGTGAATTCAACCACGGGTGCACCACAGAGGGGCCAGATCTGGGGATTTGGAGAGAATGAAAGAGAAAATAATTTAAGTATTATGGATAACTAGCCAGCCATTTTACACAACGAATGTGTGTCCTACAGGAACTCTGATTTGGGGACTATAAATCTACTGTTAGCTCAGGTAATGACAGCTCCAGGTGCCTCTGAGATGGATGTGATTTTGATATTTTTGTTTCTTTGTAGTAATATGGCTCTAACTTCAAGCCAGCTCCTTTATCTCATAGTAAATCAGAGGAAAAAATGGTCAAATTAGTGTTAGAGGAAAAATCATCTATCTTGTAGGGTTGTGAGTTGTAATTCAATCTCTGGTCTGTCACATTATTGGAGAATTTTCAGGGGTAATTTCGACTCTACATACTTTTTATTTTAAGAGCAAAGTTCTGACCCTAAACCTCAATAGTATGCAAATCCAGTTAACTATGCTATATTTTCTAGAGGAACAGATTTTAATGTTTGTGTAATAAAATGCCTTTCTGAAGCGGGGTACAAAATATTTATTTTGCAATCTTCAGGTGTGTTAACCTAGTTAAGCCTATCAGGAAAATAAGTGGCAGAACTACAACAATGCTACTGCAATGCTATGAAAACACTACTCCACCCATTTTGTAGAAGAACTAGATTTTGCATTGTGTTTTGTGAATGTATCACTAGTTAATTTGTAAAGAATATTCTGGAAGGAAGAAGATAGTCTTGTTATTAAGTACACAGCTGTTTATTCTCAAATTAACATAAAGACAGTGTATAAATTGAATTGAGCAAATGAAATGATCTTGTCACAAGCATTTTATTTTTATTTTATAGGCCTACATTTTTATTTAGCTATGATTTACGTAGAGAAATGTACACATGGAAGTGTACAGTTAAATATAGCTTCACAAACTGTATACACCTGTGTGAGCAGCACTCACAAACAAGCACATTAGAAGCCCCCTCATGCTTTTGCTCAGATATGACTCACCTAACCCACAGAATAACAACTATTCTGACTTTTCACAAGACAGACTAATTTTGCCTACATTGTACTTTATATAATGGAATCATATGGTATGTACTTTTTGTGTGTCTGACTTTTTTTTGGAAATTTTAAGGTTTTTTTTTTTTTTTTTTTTTTTTTGGTTCCAGTTCAGGGCTACTAAAAATAATGCTGCTATGAATATTCAAATACATATCTTTTATGAACATGTACACATTTCTGTTGTGAATGTACCTAGGAGTGGAAATTTTGGGTCATGGACCATGCATGTTTTCATCTTTGGTAGAAAATGTCAGTTTCCAAAAGTGGTTGCCAGTTAACACTCACATCAGAAATATATGAGGACTCCTAACCCATGTTATTTTCCATTGCTTTTATTTTAGCCAGTATGGCTACCTTACCTAAAATATTGTAATGATCGAAGTTTCCTATATTTTACATATATCACTATATACATATATATAATATATTTATATTAAAAATATATTTTTTATAATTGATAACCTGGAACACTGAGATTATATATATATATATAAAATCTATTAATATAATCTATTATATATGTATATAATATATGTAATATATTTTATAAATATATAATCTCAGTGTTCCAGGTTAGCCAAGAAGATAATTATTCAAAGAAACCTCTGATTAAATGGAAGATATTATTCTTCACAGAGTTATAACTCTATTCAGAGTTATTATTCTTCACCTGAAACTCACCTTCATGGAAACAGAACACAGAAAAATTATAGATTTAAGTCAAGAGTGATAGCAGCTAGTTTGTGTGTGTGTGTTTTTTTAACCTCCCTTATCTCATCAAACTGTCAGGAATGACTAACCCATGCTTTATATTCATTTAAAAAACAAACTTTTTAATGCAACAATCTTTTTTTTCATATTTCCTAAATATGGTCAAGGTCTGATTAAAGTTAGAAAACAATCTTTTCAAAGTGGCCTTTTGCATTATAATCCTAAAACCAATTCTATGTAGAAGAAACACCTATGTGGCTTCCTTTTCTTAGCATATGCTTAAGTTAAAGAAGGAGCCCATGTATACATGTCACTTCCCCTTTTGCAGCTCAAACAATAAACTGTTTATCAAAATAGTAAATCTCTAGAGAACATGTGATATTTGGAGAATTAAAGTTTTCATTAGTATTTGATTAGGGAATTATATATTATAAAGTCAATAATAAATCAAAGGAACAGGATAGAAAGCCCAGAGATAAACCCATGTACATATGGTCATGTTATTTTTGATAAAGGAGGCAAGAATATACAATGGAGAAAAGACAGCCACTTCAATAAGTGGTGCTGGGAAAACTGGACAGCTACATGTAAAAGAATGAATTTAGAACACTCTCTAACACCATATACAAAAATAAACTCAAAATAGATTAAAGGCCTAAATGTAAGGCCAGACACTATAAAAGTCTTAGAGGAAAATATAGGCAGAACACTCTATGACATAAATCACAGCAAGATCCTTTTTGACCCATCTCCTAGCGAAATGGAAATAAAAACAAAAATAAACACATGAGACCTAATGAAACTTAAAAGCTTTTGCACAGCAAAGGAAACCATAAACAAGACCAAAAGGCAACCCTCAGAATGGGAGAAAGTATTTTCAAATGAAGCAACTGACAAAGGATTAATCTCCAAAATATACAAGCAGCTCATGCAGCTCAATATCAAAAAAACAAACAACCCAATCCAAAAATGGGCAGAAGACCTCAACAGGTATTTCTCCAAAGGAGATATACAGATTGCCAACAAACACATGAAAGGATGCTGAACATCACTAATCACTAGAGAAACGCAAATCAGAAGTACAATGAGATACCACCTCACACCGGTCAGAATGGCCATCATCAAAAACATCTACAAACAATAAATGCTGCAGAGGGTGTGAATAAAAGGGAACCCTCTTGCACTGTCGGTGGGAATGTAAATTGATACAGCCACTATGGAGAACAGTATGGAGGTTCCTTAAAAAACTAAAAATAGAACTACCATACGATCCAGCAATCCCACTACTGGGCATATACCCTGCGGAAACCATAATTCAAAGAGAGTCATGTACCACAATGTTTATTACAGATCTATTTACAATAGCCAGGGCATGGAAGCAACCTAAGTGTCCATCAACAGATGAATGGATAAAGAAGATGTGGCACATATATACAATGGAATATTACTCAGCCATAAAAAGAAACGAAATTGAGTTATTTGTAGTGAGGTGGATGGACCTAGAGTCTGTGAAGTAAGTCAGGAAGAGAAAAACAAATACCATATGCTAATGCATAAATATGGAATCTAAAAAAAACTGGTTCTAAAGAACCTAGGGGCAGGACAGGAACAAAGATGCAGACGTAGAGAATGGACTTGAGGCCACAGGGAGTGGGAAGGGTAAGCTGGGACGAAGTGAGAGAGTGGCATGGACATATATATACTACCAAATATAAAATAGATAGCTAGTGGGAGGCAGCCGCATAGCACAGGGAGATCAGCTCAGTGCTTTGTGACCACCTAGAGTGGTGGGATAGGGAGGGTGGGAGGGAGGCTCAAGTGGGAGGGGATATGGGTATATATGTATACATATAGTTGGTTCACTTTGTTATAAAGCAGAAACTAACACACCATTGTAAAGCTATTATACTCCAATAAAAATGTTAAAAATAAATTTTTTAAAAATAGCATTTTTGTGGATTGCTCAATAAATTATAAATAGATAAGAAAAAGTTAAAATAATAGAAGTTATAGTAAGACAGCATTACTCTACAGAAACTGGCGGCAGAACTTTAAAAGTTGGTGTTTCTTAGTTTAAGTATTGTGTTGCAAGAGGCTTTATAAATCAAGGATATAGTCATTTTTAGGTGATATTATTTTGACTTGCTTGTATGCATTGGTTCATTTCTAGTAACCTTAGTGGAAAGGTCACAAGAAGCATTGAGCCAAGTATACTTAACCACTAATTATTTTAATTATTCTTTAAAAATAAGCCATATGAAAAGAGACCGTTCATATTCATTTGCAGATCATGACTTTTCTGAATGTTATTCTAATCTTATGGGTAAATAGCAACTGAGGTGAGCAGAGTGTCTTTTAAACATGTAAGCCATCTTTGGGGCAAGACCAAAAAAATTCAAAAAATATATTGCCATTTGCAGCAAGATGGATGGACCTAGAGAATATTATATTTAGTGAAGTAAGTCAGACAGAGAATGACAAATATTACATAATATCACTTATATGTGGAAACTAAAAAATCTCTATACAAAATAGAAACAGGCTCACGGTCATAGAAAACAAACTTATGGTTACCAGTGGGAAAAGCAAGGGCAGAGGAATAAATTAGGAAGTTGGGATTAACAGATACAAGCTACTATATATAAAACAGATAAGCAGTAAGGATTTACTGTATAGCACAGGGAACTATCAATACATTCAATAACTTATAATAACCTATAATGGAAAATAATCTGAAAAAAAGATATAACTGAATCACTTTGCTGTACACCTGAAATTAACACAATATTGTAAGTAAAATATACATCAATTTAAAAAATACACATTTACCAAATAATATGGAAAACACTAACATCTATACAGAAAAGAAATATTAAATGTAATATTTCCTAGGCATTACCATATTAACATTTTTAGCATCCTACCTGGTGTAAAAGTGCCTAATGAATAATAAGAAAAAACAAAACAAAACAATGCTAAGTGCTGTTATTAGCTCCATTTTACAAATGAAGATGTTAAGACTCAAAAAAATTAGAATAAGTAATTTGTCAAATCACACAGCTAATAGTTTTCAGATGTAGGATTCAAATGATTAAACGATAGACATGTCATCTTTTAACCTACATAGATGTACAGTCAGAGGGACTTAGTGAAGGCAAACTTATCAGCATAAATGAGGAAAGGGATTGTGATGAAAATAGGAAGGTGTCTTAGAGGATGTAACATCAGCAAAAAAATTCACATTAAAGGAGCTCTTGGAGTTATTTCATGACATTGAAACTCAAGGATAAAATGTTGGAAGCTGATTCATACTTAGAAAAGGGTATGACAATTTTCCATAGAAGAGATGCTGGCTCAGTATCATTAAGTTATATGATGCAAAGAAGGCAAGCGGAGTTTAAACTACTCTTGACAGGATTTTTTTAAACAAAGAAATAAAACACTTTGTCTTAGCTTGGAATGCCATAACAAAATACCACAGACAGGGTGATTTTTAAAAAACGGAAATTTATTTTTCACAGTTCTGGAGGCTGAGAAGTCCAAGAACAAGGTGCTGGGAAGGTAGATTTCATTCTGATGCACCTCTTCTTACTTCGTAGGTGGCAGTAATCTCCCTCACGCTCCCGTGCTTGTGTGTGTGCTTGCACACAAGGAGAGAGATAGAGGTCTTTCGCTTTCTCTTCTTATAAGGCCATTAATCTTAATAATCTTGATAGACTAGGGCCCCACCTAAGCTATCCACCTTAAGGACGAGGCCACATTTATCCATCTGCTCCCAGCCCCCAAGGTCAGAAGTAGCCCCATGGACATCAACTACCTCACAGGCCCAGGAATTAAGCAGCTTCTTGTAGGTACCACATGCCATGACTTCTTAGATAAATTTTGGGGAAAGAAGCAAGAGATACGTGAAGACTGGCAAAACCTTCACATTGAAAGAAGTATTGGAGCTATTTCATGACACTGAAAGTACAAAGAGTAAAATATTGGAAACTGACCCAACCCTCAAAATGAGTGAATCACCGTGAGGTTGTGACAGCACAAAGCTGGTCAAAACTTGGAAGAAATCCATGATGACATCAGTAGCTGGAGTGAATGATGAGACGAGGAGGATATAAAGTGCTGTAGAATAGTTACCTTATACACTATCAGATATACTGTGTCTGTATATACTTGTGTACTGTTTATCTCTAGATTTATTGGAACATGACTGTCAAGGGTAATTAGACAAGCCAAGCCCGAGATTCTTAGATTAAGCCGGTGGCCCCCGAGGGGTCTACAGTCCTCCCAGGCTAGTAGTATCCCCTGACTTTCAGCAGAAGCAAAAGCAAAGCCTGCATACTGCAAAGTATCCTCACTGTAGTGCACCACCCCCACCCCCAGGTTCCCAATTCATCAAGGTCAACCAATAGGAGCTCATAAATCACCACGAGGGAGAGTCAGCAAAAGCAAGCTAGCAATCAAATTTAAGCACCTAATTACTTGATGTAGGAATATCAGATACAGAATATAAATCACTATATGAACTATTTAAAGAAATAAAAGGTGGAATAAAACTGAGCAACCAACTTTTAAAAGTTGTCAAAAATAATCAGATATTTGACAAATGAAAGTCTATTTTTGTATCCAGTGTGGCCAGCTCTTTGACATTAGAACTGTGCTAGAAAATAAACAACGTGTGGTTCATGCATGTAAATGTATACAGAAAAAACTAATTCAAAGATTATTAGGCATAATAAGTCATTAAATAAAAGTGAAAGTCTCAACTCACTAGGAAGACGCAATAATTCTAAACATGTACCCACTTCACAAAATAGCCTCGCAAAATATAAAGCAAAAATTGTTAGACTCACAGAGAGAGACACTCTAACATCACATTAGGATATTTCTATAGCATTCTCATTTATGAAAGGGCTGGCATGTGTCCATCTCATTAGATATTAGTTATTCTATTAATCTTTTCAATATTGCTGGTTCTTTGAAAATGACTGAGTCTTGCTTTTTGGCATAAGACATGGTAATATATTATAAAAGTTCCATGTTCACTTAAGAAGAATGTGTCCCCTTTAGTTGTTAGGCACAAGGTTTAGTGTGTATTTTCTGTAGAGTCAGCCTTATTAATTGTATCCCTCAAATCTTTTATAAATTTATAAATTCATTCGCACAAAGAAAGCACCAGACCCAGATGGCTTTCTAGGAAAATTCTACAACATTCTCAAAGAACAAATCATTCCAATTTCATGCAGATTCTTTCACAGAATACAAAAGGAGAGACTACTCCACAATTCCATTCTATGAGCCAAAGTGGAAACAAGCAGTGATGTCATTCATAAGTATAAATGCAAAGATATTAATCAAAATAATAGCAAAATAAAGTTTGGCAATCTGTACAAAAGGCAGTACGTCAAAACTAAATTGAATTTATTCCAGGGATTCAAAGGTAAGTTAACATTAAGTGTTTCTTCAATGATTTCTTGGGTGTGACACCAAAGCCCAGGAAACCAAAGCAAAAATAGACAAGTGGGACTATATCAAACTAAAAAGTTTCTGCATAGCAAAGGAAACAACAAAAAAAAAGGTCAGCCTGTGGAATGGGAGAAAATATTTGCAAGCTATGTATTTGATAAAGGGTTAATAACCAAAAAACGTAAGGAACTCTTACAACTCAATAGCAAAAAACACATAACCCAATTTGAAAATGGGCAAAAGAACCGAACAGACCTTTCTGCAAAGAAGGCAAACAGATAGGCAATAGGTATACAAAAAGATACTCAACACGGCTAATCATCAGGAACAAGGCAAATCAAAACCACAGTGAGATATCATGTCACACATCTTAGGATGGCTATTACTTAAAAGACAAAAGATAACAAGGGTTGGCAAGGGTGTGGAGAAAAGGTAACCCACGTGCACTGTTGGTGGGAATGTAAATTGGTATGGCCACTTTGGAAAAGAGTATGGAGGTTCCTCAAAAAACTAAAAATAAAACTACCTTAGGATCTAGCAATAACACTCCTGGGTGTATATCGAAACAAAGTGAAATCACTATAGAAGAGATCTGTGACCTCATATTCATTGTAGCATTATTTGTAATAGCCGAGACATGGAAACAACCTCAATGCCCATAACAGATGAAAGGATAAAGAAAATGTGGTATATACCCACAGTGGAATATTATTCAACCTTATAAAATGAGGAAATCCTTCCATTTGTGACAATGGATAAACCTGGAGGACATTATGTTAAGTGAAATAAGCCAGACACAGAAGACCAAATACTGCAGAACACCACTTACGTGAGAAGTTTAAAATAGTCAGACTCATAGAATAGAGTAGAATGGTGGTTGCCAGAGGCCTGGAGAAGGAGAAAACAGGAAGGTATTAGTCAATGGATACAAAGTTTCAGTTATGCTAAATGGGTAAACCCTGGAGATCAGCATAGTACCTATAGCTAACAATATTGTATTATATACTTAAAAATTTGCTCAGAATATGATATTATGTACAGTGTTTTTATAACACTCAAAACTAATGATAAATAATGAGGGTGGGGGAAACTTGGAAGTGATGGATTTGTTTATGGCATAGATTGTCATGATGGTTTCATGGATGTATACTTAATGCCAAACTCATTAAGATGTACACATGTGTACAGCTTTTTGTGTGTCAATCTTACTTCTTATAAAGTGGCTTTTAAATAAATTTATTCATATATTTTCCACATTAATGCATTGAAGGATAAAAACCACATAATTTCAATAGATGTCAAATAAGCCCTTAATAAATTCCAAGCTCATTTGTGATAAAACTTTTAGCAAACTATGAATAGAAAAGAATTTCTTTAATCTGTTAAAGAGTATGAAAACCTACAGCAAACATAATTCTTAACAGTAAAACAGCAGAAGCATTACATTTAAAACTAGGAACAAGACAAAGATGCCCACTTTTACTGCTACTATACAGCATTACACTGGAGACCCAGCCAGTACAGCAAGGAAAGAAAGAGATGCAAAGAGTATAAGAATTGGAAAGGAAGAAACCAAGCTTCCGTCTTTTTTTGGCATGTGATTATTCTCATAGAAAACTGTGAGTTATGTCTAAATAAGTTAACACAATAGAATTTAGCAAGGTGGATATAATACTGGCAATCAAAATTGCAATTATATATAAGCAAAAAGTTTTAAAACACAATTTTGAAAAGATGTTACATGAGTAACAAAGAATATATGGTACTTACAGGACTTCCCTGGTGGTCCAGTGGTTAAGACTCCACGCTTCCACTGCAGGGGGTGCGGTTAAAAAAAAAAAAAAAGAATATATGGTACTTAGGAGTAAATTCAATAGTAAGTGTGTAAGACTGATGTGCAGAAAATTATAACACTTTATTACTTCATTTTAAAATATAAATAATAATAGGTAATCACTTTTATGAATAGAAAGGCTAATATTATAAAAATGTTAATTCTTCCAAGTTGACCTATAGATTATATAAAATTCTAATCAAAATCGCAACAGACTTTTAAAAATGAGCTTTACAAGCTGATTTTAAATTTAAATGGAAGATCAAATGCCTGAGAACAACCAAGAGACTCCTGAAGAAAAAAGAGAGGAAAAACGTGAAAGTATTAGCTCTGCCAGATAGGAAGAACTACAATACCTTTATAATAATCAGCACAGAATAGTGTGATAGGCAATTTGACCAATGGAACATACTCAAAAGCCCAAAAGGAAACCCAGACTTATGTGGCACTTTCATATATAGTGGAACCTTTGCAAAGTTGTGGAGAAAAAATTGAACCTTTCAATAAATGGGACTAGGACAATTTATTACACAAACAGGAAAACAAACAAACAAAACAATATAATGGGTTCCCTATTTCATGCCCATAAACAAAATCAGTACTTGATGAATTAAAAATTTAAATGTGAAGGCAAAGTATTTCAAATTTTAGAAGAAAATATAGTGAGTATTTTGATAGCTTTAGGATTAAAAAAATTTATAACACAAAAATTGTTAACCATTATATTAGTTTCTTGTGCTTGCTGTACTAAATTACCACAGACTGGGTGGTTTACAACACAGAAATTTATTCCCTCACAGTTTTGAAGGCTAGAAGGCCCTCTGAATGCTCTAGGGAAGAATCACTCCTTGCCTCTTCCCAGCTTCAGGTCCTTGCTGACAAGCTTTGGTTTTCCTTGGCTTGCAGTGGCCCCATTCCAGTGTCCGCCTCTGTTGTCATGTGGTCCTCTTCCCTGTGGCTCTTCTCTCTCTCTGTCCAAATTTCCCTGCTGTAAGAGACCAGTGATTGGATTTAGGGCCTACCCTAATCCATTGTGACCTCATCTTAATTTGATTATATATTTGCAAAGATCTTATTTCCAGATAAAGTCACATTCACAGGTTCTGAGTGGACATGAATTTTAAGGGGACACTATTCAAGTCAGACCAACCACGAAGGAAAAGATTGGTAAATCTTTTCACTATTTACCATAAATAGAATGAGAAGACAAAACGCAACTGAGAGAAGACATTACTAATACATGTAATGGACAATTTTATATAAATATAATACATATATAACTGATATGAATCAATAAGATAAATAACCCAGTAGGAAAATTGGCCAGGGTCATGAATAAGCAGGTGATGGAAAAGAAAACATATATGGTAGATTACCTAAGAAAAATGTGCCAAAACTTCTTAGTGAGCAAGGAAATACAAATTAACATCACAATAAAATATTATTTTACTTCCCCTAAATTATGAGTTTGACAATACCAAGTGTTGGTAAGGATGTGCCACACAGGAACTCTTATACATTACTAGTGAGGTTGTCCACAGAAGCTTTATTTTTAATAGCATTACACTAGAAGAAACCCAATATTCATTGGTAGGATAATTGATATATTGTGATATATTCACTAAATGCACTATTTTTTTGGCCACGCCACATGGCATGTGGGATCTGAGTTCCCCAACCAGGGATCGAACCTGCGCCCCCTGCATTGGAAGCGTAGAATCTTAACCACTGGACCACCGGGGAAGTCCCTAAATGCACTGTTATATAACAATAAGAAATGGATTAACTATAGATACATATGACAGCACAGTTGATGTTTCAACCAAGCAAAATTATTTGACACAGATATATATATGATCAATCTGTTTAAAAAAGCATGTGAATGATAAACACAAAATTCAAGAGAGCGGTTATCTTCAGCGAGGAGGCAGAAAGGTGATACAGAGAAAGAACATATGAAGATATGGCAATATTCTAGATTCTGGGTGGTAGATTTATGTGTTGATTTTATTAGACATTGTAGAGTAGATGCATGTTATATATGCTTTGTGCAGAGCAAATATCTCATAACATAAATAAAACAAAATTCATATATTTTTTAAGTGTCATGGTATGGGAACCCAGATGTATTCAATGCTTTGAAACTAGTCCCATTTTAATGGCAGTGTGGATGGATTAAGGATTTAAGTAGACAATAGAATATACTGGCAAATCCCTGGAGTCCCACTGCCTGTATGAGAATCCTGACCCTGCCACTGACTAGCTGCAGGATACGGGGAAAGTTTCTTAATTTCTCTTTACTTCCATTTCTTTGTCTTTAAAACGAGGATAAAAATAGGCCTGGCTTTACAGGATTGTTATGAAAATTATATGAAAGAATGGGGGTAAAGCTCTTAGTATACAGTTGCTTGAACACATAGTAAATGCCTAGCGACTATGACCTAGACAGATTCAATCAGCTCCCTTGCACCTGCGACATTGCTTTGAAAAGGCCTTGGCCCGGGTAGCTACTGCCCCCTTTGCCTCGGCTGCAGAATGAACAGACATGAGCCTAAGCCGGGATGAGAAGCCAAGCCCCAGTGGGCCTCAGTCTGAGTCAGGGCTGCCTGTCTGAGCTCAGCCAATATGCAGTTAGAGAACTAAGAATAAATAACTGTTCTTAAGCCTTTGAATCTTAGAGCATTTTGTTTGTAAAAGTAGTTAACTGATACATGAGCTGCAATTATTGTTGTTGGTATTATTACTATTAAAGATTTCAGAGATAGTTGCTACTGGGCCTGCAAAGCTTGTCTCATTCACATTAGTTGTACCTAGATAGGTTGGATTTAATGCCTTAAAAGAATAAGAATTTTCTGTTTCTATCTTAAGCAGCTGCCAGAAGCATAAATATCTTATTCCCGTTGACCTCGTCTCTCCTCTAGCTCCAGAACACATAGGCTTGAGTCAGCTCAACTGCAGCACACTGCCATTGTGAAAAAAGACCTGAGGACAAAGATGAGATGTACTCTCCCCAGTTCAGTAAAGAGTCAGCTGTGTAATAGCTGTTTCACATCTCTAGTATGAATGTTGTCCTTTGTTGTTAGAGCATCATCATACAGTCCATAAACCACCCATGCATTCATTGTTTTATTGATCTGCACTGCCACCTGCCTGGTAGCCAGGGCCAGGATGATGTTGCCTCCTGCGTAGTGAAGAGCCCTAATCTCAGAGCTGTTGTAGTGACTTGCCCAAGGCCACAAAGCTTGTAAATGGTACCACTGAACCCAAATCTGCAATTTCTGTTGCCAAGTACTGGCTTTCTCTTACTGCTTCATGGATGCCTTTTAATACCTCCAATTTTTTCGTGTGAGAATACACACTTTTCAACAGATTGCGTCACCAACAGATTGGGTCAATCTCTTAGGTCCCACTGGTGCCACGGGAAGTGTGCTAACACCTAGGTAGTAACAGTCTGTCATTCTGACGTCAAATACACATCCCAAAACAGTAACTTCTGCAGCTCTAGGTCTTTCTTGATTCCTCAGATTGTGTTTGGTTAGAAGATCTGGTGAGGGAGTACAGATGGGGTAGCAACAGATCTTTACCTGAAGTAACTTGGACATATCTGAACTCGTTAACTGGCCTGTGCATTAACAAGAGACTGCAGAATCAGTGCACAAAGCCCTCTTTTCCCACGCTTATTTAGAAATTAAGGTATCACATGAAATGAATTAATAAGTGAATTTATCATATTTTCTTTGGAACTACTGCACAAACAGAAACACAGTAATGGAGGCTTTCCAAGGGATTGCCTCTGCTTAGAACATTATCAGACATCTTTGTGAAGGTCTTTTAAATAATGTTGCAATATTTTCAATCATATGTCTTATTTTTTCTAAATAAGATTATATAAGAGTTTCTAAAAGTTTCTTGTTGTTGGAAGAGAACTGGGTTCTATGACTTAGAGTTAGTGAGGAAGACCTGGGCATTTGACTATCTAAATTACAATCTCAATTCTACCACTTGCTATTTGTGTGACTTTGGACAAGTTAGTTAAGATCTCTGGCCCTCAGGTTTCTCATCTATAAAATGAGACAACTGATAAGACCTTTCTTGTGGGTTTTGTGAAGATGAAACAAGATAATGCACTTACAGTGCTTAGAAAAATAACTGGCACTAGTGGGTATTCAAATGCTAGCAATTTATTACGAATTATTCCTCAACCAGACATTAGCTGGGAATCACCTGTGTCAGTTTGATTCATCTGAGCAGTATATAGTATTGGTTGATTTATCTGAGTATTATGAGGTGGTTCAGAGATTGGACTTGAGTTAGAACTACTTAGGTTTCAGATTCCATGGGCAAATAACAGAATATCTTGAGACTCCAGTGCTTTTTTTTTTTTTTAATGCTGAAAATAAGAGAATCTACCTTATAGGATTGTTCAGAAGATTAACTGAGAAAATCATTTAGAACAATGCCTCACACATGCCAATATTTTTTAAATGGTAGTAATGGTACAACAATGAGGGAGTTGGAATAAAGAGCTAAAGTTCATGATCTTTGTCTTTACTGGTCTGAAAGTGTTACCTCTGTAAACCTCTAATAAGAACGTATTAGGATCAAGCCATTGACATCTTTGTGCTGTTAGCTTCCTGGTCTCTGGCTCCTGTCAGGTAGCTCAGCCTGCACTTGGCTTTGGGCCCTCGCTCCCTAAAGGGGGTACATTTGGGGCTGAACCACAGTCCATACACATGCAGTGGGTCCCACAGCTTACAGCTGCTGTCGGTATGTTGCCTAGAACACTCTGTCCTTGAGAGCGTTCCTCTGAATTGTCATCCCAGTGGTGGTTGGAATAGAGGTTTCCCCTCAAAAGTCCCTTCTTCCTGCATTAGATTCCACATTTCTGACAATTCTGCACTTCCATTTCTGCACCTTCTTTGTTCCACCTCAGACAGGTTCTGTCCCCTCTGATCTGTTGTCAGTCCCTGGAGTGCTTCTTTCACTCCAGCCTGTAACAATCCAGGCCTATCCTCCTTTAAATGTCTAGCTAGAAACATTTCTTCCTTCACAGTTAACCTGAAATTGTCTCCTTCATCTAAACTTCTCACTGCATTAAAAAAAAAAAATCTAAACTTCCTACCACAGCCTGTAAAGCTCTATCTGTTCTTGTCTTGTCTGCTTCACTGATACCATCTCCTGCTTCTGTGCTTTAGTCAAACAAGCCTCTGTCTTTTCCTTTAGGACTTCAAGTTCATTATCACCTACTGCTTTAGTACTTACTGTTCAACCCTGCCTGGAAAGCTTTCTTCCAAAATATTTCCTGGTTGGCTTTTTTTTTTTTTTTGCCTCAAAGAGGTCTTTCCTGCCCATCCAATAATAATTAAAAAAACCCCACAAAAACAAAAAAACTCATTCTCATTCCCATCAATCTTGCACAATGGTTCTCAGCTGGGGAGGAATTTTCCCCCCAGGGGATATTTGGCAATGTTTGGAGATCTTGCTAGTTGTCATAACTGAGAAGATGCTCTTGGTACCTCGTGGGTAGAAGCCAGGGATGCTACTACACATCGTACAATACACAGTATTACCCCCGCAGTCAAGACTTATCAGACACAATGTCAGTAGGGCTGAAGTTGCAAAACTGCAGTCAACATATCGTCTTTTTACTTCCTTCAAGGGATTTGGCACTCTTTGAAACTAACTCATTCATTCATTCTTTTCTTGATTTGGCCTGTCTCCTGAACTAGGATGCAAGCTCCAAGAGAGCAGGAATCTTATCTATCTTGGTCCATGTTGCATCTCCAGTGTCTACTGTGGTGCCTGACACTTGGTAGAAGCTTTAAAAGTTTTAATTGAATTACTAAACTAATCAGTGAATAACTTTTGGCAGAAAGTTTTACTATGCATAGTACTTAACCACATTGAGTCATGCATAGTGTGTGTTTGTGTGTGTGTGTGTGTGTGTGTGTGTGTGTGTGTGTTGGTTATTTGTGCATGTTCTTGGATTATATACTTGCTGGCAGGGATATGACCTCACAGTGACTAGCATAATGAATAAACATATGATGGCTGAAATGAACTCATTAGTAGGAAATACCCGATGTGAGCATATTTGGCTATTCCTGTGTGTCTAAGCATCTGTGTAGCAATCTTCAGGATCATAGGCTGGTGGTTTTCTTAACTGTGCTCTGCTGAGAGTGCTTCAGTGGTTCTTCATACATTTAATTATGACTTTATTTTTAACTACATAAAAATTAATAAAACCCAACATACACGCTCATAATACCTGTGAACCAGTTTTGAACACATTGAAATTCCAGGTTCACCATCTTTTTTTGTGACGAATTTGAAATACCACCGCTACCCTCTGACACACACACCCTATTTCTATGCATAGGCAGTGTTTGAAAATCTTGAGAACATGCTAATGATTAGGGATTTTTAACTCTGCACGGTATCATTGGATTAAAGTTCAGAAGTGCACTCATCTGCTCATTTGAAACCAGGCAGGTGAGAACAAGGTCAATGAAATGTCAGTGATATCTCTGACATAGTTCTCCTAAGGGGAGAGCAGCACACAGTGTGGTGACAAGAAAGTGTGTGGTATATATTGGCACTGTCCTGTTCTGGATAGTTTCAGCAATTACTTTAAGCATGATAGAATGTGGACTTTACTTGTCATGGAATCAGGGGGCTACGTACCTCTTTGTTCAGAAGGGAACCAGCGTATCCGTGTGATGCTTGTTGAAAACTGTGCCTGCATCATTCCCACACTTCTGCAGTCTAGGTACACAGGAGACCAGACGCATTCAAGATAACAGGGACCTGTGGATTTTCCCCCTTCTTCTGGAAAGAAGGTCAGGGAATCAAGACCATGTAGACATTAGGAATTTCTGATCAAGCTTGCTAATTGTGTTGTTTAAATTTTCTATATCCCTAGTAAGTCTTTTCCTGCTTGTACAAAAGGTACACCATCCTTCCAGTCTGATGGTGAACTTGCCTAGTTTTCATCTTGTAGTCGACATTGTTTTTTGCTTTTTTTAAAAATTAATTTTGATTGGAGTACAGTTGCTTTACAATGTTATGTTGGTTTCTGCTGTACAGCAAAGTGAATCAACTATACATATACATATAGCCCTTCTTTTTTGGATTTCCTTCCCATTTAGGTTTGTAGTCGACATTTTTTACTTTATGTACTTTGAAGTTGTGTTTTTAGGTTTATACAAGTTTAGAATTGTGAATTATTATAATTTATACAAGTTTAATTAGTGAATTAAATTGCTATTATGCTTAGTACTAAACTATTACTATTTGTATGAATTATCTTTCTCTTAAAGTCTATTTTGTCCAATATTATTATTTCTATACTCATTTTCTTTTAGTTAATATTTACCTGATATATCCTTTGTCTTTCAATTCCTCTAAGTCTTTAAATTTAGATCTATCTCCTGGAAATGGCAGGTGCTGGATTTTTTAAAACCAGTATGACAATTTTGTATAACTAGACTAGAGATTTTAGCCTGTTTACATTCATATGATTTCTAACATATTTACATTTATTGTTGTCATCTTATTTCTGTGCTGCAGGTCTTTTTTTTGTTTTTTCTTTCTTCTCTTATTTTAGATTGATGATGGAGTTTTCTCTCATTCTGCTTTGTCACTTTATTAGTTTAGAAGGTCTGTGTTGTGTGTCTATCATTTTAGTAATTACCCAAGCTATTGTAACATGTCTGCCTATCTTAATGACATCTGGAGTTAATATTTTTATCATACTACAGAATGATACAAGACCTTACAGCAATTTACTCTGATGATCTCCTCCCTACTTAAATATTACCATTATCCAGTATTTCAGTTTTAATTCCTCCCAAAGTAGACAATATTATTATATTTTATAGTGTTAGTGAGTTTTTAACTTGCCCACATATGTGCCAGTATCTTTTCTTACGTTTCCTCTTGCAACTTAGCCTTTCCATGTGACATAATTTTCCTTCTGCTTGATATACATTTTTAGAGTATTTTTTTTAGTGAGTCACAACCCTCAGTAAAACCTACTAAGTTGTAGCTGTGTGACTCTTACTCTTATGATAGTGTGGGTGAGCAAATTCTTGACATTGTTAGTGATCAAACTTTAAAACAAGTTTCACCGTATTTCAAGTTTCTGGGCGCTCTAAATTAAGAAGACCAGAAAGATCACAGGTGGAAATGCTTAAGAAACACAAACAAATACAATTACTGCTGTTACCTTGAACTACATGATGTTGTCATATTTGCTGGTTATCATCGGTCAGTATCAGGAATTTCATATCATTTATCCTAATATTTATAGCAATTCATATATAAAGGTACAAACACAGAAAGTGAGAACCCAAGCTTGATAATAATCTTAAACTAATTCTAAATTTTTTTTTTTTTTGCGGTACGCGGGCCTCTCACTGTTGTGGCCTCTCCCGTTGCGGAGCACAGGCTCCAGACGCGCAGGCTCAGCGGCCATGGCTTATGGCCCCAGCCGCTCTGCGGCATGTGGAATTTTCCCGGACCAGGGCATGAACCCGCGTCCCCTGCATCAGCAGGCGGACTCTCAACCACTGCGCCACCAGGGAAGCCCCTAAATATTTTAATTGATCAAAATTGCCTTCTTATTGATGGACACTAATAAGAAAATATAAATCTGAACATAAAATTAATTTACATTAGAAAGATACCACTTTAGATTGTTTTACATATTGGGTTTCCATAGAATATTTCATTTGAGAACCCGATTCCTCTAACTAAACCAAACCAAAGGAGGAAGCATGAATTTTGTCCTTAGATATATAATTCTTTACCTGTTTATTATTCTTTGATATAGAACCTTTAGATATGCTGTTGTTGTTTTCTCAAATCAGGAGTATGTAGTCTCTGCTTCACTTTGACTAATATACACAAAGCTTTTGAAAAAAACTTCTGCAAACCTGTGAGTTAATTCAGACTTTTCACTCATATGTTATGCCTGACGTTTCTCTCACCCAAAGTGAAGGCTAATGACAATATCTTTCACTGCATGCTTTTCCTAAAATTCTTTAACTGCTTTCCAGCACACAATCACATACTCTTCTTAGAAGAGGATTTGATGTTTGTGACAAACCAGTCTAGAATAAATGAATTGCTAACAATCCAGCTAATGACAGTAATTAATTAAACTATTTATTAAAATTTCTTGCTTCCTGGTAAAAGATAATATCCCTCTAGTTTATCTGTTTCATTGGCACAGAATGTTAACATAGTCATTTATTTTGATAATGTAGTCAAAATGACTTTTCCCTTGTCTGTAATATACTTCCAATTCATATAGCTCATGGAAATAAACATCACCATTCCCATTATGTTCTTCATGCTTACCTCCTTTATCTCTTGACATATTTTTAGATCTAAACATCTAATTTTGGTGAATAAATAAAATAAGAACAACCGTTAAGCAAATTCAGTAATTATGTAACTGGCTGACAGTTCTAGTTTTAACAATTTTATAATTTAATGATTTAAGTAAAGATCTATTTTTAGAATTATTTTCCTATGGAAGGATTATTTAATATAGATTTTAGTTTAAAAAGAACAACGATTCTGACATCATCTTCCTCCTCACCAACCATTAATCATCACCATTATCTTAACGACAATCGTCGTTACCATTCTTTATATCATATTCTTTGCAAATTAACTTAAATTAGTTCATTTAATCCTCAGAACGATGCAGAGAAGTACATAGAATATGTAATATTCCCCAACTCAGAGGTGAGAAAAATGAGCTCTATGCATTTTAAGTGACTTAATCAAGCCGAGACTTGATTCTAGACCCTCTGTTTCTGCCTAGTGTTCTTTTTCCTCCCTCCTACGATCCCAGTACTTGCAAAGCTGAAACCTATCACCTGTAACTAGCGGTGATTTCTATACAAACTACAGATACCTTCTTAAAACAATTCTTGAATCTCAAAATTGAATACATGATTTTAGTAGATTAACCTATTGTAATACCTTAGACATCAGCCACAGTTTGGACAGACCTAAACCTGCATTGTCCAACTTGGTAGTCACCAGTTATATGTAATTGTTGAGCACTTGAAATGTACATAGTCTGAATTTAGCTGTGCTGTAAGTATCAAAATCACACTGGATTTCAAAGAGTTATATATGACAAAAAGAAAGTAATATATCTCATGAATAATTTTTAATATTACATGTTGACATGAAAATATATTTTGCATGTAAAGTGTTTGACATATTGTTAAATTAATTTCAGCTGTTTTTAAAAATGTTACTAGAAAGTGTAAAATAACACACATGGTTCACATGTATGCCTCACACTATACTTTTATTGGACAGTACTGCCAAAGAGTTGTCGTTCTCCTTGGGCATAGCTTCCTGATTTCACTCTTTATTTAACGCAATTTCCCTTTTAAAGTGTTTGAAACTTTTATGCCAGTACTTAAGCCTCATATTAACATAGTCATCTGTTTATTTCCCATATTTGGCACTCTACACTTTTATTTAGACCCTACTAGGCTATATAAAAATTTATTAGAGCCTTCCTAGATATTTGAAATAGTTTTCAAATTAGAAATTCAGGTATGTCCTCAAAGTCCAGTGTGTTCTTAAAAAAAATGTATAAAGGTAGAGAGAGTGTTAGATCACAAAGCAATTTTATCCTGCAAGGTTAGAACTTAATGATAAATGACAATGATAATGATAAAAATTTAATGATAAAGTAAAATTTTGCTGAATAAATACATTAAGAAAGGTCTGCCTGAGTTTCCTCATCAACTGTATATATTATATATATATAATACATATATTCTTTCCACATATATATACACACATATAAATATTAGGGTTTATATCAATTATTTATAACTATATAATATATAAGTATATATTATATATAATAATGTGTGTAATATATATTAGGGTATTATTTTAGGGAGATTTTATATATATACATATATATATCTTTATATATATACACACACACGCATACAACTTTCCCACACACATACACACACATACAACTTTCCCAATGTGTGCGTGTGTATATTCATACATATGTGTGTGTGTGTGTGTGTGTGTGTGTGTGTGTTTCAAGGACCAAATGAGTTAGTACACATACAACACAGAACAGTGCCAGCCATAAACAATAAATATTTGCTTTTTTTTATTATAAATTTTTATCGAAGAACCCTCACAGATCATTCATTATATTCTTAAATGATCTATGGTATGGTAGAACTTCATAGGTAATATGGGAGTGATTGTTAATAAAAGACAGTTGTAGAAACATATCTAAATAACATTGTTGTCTTTCCATATCCTTTTACCTAAATATCCCTTCATTTTTGCAACTATGCTGTTTATGTTTATATTGTTCTTAGAATTCCGCTACTAAAGGGAAAATAACTACTAAAGGTTATCATTTAGTCACACTCCCTTAACAGATGAAGATGCCACCCAAAAAAGTTGAAAGTTATGTTTTGCACTCAGATAGTTATTTAAGAGAAGCAAGAGTAATAGTGGCGTTTTATTGAGCAATTGCCACAGGCTAGGGCTGTGTAAAAGCTTTGAAGACTGTATCTCATTTAAGCAACTAAAGAAGCAACTAAAATACTGTAACTTCTCCCTGACATATGTGAGAAAATGGGAGCTAGAAGAGATTGACTTAGTTGTCCAAGGTCACATGGCAGGTAGACTGAGAACCATTGTATAAACTCTATTTTGATTTCAAAACTTGTGGGCTTGATCTTGTATTTTGTTGCTTTCCTTGTTGGTTTTGTTGTTGTTGTTTTTAAAGCAAAATAACAACATAAGGGATTATAAACTCTCTACTTTTGGTTAGTCTTGGATCAAGGGGAATTGGAGGCATTTGTTGAATCTAAACTCTAATGGGCAGCAAATGCCAACACGGAAAGGAGGCAGTCCCAGATTTATGATTTTGGAGCCCAGGGCAAACACCTCAGAGAGGCCCTTGATCTGTTCATCTCAATGGGGATAAACATACAGGATGAGGAATTAACTGGGTTATGATGGACAAGATATATAGACACTTCCTTGAGGGACGTGTAAAGTGACTGAAGGAGCAAACCGAAAGAAAGTCAAGTGGACTGTAAAAATGACTTTTTGCTTATTCTCAATTTAGAGACACCAGAACTTAACTTTTATCTCCAAACAAAAGCATTAAGTGATCAAACAAATTTCAGGATCTTTAATCTAACAGACATAGTATAAATGGATTAAATAACTTAAAAATTAGGTAAAAGAAAATTGAATTAATTTAATTGCTGGCTAATGTAGGAAAAAAATCAACTTCTCCTTTTATTATTAAACTGGTTTGGACTTCCCTGGTGGCGCGATGGTTGAGAGTCCGCCTGCCGATGCGGGGAACACGGGTTCGTGCCCTGGTCCGGGAAGATCCCACATGCCACGGAGCGGCTGGGCCCGTGAGGCATGGCCGCTGACCCTGCGCGTCCGGAGCCTGTGCTCCGCAACGGGAGAGGCCACAACAGTGAGAGGCCCGCGTACCGCAAAACAACAACAACAACAAAACTGGTTTAAAAATGTATCTTAAGTAATGTATCTAAACTAATATGAGATCTACAGGGCTGAATGATTTGAACAGCCAAATTAGACTTGGAGACGACATGAATGCTTTGGATCCTTCTAGCTTAAAAAAAATCCTCCACAAATAAATAAATTGTTCATTCCTAATTTAAGGAGATGGAAGGAGGAATGGAAGATGAATACATTTTATTCAGACCAAAAATATTGTTTCTAGTGTACTGGATCCAATGAGTACAAAATAAGATCATTCTAGAAAATTCACATGGAAAGTGGCTACTGGTGGTAAGAATGGGTGTAATAGTTTGCTATTACTGCTATGACAGATTACCACAAACCTGGTGGCTTAAAACAATAGAGACTTATTTGTTCTGTAGATCAGAAATCTCACTGGGGTAAAAATCGATGGGTCTGCAGGGCTGGGAGGCTGCTAGAGACTTTAGAGGAGAGTCTGTTACCTTGCCTTTGCCAGTTTCTAGGTCCTGCCTGCACTTCTTGGCTTGTGGCCCCATTCCTCCATCTTGAAGGCCAGCAGAATAGCATGTGCAAATCTCTCCCTCTGACTTCCACACATACTGTCTCTTTCTTGTCTCCCTTTTCCACTCATCAGGTCACTGATGCAACCAGACTTCATCACAGAGACACAATTCCCTTTTGCTGTGCCTGTCTTCCTTGTGATCATCTCTACCCATCCCTCTCTTCCCATCTGTTCAGTCATCAAGTCTTAGTAGCCACAGATCCTGCTTTAAATTACTGTTGTTTTCATTTAGATAACTTATCATTTTATGCTACTCCATTATCATCCTAGAGGTTTTATCCACCAGATTTATCTGAGATCAAATTCATTTGGTCATCTGACCTCTTGGGACTTTTGACTAATGCATAAACTTGCATCAATACTGTTGGATTCTTTTTCTGCATGATTACTGTGTGTCACCACTGGCACGGTTAGTTCCATCCTCTCCATATAATTCCTACTATTCAAAGAATTTCCCGGCTTAATCCTAGTTCTCTGTTTCCATTGTACCATCTGTAAACTTGCTCACAATGTCTCTGTGTGTACGGACACACATAATATGTGTATACAACCATGTGTATACAGATGCTCACAATACCCAGATGTGTGGATAGATGTGCATAATATCTGAATATGTATACAGACACACACCTATAATTATATGTAATTTATGGACATAACTATTTGGCAAGAACACCCTCACTTAAGAGAAGAATAACATCCAGTGCTTGTGCTAGATATTTGGTAATTTTGGAAGATAAATTATATGGAACCAGTTATGATGAAATTATGGAGATAGTTTTCTCAGAAGACACTGGTTGACAGAGGAACATTCTCTCTGTGTAAAAACCAAACCTTGGTTTCTGGGACCCAGACAAGTCTCACTGATAAGAGGTAAATTTCATCACAAGATCCTAGGAATATTTAATCACTAGGGAGTCAGCTTATGGAAGACCCACAGTCTAGTATTGAAATGGATCACTACTGGTGAATTAATGTTAGACACTAGACGTTATTTTACCATATTCCTTAATATAAACCACGGTGTGAAATAAGTAAGCCTGTAAGTGCAGTATTCAGATTCAGTAAATGGTAATTTTTTCTGTTGAAGTTTACTAAATAATTTAATAAATTTCCCACCAGAATCCCGTGAAATTCCAAATAAATCAGTAGATTTTCAGTTAAGCTGTTTAGTGCTTGTAATGAAACCTTAATGTCTAACAGTGTCTACTGTTTACATTTGCCTGGGGTCTCTAAAACATTATGAGATGAAACGATTTTTCTGGTCCTTGGTGTATGGCTGTCATAGAATTAAAGTGTTTCATAATTTCATATTTGATAGAATAACTTCCATTCTTCAGTCTCCTGTGGGAAAGAAGAAAGAGGTGGGGCTGCATTGAATGGTATGCTGTCTTGTCTAGATTGAATTTGTTATGAATTGCATGGTTCTCAATTGTACTCTCATGCATCTTTAAAACAAACCACAAATTCTATAGGACATATTTTCTTCTTTGCTGAACACTGAAAGTGTATAAACGATGATTTAAGGGTCATGAAACTGAAGTTGGTATAAGGCTACAAACAGCATGTTAATTTTCTTTAGAAACATAAAAGCGAGCTTGTTTTGAATATCATTAAAAGTTTAATAAGAGTTCCTTTCAAGGCACTGCACAAAAGCAGCTCCACAGAAAAATAAATATGTACCCATTAGCCTTTGCTAAAATATACCCAGATTTCCAATTATACAATGCTTGTAAAGCCAATGATTTCCTCCTTTTAGAATCACTTAAAACAAGTGGTAAGAATTATATTGTTATTTAAATAGGGAACATTCATGTATAAAGAACCGATTTCTGTCTAAACTTAAGAGATTGCAGAACTTAAACATGACTCTATTTGAACACTTTGGACGGTTCAGAAGGAGGAATCAAAACAGCACAGAGGAGCAAGTTAGCCTGCTGGGCTCTGGGGAACAACTGGTCTCTTAACTTTTCTATGAGCTCAGATAACTGAGTTCATTCAGCAAATCTCCGCTGAAGTCCTGTTATGGCTACACTTTGTTCTAGGCACTGGGGTATAAGGCTGGACATGTTAGCCGATGTCCTGCCTGAAACCGACTGCATTTACTTTTTATTGGGGTGACAGACAAACCTCATAAACAAATTGATATGTAGTGTAATGTCGGGTGGTTAGCTGTAAGCGCTACAAGGGAAAATAAAGCAAGGTCAGGGGCAAAATGATAGGAGTGTGACCTAATTGCCCAGGTTTAACTTCCCTCACAAGGAACTTTACCTTATGATTTTTATTTGCAGGAGAATTTAAAGCAGCTTATAGAAATACGCAAGGCACAGAATAATTACATAAATATTCGAGGGAGTTAGGCATAAGGTTAGGAAACCAGTTACATTCTGGGGTTAAGTTAGAGCACAGAAATAGAGATCTTACAGCCTGGTATAGGTGCTGCATGTGAGCCAGGAGCTTGGCACAGAGGAATATTCAAGCAATCCTTAAGACTGTCTATCTTCAGAACATGAGTACTGCCAAGGGGTTCCGGAGAAGAACAGTTTGCTGAAATAGAGACCCAGAAACTTTTTCTGTTGTGGATCAGGTAATATGTAGTAGAATAGATGACTCTTTGATACCCCTTGATGAAGGCCAGTGGTTCGTCACTTAAGACCTGTTCAACAATAGTAATTAAAGGTCAAATTATCTCAGCATTGGTTGTTCATTTTCTCCTGGCCTTGTTTTTTATTTGTTTGTTTTTTGTGTGTTTGTGTGTGTGTGTGTGTGCTGTGCAGAAATGTCTCAGACCCCTCTGAGAATTTAATGAAAGTTATGGATCCCTCCCCCAGATTATGTCTACCCCATAACTGGGTGCACGGTATCAGAGTGTCAAGGAGGTTCTGAAGCACAAGCAAAAATCCCAAGATGTCCATTTCCCCCTTATTAAAATATCATGAGAGAGAAACATACTCACTGTTGTAGGCTCTGATTTAAAAAAAAAATTCACATGCAAATATTCTTTGGCCAGTTATTAGTAGAATCATATGCTTTGAAAATTAAGACCTTCTGAGAAAAATTAAGGAACCAAGAAAGATACTGGCAGGTCTGACCATATGTTAACAGGTTGGACAAGACAACTTTCATATTGCATCCAAGTCCATCGCCATTTATCTCTACATTGTTTAGGTGTCTCCTTTTACTTTCTCTTTTATTCACTTTTATATTTTTAAGCAACATGGGAAGAATTTCCCTGGCAGTGTGTATATCTGCTTGTCAGTGTCATTTCATATCCCAGGAAACTGAATTAACTAGGTAACTAATAGGATAGAGTTGAATACAGTTTAACCAAATCCCTCTAGTTGAGCCAGAATTGAGACTCAAATCACAAAAAGATCTATCATGAACAGCAAAGAAAATAATACCAATCTAGGAGGATAAATGTCTTAATTGCCAAGCATCACATTTTAACAGTTTGGTTTGGCAACATTAAGAGGATTTCAAATTATAGTATCACCTACTGGGACTCATTCAGTCATGCCCACATTTACCCACCTGACCTGCTAAAAAAAAATTAGATGAATCAGAATAAAAATGCTCATTGGAACATGATATAGCTTTACCCATTATTTTTCAGCGGTGCCTTTTCCATTCTTTCTTGTTTTTCCATTTTATTCCCTGTGGTATTCAAAACCTGTATTGGAAGCCAAGAAAGCAGAGGGTGGGGGAGTTATTAGTTACCACAAAAGAGAAGTAAGGTCTCTGCATGGGGCCCGCAAGTCTTTGTCACTCAAGTGGTGCTATTGAGTTAAGGAATTGTAAAAGCCTGCTTCTGTTTTAAAGACCCACAATGGTAATACCCAGCAGGAGAGAAAAATACTTTTTTTTTTAAGAACATAATTCCTTTTAGTGTGAATTTCTCTTCAGGTACACTCGCATAAGCACTTGTTTTATATCAGTGGATCTTCTGATATACAGTAGGTGTGTTTCTTGACAATTCAATACCCCTGAGACATTTGTAACTTGAGTTCTGTTTTCCCAGAGAATTTGACTAGATGTTGAGAAAATTTTTTATTTGTGACTTGCTAGTGTGCTGGTATATTAATATTGGTATATTAAAATACCGTGACAATCTCCCTGATCATTAGTTTGCTTATCGTTAAAAAATGGAATAAAAATTGTGCCTGTGGCATAAAGTTATGGTCAGGATTAAATGAATTGATACATGTAAGACACATGGAACACACATAGGCACATAGGCAGCACGCAGTGGAACTGGCAGTCATGATATGAGGATAACAGCTTTTCTCTTTTGATTGGCAAATTCATAGAT
The DNA here is from genome assembly GCF_000442215.2 of Lipotes vexillifer. Lineage (NCBI taxonomy): Eukaryota > Metazoa > Chordata > Mammalia > Artiodactyla > Lipotidae > Lipotes > Lipotes vexillifer. The sequence goes on from NW_006772104.1 coordinate 457,576, forward strand.
TTCTCTTTATACCCCAGTTCATTTCTAGCTGCTGTGAAGGATGGTATCCTATGTTTTCGGTGGGTCTCAATTTTGTTTACATAATTTAGCATCTATATATATTTGTAGTCTACCTGTAATTACAGCTGCAAATTTGATCCTATGATGCTGATGGCATCCTACCTCAAATGCCCCCAGGATCTCTCTGTTCTTCTGCCTAAAGACTTTTCCTAAAGCCATGAACAGTTATCATATACAAGGTAATACCCACAGCAAATCTCAACTATTGGAGGCTAAGAGTCCATGTATAAATGTCTCAGACACTTTGGTTTTTGGTGAGAGCATTCTGAGACACATGCTACCTTGTTCTCAGATGGTCCCCCAGTAGGAATGAACTTAGCTGCTTACAACCATCACCAGTTCAATAATATAGCTTAATTGGCTTTTTCTCCTTTCATGCTTCCTGTTTCTGGGATCATCTCTCAAATAAATTCCCAAGGCTTTGTCTCAGGCTCTTTTGTGGAGGAATCCAACTTTAGATGCAGAACATAGCCTATATTTTCACTTGGACCACCACAACTGTATTCTCCAAAATTAGTGAAAATTCTTGCAGATATTTTTTTGTGTGATGTAATAGCAAGGAGACAAACTGAAAGAAAGCTAATTTTATTTATATAGAAAACCCATAAATCTATGTACCTTTTCTTAAAATTTTTATAGCCCTCCATGTATTAAATGAATTACCAGTAGATAAATACTTAGATATACTAAAGATGCTAACTTCTTTATTCTATTAATCTTTCCATAAAAGAAACAATCCTATTTATAGTGGTAATTATGTCCTCAATTTTTTATTTGCTAGGTGTGAGTTTGGGGGCAGTGCTTGGGATTTATGACCAATGAGTAATTTCACTACAAAGCTGGAAATGAATGGAGTCTATGGGGAGATATACATTGGAGGGAAGAAAATGAAATAAATTTTCATCCTGTGGCCATGGTGATTGACCAGAGTCAGCCCAACCATGACTTCTGCTTTTCACCCGTTGGCCAATGGAACTGACCAAGAAACAGAATATCTTGACTTAAGCCTGTACAGCTCAAATCTCAGTTGGTTAAGCCACCTCTGCAAAACCAGTTTGTGTTGCCCTGTAGGCATTTTTACAGTATCCTGTGTCTATCTTTCTGACTGTCAGTCTATCTTTGGTTATTATAAATGCTTTATTTAACCTTTTCCTTGTAGGGGCATGTGTGAGATTAGTAGTTATTTTTTTAGAGAGAAAATTAATTAAGATAAGGGCTCAGGCTACCTGATCCTTCCCTTATGGAAACTTAGCATGCAACAATAACCCCTGAAGGGATAAATTTTATCCAATATGGCTTTCATCATGTAAGCTAGTAGCTTTTAGATTGGATTGAGCTGTAAGACATGTTGGTTTGGTCCGCACGGTGATGATGATGTTTTTAATTTGAATTACTTGTCAATTTAAAGATCAAGGTGGTGCCAACAAAAATGAATATTTTGAGCTTCTGAAATACTGGAAGCTTTAATAAGCCCAGGTCTCCGTTTCTACAATGCACACATAAGCCAGAGCAGAGTATCAGTGTCCTTCAGTCAGAGATCCCCGTGGTCCTCTCATAGGTCACCATGGTCTCCTCATAGGTGGCCAGTTCTTGATCCTTGACTCTATTTTCTTGCTCCTCATCTGATTCACTCACTTATACTACCAGTCTAGCCCCCAGAAGATTTGAATTTAGATCTCAGTTTCAAAATCAGAAAGGACACAAAATAAAGTAACTTCCCTTTTTTAAAGCCAAAATAAATCTAGGATACAATGGTACAACTTAAATCAGCTAATTCTAGAGCTTGCTGGGGCCTTTGAAATTTCATTCAAACTCCCTTAATTTACTGATATGGAAACTAGGAACAGAGAAGTTAATTTCTGCATTAGGGTCACACAGCTAATTGATATAGTCTATCAGCACTGAAGTGGTCTAAATAACACTTTGAAGATGCTTCACTTTTTCCCTTGGTGTAGAAGGGTCATAGGCTATGTCTTTCTCCAGGATTTTGGGTATTTCAAAATTTACCTTTTTTTTTAAAGTCAAGTTATTTATAAAATACAAATTACAAAATTCAGAACTTTCAAACAGCCAAGAAATAAAGCCATTATGTTTTGAAGCCATCTGTGTAGCTGTTGTGAGTGTGTCAGTAAGATGATAGATCCACAGGAAGGTGAGAGTACACAGAAAGTGGAAAGAGAAAGTGTTAATAGAAATCAAATGCTTTAAAGAGGTTGGATGTATGATTTTCTTCTAAATATTACTTCTTTTGGTCATCATTAACCCTAGTATTTTGTTTCATTCTTCACATTGGAAATTTCTTCCACAGTAAGATTTCAGCTTTATATAAAAGATAATAGGTATTCTAATCTATTTTAGAACCTTCTTAAAGGTCATTCTGGGAGTGATCTGAGAGCTTCAACAGACGTGAACACCGAAGTCCTCATTAACTACTCAAAAATCCTTAAAATTCAAAGAATTCTGGGGCTTCCCTGGTGGCGCAGTGGTTGAGGGTCCGCCTGCCGATGCAGGGGACATGGGTTCGTGCCCCGGTCCGGGAGGATCCCACATGCCGCGGAGCGGCTGGGCCCGTGAGCCGTGGCCGCTGAGCCTGCGCGTCGGGAGCCTGTATTCCGCGACGGGAGAGGCCACAACGGTGAGAGGCCCGCGTACCGCAAAAAAAAAAAATTCAAAGAATTCTGAGTTGGTGTTAGGATGGAGTAAAGGGACCCTTTACTCTTTCAAAAGCAAAAAAAAAAAAAAACAAACCTCCAGCCATGACCTGCAGGGCCTAAGAATTTCCAGATGTGACATGTGTTTGGTTGCTAAACTGGCTGTGCATGGACATGAGTGGAGAGGAAGCTGGTGACATGCAGATGTCATATAGCTCCTATTAAATAAGTGCTGTTCTCCAAGAATGCCAGGCTTTCAAGGCCAGGGTAACTCGAATCTCTTATTTATATATTAGTTTTCTCTGAACTAACGCAAATGCTCCTCCCCCATCCAAAAAACACCCTGGGTCACACATAACACATACTGGTTCATAACTCCTTTTAAACAGGTGCTTCACATTATGTACTTTTTATTCCAATTATCTTACAACTGGCCTCTCTGCTTCCACCGGTCCCTCACCTTAGAGTCTATTCCCCACCCAACAGGCACAGCATCCTACTAAAACAGAAGTCCTTCCATGTCACTCCTCTGTTCTAACCCTCGAATAGCTTTTAGCTCACACAGAACAAGGATCTAAGTTGTTATGATGTCCTTCAATAAGGGTTCTCAAAAAGTGGCCCCTGGACCAACAATATCAGCACCAGGAACTTGTTAGACATGCACATTCTCAGACCCTACCCCAGATCTACTGAAACTCTAGGGATCCAGGGGTGGGCCCAGCAATCTGTGTTTTAACAAGTCAGCCAGGTAATTATGACGCTCAGCTAACGTTTGAGCCCTAGACTCCGTGGTCTTTAGATCTTATTACATTTGGACTTGAATACTCTCCCTCTCCTAAGCCGACCCCAACCACCCTGGCCTCCTTGGAACCACACAAACATGCTAGGTCCACTCCTACTTCAGAGGCTTTGTACTTGCTGTTCCCTCTCCCCCCAGATAGCCATGTGGGTGGCTCCCGCACCAACTTCAGGTCTTTTATCAGATGCCATCCTCACAGTTGAGGCCTCCCTGCCCACTATATTAGTCTCCTAGAGCCCCCGTTACAAAGTACTAAACTAGATGACTTAAAACAACAGATATTTATTTTCTCTCCCAGGGTTCTGGAGGCTGTAAGGCCCAGTTAAGGTGTCAGCAGGGCCACATGCCCTCTGAGACCCTGGGTAGAATCCCTCTTTGTGTTTTCCTAGCTTCTGGTGATAGTCCGAAGTCCTCGTGTTCCTTGGCTTATGATTGCATCACTCCAGTCTCTGCCTCTGTAGTCACATGGTGCTCTCCCTGTGTGTCTTTACACTATTTTCTAATCAAAGGACAATAGTCATATTGGACTAAGAGCCCACCCAACTCCACTATGACTTCTTTTCAACTAATTACGTCTGCATATATTCTGTTTATAAATAAGGTCATATTCTGAGGTACTGGTGGTTAGGACTTGAATGTAGCTCTTCGGAGGAGGAATACAATTAAATGCTTAACGCCCACCCTATTTAACGTTGCATTCCACTGTCAGCAGTTCCTATCCCACTTCTATTCTTTCTTTTTCTTTTTTCTGCTTATCACCTCCTAAAACATCCTATGTTTTACTCTTAGTTTACTGACTGGCTCCCTCCTCTGGAATTGAAGTTCCATAATGTCACTTTTGTTTTTCATCCTCACAATACCCTCAGCTCTTACAACTACCTGGCACACAGTAGGAACTCAATAAACCTATTCTGAATGAATGAAAATGATAGACCATTAGCAAGACCATTTCATTGTTAAAAAGTCTGATTACCATAAAAACAATCTCTCTTTTTTTTTCATTCCCTGGAGGCTAGGGTATGCAAAGGGTAGTATGAGAGTACCCCCCTGAGAAACTTTAAGTTAATTCTAAAACTAATCGTAAGCTTGTTGGTGGACTGGGCTTTCTATCAGGGAGAGACCCACGGGAAGCGCTGGAGCTGGGGATCTTATTGGGTTAATAATGCAGAAACCAGGAACCCGGGAATGGGCTGATATCAGCAGTACAGTTGGTGAAAGCAGGACATGGCGTGAAAGGCTCCTACACTGGGGTCTCTTGTGCCTGGACCTTAAGTCTCTGTTCATTCACTTACTCATTCATTCATTCATTCATTCATTCATTGAACAAATTCTTGGATATCTAAGTGTCACATTCTGGGCTCCAAACTTGGGATATAAGACTAGGTCTCTGAACTTATGGAACTTGCACTATACGAGGGGATTAAATATAAGTGATTGCATGGGTGCACCACAGCCAGCTTTTTCATGGGGCAAGACCTGCTTGAAGTGTCTTTGTATTCACCCAAAAGAAAATCAATTTCCTTTCTTCCAGTCCAGGCACAAAATAATACAGGTATTTACTGGCCAGGTGGGAATTCGCCAAAACAGAAGCCTGGATTGGACTGTCAAAGGTAAGCCTGCTGTTGATCAGGCCTTGTTTCTAGACTCAGTGCTTAAGCACGCCCCTGGGTAGTGGAATTAAAGAAGGAGCTGATTAGTGCGGTGGGTCAACTTGTGGGCTATAAGCTTACACCCAAGTTTGCATTTCTGCTCAGCCAGGTATGAGCCATATAACTTTGGGAAAAGACACCTAACCTATCTGAGGCTCCATTTCCTTATCTATAAAATGGCATTAATCTTTCCATGTCGTGAGATGGACACAGCTAAAGAATATAAGCATGTAGCTCAGTGGCTGGTCCAAGTCAGCACTCACTAAATCTTATTCAAGGAAAACACAAATCCAGATGTGGCAGATTTAAGAATTTGTTGGATCTTTGCCTCTCTTCAGTGACATCATGGGATAAAAGAGACGGAGCCGTGAAAACAAGATGAGCCAGAGATCTGCAAATGTGAAACACCTGCCCAAATCAAGAGGCGGACAATTGTGGCAGAAATGGCCCAGAAAATTACAACCTTCTCTTGTACTTGTGTTTTAGGAGAGTATCTAAATTTGACCAGGTATGAATTTAGGGTGACAAATTTAAGGCAAGTTTCATAAAACACTACAGGGAAGTGACCCATAGTATGAAAACACAAGGTTTCATCCTGGTGTTGCTAAAATTAGGCAGACTGACTTTAGCCTCTCTCTTTAGAGGCTGTCTTACAAAAGACAGCAGTGAATTAAAACTGAACAGTAAACTGCGCTTTCACCATCTGTCTTGAGAGAAGTATGACCTGGGCCTGGCTGTCATTCAGGCTATTTGGGAAGGAAAACCATTTATAAGTTTTTCCAGCCTCTGGTTGGGCACCCTGTACAGAGTTGGAACCAAACTCTTACAAATGCCTCCTAAGGTTATTTCCTGGGCTTGCATTTCAATGGAAAAACTTTGACAGTGAAGTTGAAGTCACTGATAATACAAATAACTGTATTAGACTGCTCTGATTAAAACACTGAAGGTAAGAAACTCTCTTCCATGCTCTCCTGTCCTGTTTCTCCTTCAGATTTTCCCCAACTGATCATTGAAATATGGCTAGGCTGTTGGGCTGATGTAAATGGTCATTAATTAACAACCATGGTCTTTGCGAACCCGATGCTTTTGAAAAACTACATCTGTAGCGAAAAGCAGGCTCGAAGCTGTGAGAATAATAGCATGTTTTAAAAAATTCTGCACCTGGACAAACAAAATGTCCTTTTTTAGAGCAAGGATGTCATCGGTGTTTTAGAGACAGAGGCAGGGAAAAAGAAAAACCCAAGAAGCCGCCGTCCTCCTTTGCTAGAATCTCCAGCATGCTGTTAAGATATTAGTTTGCTGGCCCACTTCTGACTAAACAAAGATCTTTTCTTCCAGGTAAGGCATTTGATATACATTTTTCTATTCTGGAAACGCGAGCTTTGGCCGTTTTAGGTCAGATATATAGGTCTGCATTATGGATGGCACCCAGTGCCTGCTTTTATAAACTGATTGCTGTTCTGTCCTTGCTTGCTCTAGAGCAAGGAGATGTTCAATCCAAACAGGCATCTTTCTGCTAAATGACCTTTGCTCAGCCTTCTTCTCGTTATAACTTCACAACATGTCGGCAGCGTTGGATTAAACTAGGTTTAGCATCTATTCAGTAATTCCTTGAGCAGTAGGTTTTCTTATTTAAAGCAATACAGGAGAACTCTGCTTTGTTGCCAGTGCTAGGGGGATGGTTTTATGAGGAGACATAGTTTGACTTAGAATATTCCCACTTCCTTTAACAATGTGCTGTATTTTAATAGAGTTCCCATATATTATGCAAACGAAATGTTTTACAGACTTGTCACAGATGGCAGTTGGAAGTGACTATTGGACGATCACTCCATACCATCTTCTTAAAAACGAAGGGCTTGATTTGTCTCCCTGTGATCCCTGATTTGAGGCGCATAAGCCACAGACATAAGAAAAACTTCTAAAGAGTTATGCAGGGGTGGGAAAATACAAAGTTCTTTGAAGAGCGACCAGGAGAAAATATCTTCCTGTGTGTTTCCTGAAAGAAGAATTTTATGCCTCCACTAATAAGTATTAATTTTTTCTTTTTACTGTACATTATGCATTGTGCTGGGAGTAAGGTGAGTGGAGAGAAAGACCAACGTATCTGAGAGCTTTGGGGGCTATTTCCTACAGAGTTAAGCACTGCTCATTAGCAAAATTGTAGGTCAGATTTTCCCATCCTACTCACCTCTTTGAGGTCCTTCCAGACCAATTTTGGAACATCCCCCAAACTGCATATTTTCTGGAATCCATTTTCTGCTTCAGGTGCCATTCACCTCTCCCTATGCCAGCCGCTCATGGTCGTCTGACCTCTATTTCATGAAAGCAGAGCCTTTCCCCCATTTTCATTTATTACTTCTGTTTCTAAATCAGGTTACCATTAACATTTCCATGGAGCTTAGCTTATTGATTGAATGAGCCACCCTTTGTTTTAGTGAATGCAATTTGGCGGAAAGAAATCTAGCTAAGCTAGTTTGGTGGAAATGGGGATTGTTCATAGGACACAGAAAGTTCATAGAAATAGGGGACAGGAAATACTGTAAAGCCAGGGTCTCATGGGAAATGAAACTGGGGAGTGAATCTGGATTTAAACAGCTCTGGGAGCCTCAACAATCACAGAGGCCACAGACTTCGTTCGAATGCTTTATCATTATGCTTTGGCAGTCTTTCATGTGACCTTAATTTTTTGCCCTGCTACCAACCCATCCAATGTTTCACGGTCCCAAATCCAACTTCCTTGGAAGTGGATTGGTTGGCCTGAACTCACCTTTTCCCTTTATTTCCCTGGTCAGTGGTCAGCCTATGGTTGATTCTTCCTTGAATTGGGTGTTCACTTCTGGTCCAATCAGATGAAATTGAATTGGGCTGTGTTGGGGGGAGAGTATGGAAGAAGAGTCACGCACACATGGAGTATCAGAGGCTATGGCCAGAGACCGGTAGTTTGAGAGAGGGGTGTGGGTGTATCGTCTAAGATAAGGTAGTCTTCTTTGTCCCCGGGGACCTTTATAGAAAGGTTGAGTTTTGGAAAGATGCTAGATATGGTGGTTTTCACTTATGTTGAAATTATATTGCATGAGCATTTCATATTTTGCCCAGAGTTTATTCCAGGTAACAGTTAGAAAATAGGAGATTTACCTGTGTCCTCTGTGTGTGTGTGTGTGTGTGTGTGTGTGCTCACGTGCGCGCATGTGCTCTACGCACACACGTGCAGTAGGGATAGCAGAGGATTAGTATAAACTTTTCGTGCCAGAAGACACCTTAGAGATCCTTGGGCTCAACCCACACATTTCACAGAAGAAGAAATCCAGACTCATAAAGTTTATGTGACTAGCTTACGGGCATACAGCTATTAAGTGGCAGAAAAGAGACTCAGTTATCTTGATTTCTCATCCAATGAGCTTTATAACCCAGCTCTATTATATTTTTGTCTCCAGAAAAAAGTCTTTGTTCATTGAAACAGGACCAAACGTATACTATGCTTTGTCATCACATGGTTTGCTCATTACCTTTCAAGTCCTAGCTCAAAGCTCCCCACTCCAAAGAGCCACCTGGACACTGCCTCAGGTGTGTGCCACTCCTTGTCCCTTGGTTTTCTATTACATTATTATTTTCATAGCTTTATATCACTTAGTCCAATCTTTAATCACCTTATTTATTTTTCTCATTTTCCTCCTTCGCTAAAATAGGAGATTCCAGGAAAGTAAAGGTTGTTTCTCTTCACGTCTGTATCCTCAGCTCTGCGATCATGCTCAGCACATGGTTAGCACATATCCATAATTAATCAGACCTTTGTGAATTTAATAAATATAAATATTAAAATATCAATAATAAACCTTTGGGGGGAGCACATAGACTCTTTTCTGGTCATACATACTTCTTAATTATTGAGGTCACGCAAAGTTTTATGTTCCTGTGGTATTAAATTTCTCTAAAGGTCTCTACATATTTTTGTATACTTTGTCACAATTTTAGGCTAAAACAAAACCTGGAACTCACAGCAAAGGGAACAAGCAACAGCTGATTCAGATGTGGCTTTACCTCTGTGGGTGTATTCTATATAAACTGTGAGTGCGTTCATGACAGAGAGTAACTTGGCTTAGAGATGCTGCACCCCAAATATCCTTTTTGTTTGTGAATGTTCCTGTGACTCTCTGACGATGAGAACTGTTCATTCTTATTTCTGGCTCTTGGCAGCCTACAGATGCTTCCTGTTAGTGCTCCTGGCAGGTTCCTGGTGGGGCCTGTTGTTTATTGCCCTATCTATCAAGTCCTATTTATTTTAAAAATAAACTTTAAGTATACTGTAAACTCCCTTCACAAACAGATTTTTCCTCCTCCTTCACACTTGACAAGCCTCTAAAAGAAATAGTAACTCTGTCTCATATATATTTGAACCTGAACCTTTTAGGAAAGAATTATACTTAAAGTACCCAAGAACAGGGATGGTCTCAGCCTAAAATCTTCCTTGCAACTATTAGTTCTCTTTCCC
>NW_006772104.1:467236-472236 GCF_000442215.2 Lipotes vexillifer
CTTCTCTCTTTCTCTTTCACTCCCTTCTTTTTTATTGTATTATCTCATTCTTGTTTCCATACTGCCCTTTCCTCCCGGTAATCCTCCCACCCCAGGTCAAATTCTCTGGTTGAACTGCCATCTATATCTTTCTTAAATACTGCTTACATAATGTAAATGTCTTTATAAAAAAGTTTAAAGGATTTGCTTTTTGCAAGCTCATCAAGTCTAAACATTTTACATCTCTTTCTTGGTCCTCAATCATGTAAACCTACTATTCATTTCATCAGTAGACTCTACTGTTTTCCAACACAAAGGTGATGAGAAAGGACATTGACTGGTACAACATAAAAGAGCCTGGAATTTAGCATCATACTGACTCGAGTTCAACTCAAACACTACTACTTATTAACTCTGTCTTTGACGAAGTCTCCTAACTTCTCTTATATTTCTTCATTGGAAAGGTTTTTACCCAGTATTTATTTGGGTAAACGTTCCTGGTATTCTCTAAATATTTCCAGCTCTTCTGCTGAGCACATGATAGTACTTTTCAATTTAGGCATGGTTATATGACTTGTTTTTGCTAATGCAATCTGAGTGGAAGTTCTGTGTTTCAGCTGTGCACAGAAGTTTTTTAGAGGCAGCGTGTGATTTGCTATGGTCCCTTCCCTCAGTGAAGCAAATATGGACGCATGTGTTGAGAAGGAACCTCCATTATCCTGAGGTCTTGGCTGTTAATAGTAAGCAGAGCCTTCTACTGATCCACCATGGAATATGTAGCAAGAGATATTGGGGTCATTTGTTATTGCAGCAAGTCTTGTCCTATCCTAACTGACACATTTACTTTGCAAGATTGTTTGGAGGATGACTGAAAGTATCTAATATCTAATATGTAAAGCATCAACATAATATGCAATCCGTAAATGGTAGATGCCTTCATCAGTAGTCTAATTATCATCTTTGTTACCATTGTTTCTTTGTTAGATGCTGTGTGTTCTTTTTACTCCATATTTTGTTTTTTCCCATTATCTTATGTGCTATAAATATGTATTTATATTTCTGGCCCTTCAGTAAATTACAAGATCTTTGAAAAGGACAAGATACTTCATATGTCCTCATTCAGGCATTCTCAGTTAGGTTTGGTATCTATTCCAACTAAATGCTACCATGGTGGCATACAAGCATTTATAGACAGTACATTAACAAATGGGTGTATTTGTGTTCCAGTAAACTTAATTTACAAAAACAGGAGGCAGACCATAGTTTGTTGACCCCTGATTTACACTCACTTATCCCCTTTCTCCTTTTCTGTCTTTCAGTTTTATTATTTGTCTCTGGGTGTGACTGTGCTTTCTGCTGCCACAGGCAGAATTTTTCTAATGGCAGATAAAAACAGTCACCAGTAGCCCCAAGCCTATGTTAAAAAGGGAGCAAATCCCTTTCTCCCAGTGTTCTTCTTGGATAATATACCACACTTGGACCAATTTTTGCTGGCAGGACATGGGAATTCCTGATTGGTCAGGCCTGAGTCATGTGACTACCTCTGTGATCACAGAATAGTTGAGGCACTGTGATTGATATACCCTTTGGGACCACCTGGGTTAGGGATGGGAGAAAGAGGGATGTTTGGTAGGAATAATAGGATGCTCATTATAAGCCTCATTTCTCCTACCTATGCAGAGAAGCAGGAAAGAACCTAGTTCAGAGGGCCGTCCCTAACAGTTCTTCATTGTGTAGTGGACTTATTATGTTAAAGACAATCTCACTGGTCATTCCTCAAAGACCTCCTGTGGGGTCTGGAAACAAAAGCATTGGCTAAGATTTTGGATAGATTGTATGTGAGAAGCAGGAAAGCGAGCAACAAAAGAAGACTCTTAAGCTTCTACCTTAAGCACTTGGGTGAGTAGAGGTGCCCTGTATTCAGATGATTAAAAATCATTTCCCAAACTGCGAAGGGGAAACAGCAACATGCATAATCCCCGATTGGCTTCTAAGTATTTTTCTAAGGATCTGAGAAAACTCACAAATCTTTATGAAAGGTAATAAACAAAGCAATATGATGGTATATGACTCAGGACTCTCTGGACGCTATCCAAACCCCCCTCGGCAATATGGGGAACACCTGAAAATTCCTAATATGAAATGCCATAATAAGGGAAAAGACTTATTCTTTGTATTCCTGGGCACATGAGTTCTGCCTAAAGGGCATTACTGGCTACCATGGTTATGTGTTGGACACTCAAAATGTGAGTCAGTTTGAGATACCAGTACTTCCTCTATTTTTACTTGGCTCAGAAAATTTAATGAAATTATACAAATCCCTGAAATCTAATATTTTTATGTGATAAGATTGTGTAAGAGGAGGGGGTGGAAGAGAAGTTTGGAAAATGTGGTGACAGATGGTAAGTGGGCTCAGGCACATAGCGTTCCTATATATAGGGGAGGGGACAATCTGGTTAATCAAGGGGTGGGGGGAGCATTTTTAAATTTAGATTCAAGTATTTTATATATTCAGCAACATCATTTACTGAAGCAGCCTAGCTGGATAGAACTTAAAAATTTTTTTTGGTTGGGGTGGCTTGTGTGATATATATTTTCAACAGTTTTGCATATTCTTTCATGACGTCTGCATTTGAAAAGCAAATGGTCTGTATAGGCTTTGAGTATGTCTTTTGAGAGAGGGCTGGGAATATGTATTTCTAGAGAGTTCCTTCCAAGGAGATTTAATGACATTTTAAAAATTAGGGTCATCACAGCTAATTTAGCAACATTTGAAAATTAATGTGAATGTTTTCAATGAAGACTTTATTCTTCAGTAGAATGAACAATGGGCTGGAAATGAGGACACCTGAGATCCAGGCCCAGTTATATGTAACATTAAGGCCAGGTAGATTGTGCTACCTTGCATGAGTCATTTCAGCTGTTTGGGTCTTAATCTTCTCTTTTTTTTTTTTTTGCGGTACGCGGGCCTCTCACTGCTGTGGCCTCTCCCGTTGCGGAGCACAGGCTCCGAATGCACAGGCTCAGCGGCCATGGCTCACGGGCCCAGCCGCTCCGCTGCATGTGTGATCTTCCCGGACCGGGGCATGAACCCGTGTCCCCTGCATCAGCAGGCGGACTCTCAACCACTGCGCCACCAGGGAAGCCCCTCTTCTCATTTTTAAAGTGAAAGTTTTGGTTAAATAATCTTTGGGATAGTTTTAGTTTTATATTTCCATTGTTGTAGGCTGTCTCTTAATGCTCCATTAATTCGGATGCTTTTGGTTGCAAGTAATGGAAAGCCACACTCAAACTGCCTTAAACTATTACAGGGCAAGTCTAACACTGAGTGGACTTTAGAGCTTGTTTGATTCATCAAAGGACATTTTCCCACACTTATTCACTGTACTTTTCATGGTATCAGTCTCGTGTTAGGGTTGGTGCCTCTTCAGAATCTCCAAATGCTTGTTAATGACTCTTAGTCAATGACCTACTTCCTTGTTCAGGTCTGGAAGAAAAAAAAAAAAAATCACTTCCTAAAGCTGTCTTGAATGAATTAAAAAGTGTCTTTCCAAGAGATCTCTGGAAACCTGCCCTTGCATATTATTGGCACAAACTGAGTTTTGTGCTCATCCCTGATTATGGCCAGGGGATGGGGCTACCCTGAGCCACAGGAGAGCCTCCTAGAACCAGCAGTTAGCTCAGTATGGGGGGTTGTGGCTAAATGATAGAAAATCAGGAAGAGGGGAGGTATGTAAAGGGAGCAATCCTGATGTTTACTAACCATTGCTTGGAACACCTAAGGTTCACATCATTTATGCAGTTAAATATGAGGTAGGGAAAAAACCCCAAATTAATGAAATAGAGTTCTTACATGGTAAATATTATCATATCAAGCACATAGTAAGCTTTCAATAAAGATGCAGACACTGGGCTAACCTTGAATCTGTTAAACATGGAGAATGTGCCTCTTAGTTGGCAACTAATTAACAAGAGATTGCAGGTATTTGTGGGGTTGCCACAGTGACTAGAGACTTACTGCAGTAAGTTTTTGTTTTAGTCAGTGGTTTTCAAACTTGGCTGCACATTGGAACCACACAGGGAGCTTTGAGAAACACTGTTGCCTGAGTTCTACCTCCAGAGATCCTGTTTTGAGTGATCTGAGGTAGGGTCCGGGGCATTTAGAGTTTTAAAATCTCCCCAAGTTATTGTAACTCAGTCAAGACAGAGGACCTCTGGTTTAGGGAATCCAAGTATGGGTGTGCTCAAGTACTTTGTCCTACCTGCTTCAATCATGTCCAGCATTTACCCTTGAACTCCTTTTTATAATTGTTTTCCTCTACACTAAACTAGCAACTGCTGTATTCTCCTCTCTAAGCTCAGAGATACCACATGCTCATCATTACACTATGAACGTGAGGGTGGAAACTAAGAGTGGGAAAAGCCTACTTTCAATATGGTGTAATAGGAGAAAGGGACAAAAGGGTGGATGAGAAAAAACAAGAAGCAGTGCAAAAAGTTTTTCTCTCTGGCACTGGGATGTGGTTGGAGATGCACATTTAGGCATTCTCAGACTCAGATTCCCACACAAACACCCATACGTGTACAGACACATCATCTGAAATTCTTCCCAGCCTCCTCCCTGCTCAGCCCACTGCCAACCGCTTGCTTAGAATATTGTGCAAATTCATAAAACACCTAAAACATGAATAAATGAGAAATGGCTGTGGTTATTCATTACTGACACGTTCATTTATTCATCTAGTCTATAAATACTGATTGAGCACCTACTATGTGCCAGGTACATTGTCAGATGGAGAGTGAACAGTGATGAATAAAACAGGAGTTTAGAGCCTGTACAAAGGTCCTGAATCTAGATAGTATTTGGAGTATGTGAGATGAGGCAATGATTATCTTGTGAACCAGTTCTTGAGTTGTGTTCTCTGTACTTGGTTTGTTGCATGAATGCTTGCTGAATGAATGAATACCAGAATGCATTACTGAGAGAAGATCAGAGTGACTGGAGCATGGTGAATGTGGGA
>NW_006772104.1:477236-509821 GCF_000442215.2 Lipotes vexillifer
AAACTAAAGTAAGGATGGCTTTTATTTCTAATGCCGAGAAATGAAAAGTGTGGTCATCAGGGGGATGAGGAATTTTCTGGTGGTACTTTGGGCCTGGATCTAGGATTTTACCCCTTCAGTGGGTTCCCCAGTCAACTTAATAACATGTAGTATACATGAGTTTTTTGTATTTTGAAGCTTTTGTAATTATTTGAAGAGACTCAGGGTGGAGTCCTATTCCACAGGATATAGTTTTCCACCAGGAAATCCCCTTTGGACATTTCTGTTCTCAGTTCTCTTCTTCTGAGCCTCTAGAGAGCCTCTGCATCTCTCTCTCTCTCTCTCTTTAGCTCTCCCTGTGCTTCTCTGCCCCTCACCATTTTTTCCTCCCTCCAGGTTTCTGCCTTATTGCATCCTCTATCTGCCATTCCTCCCTCCCCCTGCCTTTTATTATGTAGGGCAATATGCTGAACATTCTTGGCTATTTAAGCATTCTGAGTGTTTTATCTTTCACTCCCAATTATTTTCATTGGGCCTTTCTTCTGAGTAAATGTGAGTTTTTCCATGGGGAGAAGTTCTGATAACTAGGATTTTCTCTCTTTTTTACATAAACAAATGTACATATACATAGATACTGTATTTGAAGTGTATATATTTAGGAGTTTGGTTGGCCCAACTGAGTAGGTATCTTGAATTCATGTAACTGGCAGGGCTAAAACAATTGTGCTGTAGTCCATTGCCTTTTGCAGTGTTGTGCTTGTATAACCAAATGATTGAGCAGGGCATGGCTGTGGGCACGTAAGTGATCAGTTTATAACTCCTGGCTTATAAGAACCTGAAGGGATTCTAGCTGCAATCATCAATGCTCTGGATTTATCACTGCTCTGATCAAAAATCTCCAGTGGATTTCTATAACAGGGGGCTCTGTGAAGGCAGGAACTGGGTCTGATGTGTATAATGCTGTCTCCTCAGTGCTTAGGGCAGTAAATGGAACATAAAAATTCAATTAATATATGATCAATATAGGTTAAAGTCTTCATCAGTCAGGATAGACTAGGTTATAGTGCAAATACAAACAGCCCCCAAATCTCAACCGCCTAAAGAACAGAATATTTCTTATTTACTATCTACATCTATTGTGGGTGGGTAGGGGAAGGGGATGCCTCTGCTCTTTACTGTCTCTCAAGAATCCAGGCAGACAGTGTAACTAGTCCCTGTTCCAGAGGCAAAGAGAGATCTACAGGGTGTTGCTTCAACAATTAAATGCTCCAGCCTCAAAGAGATACCATCAGTTTTGTTGATACCTCATTGGCCAAAACATTATGGCCCACTAAACAGTAAAGTGATCACGTGATGGAGTCCTACCATGGTCAAAGGTGCAAAGGCCTAACTTCTTTGGAAGGTGTGAGAGTAATTTTGCTTTGAGATGGAAGAATGGACTAAATTGCCTTAAATGTCAACATCCGTTGATGCTTATATTATTAGGGAAAATGATCATTGGCTGCAATACAATGGACAAGGTATTTGGAAGAGAAAATGGAACTAGGTTGATATTCTTGTTCCATCACATACATGTATAGAAGCCACTTAAAAATGTAAGGGAGGGGCTTCCCTGGTGGCGCAGTGGTTGAGAGTCTGCCTGCCGATGCGGGGACGCGGGTTTGTGCCCCGGTCCGGGAGGATCCCACATGCCGCGGAGCGGCTGGGCCTGTGGGCGATGGCCGCTGAGCCTGCGCATCCAGAGCTTGTGCTCCGCAACGGGAGAGGCCACAGCAGTGAGAGGCCCGCGTACCGCCAAAAAAAAAAAAAAAAAAAAAGTAAGGGAAAGTCTTTATTCCAGTCGTTTAAAAAAAATCTAACAATGCCTGAGTGCCTTGAACATAATCCATGAGTATGTGTTTCAAGTTTATTAAATTGAATTGTAGATAAGAAACTATGTTGAGCCTTAGTTTAATCCCTAGAAATGAAAAGTATAATGTACCATTTTCAAATGGTAGCCTTTATTAGCAAATGTGAACTTCCTTTTATTTTTAATGCATTAGCATAACAGAAACAAACCAAAAAAAAACAAAAAACAAAGACATGGGGTAAGTACTACCTTCCACATTTCTATATTTCAAATGCCTGGACTGTACTCAGTATATAAGTCTTGAATGAATGTATAATAATTTTTTGAGTCTGTCTTAATGGTAAAGAAATGAAAAAATACAATGGTTAATTTTGGACGGTTGTTTTTTTTTTTTTTTTTTGCGGTACATGGGCCTCTCACTGTTGTGGCCTCTCCCGTTGCGGAGCACAGGCTCCGGACGCGCAGGCTCAGCGGCCATGGCTCACGGGCCCAGCCGCTCCGCGGCATGTGGGATCTTCCCGGACTGGGGCACGAACCCATGTTCCCTGCATCGGCAGGCGGACTCTCAACCACTGCGCCACCAGGGAAGCCCTGGACGGTTGTTTTTTCCATGAAGTATTTAATCCTAGTGTTTAGGAGGTGGGCTCTTGACCCAGATCATTGGGGTTTGAAATCTGCTCTATCACTTAGTAGCTATAATACCTTGAGCAAGTTTCTTAATCTCCCTATTCACCCGCTGGTTCCCCATCCATGAAATGAAGACAATAATCATTTCACCTATCTTATGGGGTGGTAAAAAGGATTAAATTACACCTTATAAGCAACATACTATAGAGTAGTGCCAGCACATGGTGAAGGTTCAATAAACCTTACCTGCTGCTACTGTAGTTATTATCATTTTTGTCTTGATATTGAACAGTCGGTGTGAGCTTTCTATATATACTCATCAACTCAACAATAATGAATGACAGAAATGAAACACGCAACACCATCTAGAACTTTGGCATGACTTATTCTCACTCTAAGATTTGTATTTACTGTTACCTTGAACTTCGTTTATTGATGAGCTTTAATAAATGGTTGTTAGGGTCCAAAGAGCTATTCTGTGTGTATTGTGCAACTGTGCAGGACCAGTGGGGAAGACTGATGCGTCTGAAGGGTCTCTCATTCTCTCACTCTGTGTAACAGGAGAGGAGAGAATGGCTTCTAAAGACGCACTGCAGCATCAAACCTTCCTTATAATGCCTGTGAAAGGCAAGAGAGTATTCTGAGGCGCTTGAAGAGGTTTTTGAGGCTGGAATATTCTGAGAACTACCTTGATTTTAAAAAAAAAAATTAAAGACTAGACAGTATGATCTATGACAGTGGCAATCACATCAATCTTGTTTTCTGCCTTGTCCCCAAGCATCTAACACATAGTAGGTGCTTTATAAGTGATTCATGAAATAACTGATTGAGTTATTGGAATGAATCATTGCTAGTGCAATCTGTAAGTGAAAACTAGGTCACCTTATATGCATCGATAATGTGTAGGTGCAATGACATTATATTTCCAAAGAATGAAGTGTCTAAACCATAATACTAGAAACAAAATGTTGAACTTCTGAGTGTTACCTCTCCCCACCCCAGCATGTTGAGGGAAATTTTTAAAAAATGTCTTGAGCATATTTCTTTCTTAAAATCCAGTCTTCAATGCTGAAAATGACATATTTCTATTTATTAAACATGTTAAAAAATCAGAAGGTTTGCTTTGCGCTTATGCCGATAAACATCTATATTGTAGTCTATATAGACCATATTCCCAGATTTAGGTGCCAAAAACAATCGACAGACTTAAATTTGTGTAAACTCAACAATATTTTGTGTTAACTTACTGGTTAAAAGAACATTAAGAGGTAAGAAATGGCTTACATTTCACTTTCCCATTTGCTGTTAGGAGTCTAACACCCATTAACACTATCAGTATTTTGCAGAATGCTTTTTTCTTTTGTTTCTCCTTCCCTCTTTACTCTTTCGGCAAATGAATAGTATCCGTAAATCTCTAAGAGAACGACGTACCTGACAATACAGTGTTAAAGTGCTGCTTGAGTTGTTCAGGAGTTAGTGGGCAGGTATAACAATTCACTGTAGCTATAATAAAGGGTAATGTCACTTTAAGACATGTGATACTTTACAGAGGAGGGATGTATTGAAAGAGACTATTGCTACTTACAGCGCCATATAGCAGCCCTGCTCCTACATTTTGCTGCCTTACTCTGCCCTGAATGCACTGGAGTGGGGATGGTCCCTCATTAACTATAAACTGATTCTCATCAGGAAACTGCACAATATCTCACCATCACTTCAAAAGTCTCGTCAGGCAGAGGTGACGCCAGGAGATGATTTAAAGGTGAAAATGACAAGGTTTCCAGCCCTCAAACCTTGGTTCCTTTTCTGACAATACAGTCTGAATGAACCCAATGTCTTCTTTACTGTGGGAGTAGCATCGGAAGAGAAAAACATATTTTTTAAATCCTGATAAAGAAGATTATTGGGAAGCTCTTTTTTAAAAAATCTCCAATTGTGGCACAGATGGATTTTAGAAAGTGTTAGAGCTTTCCAATGAACACTAATAGAGTACTCTGCTCTTGGCTGGATTTTTCAGGTAAGAAGCCTCTTTAAGGATTTAAGACTCAGAAAGCAGATTTCAAACCTATTCAGTCAGGTCTAGAGAACTATGTAGGGCTGAATGCATTATTTTGCGGGGGGGGGGGGACACCTATTACCATAGAGACAACCTCTTGGTAAGAGAGTGAGCAAAGAGAGCTATATGCAGGAACCTTGGAAGTAATGCTGAGAATTAAAGAAAGTTAAATGAAAAAAAGAAAAAGAAGGAAAATACTGCAAACGTCAAGTCACAGCAGTCTTTTTTGAGTGCTAAGATCTGTGTGGAAAGCCGTCATTGAAAAACTGTTGTTTTGATTGTGGTAGGCTTTCTTCAAGTTTAGATGAATTCCTAGTGCATTTTAACTGAAATTCACAAGCAATCATTGCATGCCACAGTCACCTCTATTTTGTCTTTCTATAATTTGCAGGGTATTTTGAAAAGGCACCCAAATGCATTCATTTCAGAATTCATAGGAGGGGTGTTGCTCTTTATCTTTACTGAAGAGAATGCATCTGTGGTAGCTGATAGTTCTGAAGATAATGAGGTTAAATCCGTTGTCCACAAAAATAAACAGTGGCCTGTGAAACTAATTATAAAGTGAATGGTCTACGTGAATCACAGACCAGGGCATGAAAGGCACCATGCTGTTGAAAATAATGTTTTCCTACTTTGCACTTAATTATGGTTGTCACCATTTGTCTATTATAGTTCTAAAACCCTTCTTAAAAGACTACATCTCTCTCTCCCTAAAACCCATAAATTGTCTTGTATTATGTCTGTATACACACACACATATAATGTATATGTTTTGCTTGCTGAACATCACAGCTTTGGAAAGAGTATCGATTTCCACGAATAAAGAAGCCACACTGGGAGGTCACTAGGAGGTTTTAAATGTAGCATTGAAATACTTGAAGTGTATGATTTGACAGTGGAAAGATGAAAAAAAGAAAGAAACAACCTAGGTTCCAAAGCTCTATCTAGGAGAAAAGCATATACTTAACTGGATTCCTGTATAGAAAATGCTTCCATGTCACTGGCTAAGGATGATGCTTCAAGTTTGATTAATTTGACAAATATGAAATGCAGCATAAGGTGTTGTTTGAGAAACTGGACAATATGCAGTGCAGTTGAGCCTTTGTAGCTCCTAAGATTCTCATAGGTGCCGAGAAGACTGTCAAAGTTTCAGCGCTTAAGAAAAGGTGGATGTTCAGCCATAAGTACATATACCACCTGTATATGCATATTCATCAACACTACAACAAATGCCACGATAGGATCTTAGGAGGGAAAGCAATATTGTAAATTATGGTTTGCTCTAGGAGAGACACTTAGATCTTGTATCTGAAACTCATTCTGGCTGAAGATAATTCCTTCTGGTTTTAAGTCCAGCCAAAAAGACCATCTCTTTTAGGAGATTACAACATGCCTCTGAGAAATGATTACTTAGTTTAGGCGACAGCATTGGAATTAAAAATTCATGACTGTAGAATAAAAAAAAAAGAATCCACTATTTCCTTCCAGGCTTATGTCAGACTTGCAATGAAGTTAGAATGAACAGGAGCGTGCAGCCTTTCAATGCCTGGAATAACTATAGCTTAAAGATCATTGTGTAAAACTGCATGTTTAGTCAGGATACAGTGTTTCAAACTGCCTAACAGATAGTCAAAAACTTTATTTCTGTATTTTGGCCATCCTAAGAGTTTGGTTTTGAATAATTTCAAAAATGGATTCATGATCTCATGGAGAGTGACCTCTCTCAGTCCCACCTTGTGGCATGACCTCTGCTGGGTCATTAATTCTAACCAGCAAAGTAGCAAAGGCACATGACGTCTGAGACCCCCCTTCTCTCACCACTGGGACTGACGGAGCTGGGGGCTCAAACCCGGGGGTAATCCTTCCTGTCTAATGTTCTCTTTAGAGAATGGCAATGGTCTCTGCGATGCCCTGGGTCCTGTATTTGTGGATAAGTGCTTGTGCAATGCTGCTCTGCCATGGATCCCTTCAGCACACTTTCCAGCACCATCACCTGCGCAGACCAGGTAAGTTGGAAGCTGGCTCCACAGCAGCCTCCCGTCTCACTGCTGTCTTTTAACAGATGGTTGAAGGCAAGTGACAGAAAGTGCTACAGGGTGGGCAGCTTGCCTCGGAATTTCAAGACTTGTTGGCTGGATGCTTTGGGGAAAGAGGGGGATACTAAAATGACTTGGAGGTATTTCTAATAACTTCTTAGAAAAGGTGGTTTTCTCTAAGAGTCCCGCCACCCCTTGGCACACACCTTAAAAAGGAGAAGTCGTTTGTTTTGGAATACTTTGGCCAAGAGCGAAATATCCTGCAGAAGGTGGGATAACTTTCAAGACTTGAGGAATTTTTAAGGAGGCAAAATATGATCTTTGCAACCAAGAAAATAATGTCTCCATGTTCCTGGGATTCATTTTTATCTAGCATAGATACCATAATCTTGGTGTGTATGTGGCTAGAGATTTTATGTGGATGTCAGTGCCAAAATTAACTTTGTAAGTAGTTTGTGAGTGAAAAAGAAATTAAAAAGTAACTTACTATTTCTTGTCTGGTTTGTCTCCTCTCCTTTCTCCCTTCTTTCGCTTTCTGTTCTTGCGTATGCTCGATGCCTTTTTTTCCCCTATCTCTCGGCATTTTCCGGGACAAGTTCTCTTTAGCGTGATTTTTTTTTTCCTCTATCGATTTTTGAGTTCCAGACGCATTTTGCTGTCTTCGTCTTTCTGTTCAAAGTATATTTCTTACCCTTCCATGGCCTTACTCTTCAATCAGGATTTTTCTCTCCTTCTGTGCCTCTCCAGCTCTCTCATTATTGTTCCCCCAGCTCGATTGTCCTCACCCGCCCTGGTTCTCGGAAAGGTTGCCTTCCATTTTCTGCTTAGCTTCAGCCTTTGCATCCATTTACTCCACCCGTCACCTGCACCGCACCCCTTCCCCTCCCCCTCTCACCCGATCGCCAAGACCGGGCTCTGGGGACCAGTTGCGCGCCCAAGCTCCGGATCCTTAGTTCTCTAGAGCTCCCAGCTCTCCATCCCCACCCCTCCTTCCTTCCAGATCCCTTCCTGGCCTCCTCCCATCCGCCAGGCTTCCGCTAGCTGCGTTGTCTAGCCTTTGCTTTTTTCTGGCTCTGCAGCCAGCCTGGGCACCGATCCTGGGCTCTTCGGCATTCTCCTTCAGCAACACCTCCCAGGGCGCTCGCTGCTTGCTGCTTTCCCGGGTTCTGCTTCCCGGCTGGGGGCAGGATCTAAAGAGTACGCGTACAGCCCGGGTCCTCCCACGCGGGCTGCAGGGGAGCGCGCCAGCTTGCTGGATGCTAGACCTTGGGTCGCTCCGGGAGGAGGGGTTTGGCGGGGGCTGAGCTTGGGGCACAGGCCCAGGGCTGCCTCTGGGCCTCAGCCGCCCTCCTTCTCAAAGCCCTGGATCCGGGAGGGAAGGCGAGGGGAGGTTGGTGCCCCTGCAGGAGGGCCTGGAAACGGCTCTGCCCATGCTGCGCGCTGGTATTTCTGCCTCGCGTGTCCTGAGCCTGGATCAGCCACTGCCAGAGTCCGAGGCTCCAGTGCCGAGTTGGAGGGGAAGAAAAAAATACAAAAAACGTGGAATCCCCAAGTTACCTCCAGTCAGTAGATCTCCAATCTGTTCTGGCAAAAAACGTCTTTGACTTGTTACAAAGTCATACAAATAACGCGAGAAATTGGCATTTACTGTTAATACTTAACAATAAGCACACAAAACAAAAACAACTAATGTGAGTGCTTTAGGCACACTGTTAAGGTTAATTCACCTTGCTTGGCTTAATTCTTATTCAAGTAGGTGTAATTTCCCACCCTGTTGCTCAGGAGACTGAAGTTCTGAGGGTCTGAGCGACTTGCCTGAGATCACACAGCTAATACCTGCCACTGGGGACTTTGGTCTGATTTCATCTCCAGAGCCTGTTTCCCAGGGAGAAACTAATGGCTCCCAGTACAGAGCACAATCTTGCCAAATAGCCTTTTTGAAGAGATGTGAGCACCTTCACGTTATTCCTGAAAATTTTCAAGTTATGTCAATACACAGACTCATTTGAACTGCAGACCCATTTTGAAAGGTGGCCATGGCGGAAGTGGTGAGGGGTGGCGCTTGAGGATGGCAAAACTTAGGCTGGGCCATTGTCTCTGTCACTTAACATTAGTGACATGACCTTGGGCAAGTCATTTTTCTTCTCTGGGCCCAATTTTCCATTTAGGGATATTGTGGGGAGTGTAAATAAAATAATCTTCATGAAAGTGCTTTGTAAAATGTAAAGCTCTTCAGAACGATCAGGAATTACTGGCATTCCCCCCTTAGTAGACTATAAATGTGCATATCACAGATGTTGAATGAGTGACATTTTGCTGTTCACACGGCTAATTATCCACATAGTAACAACAATCTTGTTTTTAATCTTGCTGTCATTTTTAACTATGTGGTACCTGGCTAGAATATAAGACCAAGTGCTACCTGTCTTATTTTGTGCCCTGTGCATGCAGTCAAGAAATATGGTACGGTTTGCAATGAGCTTTCACCTAGACTGTCTCTCTTAATCAGTAAATATATTAGATTTTTTTGGTGGAGGGTTATGGCTATGCTACTTATAACAATTAAACTTATGTCTTTATGGGGCTTATTATCAAAATACAGTAATTTTAAACTGGGAAATACATCATTGGGTTCTGTCTGCAATTAAACTGAGTATTTTTTTCCATTGTCTCCTCTTAGTAATTGCTTATTATCGTCAGTGCGTGGTTCATCTGTGCCTCAAATACCCCAAAAAACTGCAGCACTGAAGCCAGTTTCAACCCCAAGCGTTTATACATTTGAGACCCATTTCAGATTCATCAGTGAAATAACAACTATAAATACTCCCTTCTAGATGCAGAAAGATGAAAATGATATTAACTAAACTCCAGTGGTTCTAGGTATTAGGTTTATTCAACTTTCTTGGGTTTTTCAACAATCACTGTAAAGATTAAAGCAATAGATCTTGGACATAGCTATAATCTAGATTATTTCAGTCAGAAATACAATCTTCTTTAATGCAATCTTCGGTTTTGATTTTAAGAGTAAATATATGCTTTTTGTGATGAGACTTGTGATGTTTCACTTCGTAGGTCTTAAATCTTCAGGGACACTAATGAAATGTGTATGAAAACAAGAGAGTAATCAAGGCTAGTTATCTGTGATAACCCCCCCTTCAATGAGCAAATAAATAAATAAATAGCTGGATAAATGAGCAAAAAGGAAAAACATAATCTCATTTTCTCAAATCGGTTAAAACAAGTGACATGATGAGAAAAAATGAGACACCAGCAGACCCTGAGCTTTGCCACATTTGCCTAAGCTTGAAAAATCACCTCTTTCATGAAGCAGGAGCAGGCAGACACCATGCGCATATCAAGTATCTGGGAAATGTGAAAAATGACACATCTTTCACTCAAAGCCCTGGATGGAGTGAAGGCTTTACAGCTGCCTCCTCACCTGCTTAGGAACGGCTGGTCCCCCTCTCTCCAGGCTCTTACAGGCAGCTTCACGTCCCCTACGTGGTAAGATGGATGGTGCTCTGATCCCAAGCAGCCAATCTCAGTATATCAAGAAATAATCCACTACACTGACAAACGAGTGGAATTTGACGCGATGTTCCCCTTGTTCAGACTGTGCTGCACCTGGATGGCACCAGCCAGTCAGGGTCCTTTAGGCGAAATGGTTAGAGCTTTGGGCCAATTTCTGCTGTCAGAACATAGTATCAGGACAATGTTTCTGTGAGGCCGTGAATTTGTGATTTGTCTTCTCAATGCACTGGGTTTGCACACAAACGGAATGTTAACTAGAAAACGGACTGATTTTAATGTATTCCCCTGCAGCCCCTAAGTACTTCCTATTTTTCATATTTATCGTATTACGATTGCACCATTTATTTTCAGTGACTCACTAGTTAAGGAAGATTAAAACAGTCAATCAAATGAAAGTGAATTTTAAAATTACACATATAAGTAAAATGTGCTATAGATTAACAGATTTGTAATATCAATAATTTAATATTTGGCTAAATCAAGTTTTTTATTTTGGGAACGACGTAGGAAATTACCTTAATAAGTTGAAGAATACTCATGACTTTAAAAAAAATATGTACAGTGAAGCTAGAAGAAGGACACTTAATTTAAAAAAGATATAGACTGAACAATGCAAGCTCAGAGTGGTGTTCCATTGTTTCAGGATATTAAAATAGACAGCTTCAGCTCTTTATAATCACTAGTTGTTGTGTAACAGGTAAAAAAAAAATGAATGGTTTGCTAAACGCAACTTTCTAATGTAGGATTAGTTTTTTCCCCTTATGGGTATACGAATTTTCACAGTGAATTTATTGGTTACTTAATTTTGAGTGTGGGTGTGGTGTGGGGGGTTGTCCTTGAAACTTAATAAAATGTGGATGACTTCACAATACTTTAGTGAGAAAAGATCTTTGGGGTTCTTTAGTAATTTAAAATTATAAAGATAAATTACATGAGACAAGCAGTTGTAAATGCCTTATGAATCATTTATTCTTGAGTCGATGCTATTATATTGACAAGGGTGTATAGAAGTATAAAAAGATGGCTCTGAATAGAATTGTCTGTGTAACTTATCCTTGGTCTGATTTAAAGCTTTATGAAGCCAACTATGTATTTAGAGGTATTCGTTTGTGACTTATTACATACTGAACATCATCATCCATTTTTTTTTTTTTTTTTTTTCTTGCGTTATGCGGGCCTCTCACTGTTGTGGCCTCTCCCATTTGCGGAGCACAGGCTCCGGACGCGCAGGCTCAGTGGCCATGGCTCACGGGCCCAGCCGCTCCGCGGCATGTGGGATCTTCCCGAAACGGGGCACGAACCCGCGTCTCCTGCATCGGCAGGCGGACTCTCAAGCACTGCGCCACCAGGGAAGCCCCATCATCCATTTTTTTAAAAAAAATTTTTTTTAAGGTGTTGGGGCTAGGATTTTATTAATTAATTAATTTATTTTTGCTGTGTTGGGTCTTCATTTCTGTGCGAGGGCTTTCTCTAGTTGTGGCAAGCGGGGGCCACTCTTCATCGCGGTGCGCGGGCCTCTCACTATCGCGGCCTCTGTTGTTGCAGAGCACAGGCTCCTGACGCGCAGGCTCAGCAGCCGTGGCTCACGGGCCCAGCTGCTCCGCGGCACGTGGGATCCTCCCGGACTGGGATACGAACCCATGTCCTCTGCATTGGCAGGCGGGCTCCCAACCACTGTGCCACGAGGGAAGCCCCATCATCCATTTTAAAGCGTGATTTTTTTTTGGTAAATAATAAAAAAAGTTCTTATATGCCTTAAAATTATTTTTGCTCACTGTTCAATATCACTTTATTAAAAGCTGCCTAAGGAATACACATTAGAATACCAAGATACCTTACAATAAAGGATTGTTTTATAATTGTAGTATAAAAGAAATAGTGAGAATACCAGTGGTTGCATATTGGCTTTCTCAGAATATGTACCAATACTAGATTGCTAAGTGTAGTGAACTGGTCTAAGGATTGGAACAGACAGGTTGTTATTTGGTGTAACTGGTGCTGGTGATAATCCATTGATTATCTGATTGATGATATTGACCTCAGCCTAGAGTCAGAGTGCAGCCATGGGCATTTGATAAGACCCCAAAATATCAAAATCAGGTAGAGATGCAAATAAAGATTTTCTGACCATCCCGTGAACTTATAAGAGAATTATTACAATGCTATCAAAGTACTGTTACTTATGTGAGCTCAAGCCCATGACCTCCATTTTATACGACACTGCAAACAAAGTTTTAGAACTGGTACTAATGAACATTAGTCTTCAATTGTTCATTTCTTAAAGTTCATTTAAGATGAAAACTCACCCCTTTTTAGTCTTCCAAGTTTGAACTCTGTGTGAAAATTTCAAAGCTTGAGTGTATAAATTGGTACATCGTTTTTTTGAAAACAGTTTTGCAGTGTTTTCCAAAATGTAAAATGTGCCAGTCCTGATACAATTCCATTTCTAGATGCTTATCCTAAGGAAATGATTGGACAGGTTTAAAAAGATGTATGTTTAAGGTTTAGTCACTGCAACAATAATTTTAATGGCAAAAAATTAGAGAGGAGTTTCATCTCCATCAAAAGGGGACTGGTAAAATAATCATGGTGAATCTGCTCAATGGCATTCAATGTAGCCATTGCAGTGGATGAGATATGTTCATATGTACTCTTGTGGAAAAGTGCCCATGATTTACTGCCGAGTGAAGAAGACAAGGAACAGAATACTCAGCTTCAAAACAGTTTTGGAGAAAATAAATATTTGCACATGTATGAAAAATGTAAGAAGAGATATAAACATTCTCTATACAGTGTTAGTTAAACCTGGTGGGAGGACTGGATTGACTTAGACTTTTTATTTCCTACAATCTTGAAATTTTTTCAGGTTCATTTCTAGGATGGGTATATATTGATTTTTAATGAAAAGCTTAAAATATTTGCCATAGAGAGTTTTATGATTAAATTAGAAATGTATCAGTGTTCCCAGTTTAAGGAAAAAGAAGGAAGTATAGGTAGCAAAGTATCATGAGCCCCTTTTCCTTCTAAGAGCCTTAATCCTATAAAACGTTTAGGCCAGCATTTCGCAGTTCACAAAACACTGTCCCCTCAAAATGCTCATTGGAAAAAAGCTATTAACTGTTGGGGAAGCACTCACTGCATGATATGTTCTTCTCTTAGAGATTTGCAGTGCATGTGTGTGTATGGAAGTTCTAGAAAGATTTACAGATAAGAATCCTGACTATGTTTAACTAAAATTTTTCAAACTTCTTTTATTTGGACAACAGCTACAGTGCCTATTCATACCACATGCTTTGAGAAGTGTGAGCCAGGATAATCCTGGAATACTATAAAATTCATCTTTTTATCTCTTGCTTCTAGTAAGGAACTTGGCATATAGTACGTGCTCAGAAAATATGTGTTAAATTATTAAGGAAAGAAGGAATGACTGTTCTGGTGGAATCTTGAACTCTCGCTTATTGTTTCCTACTTGTGTGTGAGTATTTGTGTGTATATGGTTGGATGCATGTGTATCTGTATGTGTGTGTATAAAAAGGACATACCTCAAATAGAGAGTGGTATAAACACTAAATTGTCACTGTAACATATGCACGTATGTATGTGTGTATCTGTGCAGTATCTTTGGGTAGATATTTGACTGTATTTGATATTTGACAGCCATTACATTAGTCAAAATGGTCCAAAGAACAAACTTACAAATGCAGTAAAAAATTAAATCCCTAAGGTTTTCAGTCACAGCATGAGGTTTTTGGGTTTTTTTTTTCCTATAGATTAGAAAATATTATAGGTGTGGCTTTGAGGATCTGAAAAGGAAACTTCACTTAGCAAATAGGGAAAGGCCTTTTGCTTTCAAATCTTTTCATAACGAGAAAAAAATTCACTTCGTCTTTGCAGAAGGGAGAAAATAACACTGGACAAGCAATTTTTCCTTTCTTTAGGGTAAAGAGAAGATGAATTATTTTGTTAACAGTTTGTATAAATTAATTGGATTCTCCAAATATAATGTCCTCAAAGCATTTAGGGAACCCTCTTGGCCCAATGTCTCTTTCTCTTTCCCGAACTTTATATAATAAAATTCCAGAGAAAGAAAAGAGAAAGAATATTATCACAGCAATTTTCTCTCAGAAGATGCATAGATATGCAGAGTGATCTGCCTACTCATTAAGTGAATCCATCCTCCGTGCAAGGAAGGAGACCAACCAAACTTCCCTCTCAGTCTAGAAGGGAGGAAGACCTCCCCTCAGCAAAGGCCATTGTTCTGTTGATAGAATTACCTGTGTTTACCCTTACTATGACCTTACTAGACCTTCACTTCTAGGCATGCTTCCTTTATACCCAAGAATAAATACAAGCTGAGTCTTTGTACATCCAAAGGGTTTTTCTGATTTCCCATTCATGTGGATGAAGAATGGACCTATTGAGTCATATGCTTTGAAGTGAATAAATGCCAGCTTCCAGATTTAGATGAATTGCCACACGGGGTCGGGGGGTGGGCGGGGGGCGGGGGCGGGGAAAGGATTTCAATGCTCCTGAAATTGACAACAGATCCTGGATGAGAGTCGGCAGGCCAGCAGGTCATCCTTCCCACTGAATAAATATTGTGTAGGTATTCAATCAATATTTGCTGATCAACTAGGCAAGAACTTTATGTCTTTAAAACATGCAAATATTGGTGGGAAAGCACCACATTAAGCCTTTTTTTATACCTAATGGTGATGAAGAAAGAGCACCAGGGTAGGAGTAGGACGCTGGTGCTTTCAGCGTCTCACGTAAGTTGTCAGTTGCAGGGCTCCAGATGAGAAAGTTGGAAGGAATCAACGGTTTTCATATTGTTCCTAGCAGCTCCAAGGAGGTGATCTCCAAGGATTTGCATTCCACAAATAGTGAAGTATATTCTGCCAAATAAAGATGCTTTAAGCTGCCCAAGGAATTGATTCATTGACTTCATCCATTTGATAGAGCAAGAAGCTGTACAAAATCACCTTTGTATATTTAAAAAGCCCTCTGCTAAAGCTATTTGAAAACTTTCTGGATGATTTCATAGATGGAGAAGGCAAATAGCTTCACAGACCAGGTCGTTAACAAAAATAATTGGATCAGCCTAGAGGCCAGACATTATAAAATGCTGAAAACTGTGGCAACTTAAGAGCATATGCACATCTAGAGGGCACAGTGCATCCTTAGCTACTCCTGAGATGAGCTTAAGGTGACCAGATCATCTGATATTTCAAGGCAAGTCGGAAACCTAGAATTTTATGTGTAATTTCTTTATCTTTTAAATGTCAGGTGGGCCAAACAAAACTTGATTCAGGGATATGTCCCACCTGCAGGCTGTCAGTGTGTGACCTTAGATAACATTATCTCCAGCTCCAACATTTTATGATCCCTAATGAATTTATGCAAGCACAGTGGAGAGAGGTGAAGGCGGTGGGGCTAAAAGGGGAATTTCTATGCAGATCTGTTTTGGCCTGCTTTAAAATTATGCCCACGGGTGAGTTCTACTCTGAGTTATAACCAACATGCTAAAATGCTGTGTGTCTCCGAGCCTTTTATATGCAGCTAACTGATATTACTGGGGCGTCTGATAAACAGAGAGAATTAGTGTTACAAGGCCAATGGCCTAAAGAGAGGTCTCATTTGAATCTTGGCTAAAAATCAATTAACTTTCCTTTAGATTAAGGCTAGGGAGAAAGAGTAATCTGTAAATGTAATAAACCGAGGGAATCATCAGGCAGCATAGTGATGTCTGTATAAAACCCTTTATTTAATACTTTATTAAACTTCTCAAAATCTAGTCTGTAGTCCACTAGAGGGTTATAAATTTATCCTGAAACCCAAGGGGTTTTGTTTTTGCTGTTGTTGTTATTCTTTTGGGCAAATGATTTAAGATTTTAGGTACATTCATTTTGTGTATGAACATAGGCTACTTATTAGTATAGTGACGGAGTTATCATTCTACTAGAATGACATGTAAGTAAGGTTACTGAGCTAACTCTTGGAAACATTGCAAGGTGCCTGCATGCAAATAATTAGAATTCATGCAATTTGGGGAAGGATAATTTGTTATCAGTGCATCTTGAGTGTTGTTTGAGTTGTTAGTGATTTTCCATTGCTGTGGCCCTTGCTTTTTAATTATAAATTAGTGTTGCTTTAGTTTCATCATTATCAATTAAGTTTGCTGTGGGCTGTTTCATTAACCCTATAGTCTGTAATGATGCATATTTGCATATTTAGGCTTTTAAATTTCCTAAGGATTAGACTTTAAGATATTCTTGAGTTGTGGTTCAGAAATGATTCATCTATATTCTTATTGTAAAACATGTATACGTAATCACTCTCAAACTTATTTGTATGGTGATACTTGTCTAGTGACATTGTTTATATGCCCGTGAACCTATGCAACATAAATTCTCAATGTAAGTAACATTTTTGGATTATTTTTATGTCTGTAGGACATTGTTTTATAATATATTAGCATATTAATAAGGTTAACTTATTTTATAAAAACAATGAGTGATTCATGAGTGATTCATAAATGCATCTTTCCAAGTATTTATTACCTAAGTATTTATTATCTAAATATTTTCCCACTGAAGGTGGAAACAGGTAGGAATTGGATATTTCACCTCCTTGGGGTGCTGTAATCAGGAAAATTTGAACCTCACTGTTCTATGAAGAAACTGTATCTAGAGACCAGCCCTAGTGAAACTCTGAATTAAAAAATGTGTGAGCTGGCAACAAATTTTTAAAAACCCATTTTTTCTGAAATAAAATAAGATGTAAGACCGGAGAAGATACTGTTTGGAAGCGTCTCAGATGAGACCTTATTAAGTTGAATTGTTTTTGTATCTTCTTAAATCTCTTTATCTGATGAAAAAGCAAGATGCCATGTACTGGACATGTGCTTGAGAAACTAGGTCACTGGGTGAACATTTGTAGGGCAGTGTTTTTGACAGCTACTCCCGGGATCGTTTAGAAGTAAAAGCAGATTTATGGCATACATGCTGCCAATCTGCAGCCCTCTATCTATCATAGGCCTAGGGAATCAATCAGTGTTTGTTCCCACAGAGCCTAGATGTGATTTCAGAAACATTTTCAGTCCTTCTCTGGGCATCACCTATCAGTTGATTGACATGGGCGTGCAAGTTGAGAGTCTTTGACTGTCCCTGTTGGTTCATTGACTGACCATCTCTAGGATCCCTCTCCTATCCAAAAGTGCATGCCATGAAATATTTCATTTAAAAAATAAGAAAAAGATCCAAAAGTGTGATTAAATCAAATTTAAATAGCCACAAATGTCCAGTAACTATGGTTTAAAATAGTGGATCTTTAGCAATTCTCTCAACTTCTAAGAGTTGCAGAACTTTCTTTTTGTTACATCCAGAAATTTTTGATTCCTTTCCCTATTCTCCTCTTACTCCATGTCAGTGATGAAAAGCTGCTTGCTGTAAGAGCTCTAACCAAGCAGGTGCTCTTGATCATAAAACATGAAGCAATTCACTCTGACCAGAGAGGATTTGGGAAGCCCTCATAAAGGACTGGATTTTGTGTTGGGCTTTGAATGTTGGGTAGGAATTGAGTTTGTGGGAGAGGATCAAGGGGTAGTGTACCGAACTGAAGGGAACAGGACAATTAAAGTCTTATTGGGAAGTAAGGGGGGACAAGGTAGGGCAGTGACCTAAATGTCTATAGGCCCTAAACTAGCTGGAGAAACTTTATATTATTGCAATTAAAGGGAAAGCAAGATTTTACTGTTGTTGTTACTGTTTTGTAATCTAAAGGCTGCCTTATCAATGTACACTGATGATCACAGATGAACAGCTAGTTAAAATGGAAGAAAGAAGCCCTGTTTCCACAATTTGAGTCTCTGTGGAAGGCAAGTCAGTTAATTAACAACAAGTGCAGCAACTGTGTTCTGGCCAGACTCTCTGGGTCCCATGAGGCCCTTCACACCTTTGAATTATTGTTACCTTTGTGTAATACAAGACAAAATATGTTACTATCGTTGATTTTTTAAATCTGGTTATTATATTAGAGGAAACTGCATATCTCTAAATCAAATCCTAAGGATAAAAATTTTTATTTTTAATATACAACAAATTTAATATGTTATTCAACAGATGTTTATGGTCCACTTACTAGGTGCAGAAAACTATGCTTCCCATTAGTAATAGCAATGCCTCTTTATTATAATTACTGTTTTAACACTGCCTTTCCCGATCAGATCGTCAGTTCTGTGAGGGTAGGGAACCCAGCAGTCTGGGGATGCCTGACTCAGTGTCTAGCTCATGGTGAGAGTCAAATAAATACTTGAATGAATGAATGATTCTAAGCATTTGATGTTTCATTGAATCCTTTTTTTTTTTTTTTTTTTTGATACGTGGGCCTCTCACTGCTGTGGCCTCTCCCGTTGCGGAGCACAGGCTCCAGACGCGCAGGCTCAGCGGCCATGGCTCACGGGCCCAGCCGCTCCGCGGCACGCGGGATCCTCCCAGACCGGGGCACCGACCTGTGTCCCCTGCATCAGCAGGCAGACTCTCAACCACTGCGCCACCAGGGAAGCCCGTTTCATTGAATCTTTACAGTTACCTTTTGAGTTAGAACATCTTTCCATTTTACTCATAAGGAATATCTTAAAGAATAAGATAATTGATTTGTTCAAAGTCATCTAGCTTGGGAGGGTAAGGTTGAGAATTTTGTTGGGTCCTGAGTAATGGCTCAGGTTCCTGAGTCTCTACTGTGTGTAGCCTCTGCTATGGACGGTTCCTTCCCATATGACATGTGATCTGTATCACAACCCTACGTGGTCAGTTCTGTTATCCTCATTATATAAAACACTGCAAACTGTGGATAGTAATTAAAAGCTGAAAGGAAAACTTAGGTTATGCCTTGACTTTCAGTCAGGTGCTCTTTCCATCACAACCAAGTACTACTTTTAGGAATATCAGCAAGTTAGTCTTGGTTTAATTTAATTACAAAACAAATTTCTATGTTGTGGGGCATTGTTCTACATCAGCAGGCAACTAACTGTGTCTTGGGCTTGGCTATATCATGCAATAATTTAATTTAATGTGGCTGAATAATGCTTTAGTCTTAATGTTGCTTTGCAAACAGGTCTGGCTGAGAGCATACATTGGTTGCTTATCGGATTAACAGCCCCTCATTTTCAAGTATTTTTTACAGAACTATTGTCTCCTGATAAGTTTTTTTAGACTTTGGAGGCCCTTTTTGTGCTCTAGGCGAGGAAGCAGCAACATAGGATAAATTTGCATTTATTAGACTCTCTAGTTTTTTCTGTTTTACTTAAAATGAAGTTACAAATCATTCACACTGGAAAAGAATTCTCTCTAACGGCAATTTAACTTTCTGATAAGATTTTTTGGCATTTATCATGTTGAGACTTTATAAATTATCTAGAATGTTGTAAAGTGGGCTGACCTTTCGGGTAAGTGGTTTGATCATTTGCAGCAGTATCATTTTGCTAAAATATGGAATTTGCTCTCTTTCAGATAAAACTTGCTAGACCCGTAACTCAATAACATGTTTGGTAGAAATTGCTTACATAATCAGACCTGAAGTCTCCCTTTCACATTCCTCTCATCATCAGAACAAGTCCTCTTGTTTGTTCTAAAATATGCCCATGGCCAGTGATGGCAAATTCCTGATGCATAGCCCACTCTTCCTATGATCATGCGTTGTGAACATGACTGCTCATCACTTATGGCACTCTCTGTACTTTTACCCATATTCAACCTGTGAACCCTTCCAAGCACAGTGCTCCAATCCCTGAGTTGTTAAACAAGGTAGTATTTCAAAAACAACCACAATAACCACTGCCAGAACCAGCATCGTTCAACACCTACAATGTCAAATACTGTACAGAGTGCCTTCCCTGGACTTACCTGTTCAATTTTGAGATGAGACAAGTTGTCCACTCTTGATCTAGGCTGTTCTTATACGTAACTGAATTGCAGATTTTTTGCCTGACCTCACCCTCATTGTCACCAGTGATTGTTGGCCAAAGAACTTGTAGGAATTAGAGCAGTCTTG
Source organism: Lipotes vexillifer (assembly GCF_000442215.2). NCBI lineage: Eukaryota > Metazoa > Chordata > Mammalia > Artiodactyla > Lipotidae > Lipotes > Lipotes vexillifer. Next base: position 497,365 of record NW_006772104.1, read on the forward strand.
GTGTACCAGGCAAACCAGGGGCTCCCGTCCGAGGTCTACCACTCTTAGCTCCAAGTGTGGGCAAGTCATGGTAACTCTCCCTGCCACCCTCATGAAATGGGGATTCCTGTTTATATAATTCCTACCTTTCAGGCTTGAGTAAGGTATAGAGATGGTGTCTGTTCTATATCTGCCATAAAGTAGGTGTCCAGCACAAGGCATCTCGTTATATTGTTATGTACATATATGAATGTCAAAGCAAAGATGATATAGAAGGACTGCTTTATACTGACACATATACCCATAATATTTTATTCTATAAAAATGGTGCATATAGAAATTTTACAGCTTAGACTTATTTAGTCACTTTATGATCACATCTGAGACTTCTGACAGTAAAATCCATCTACTCAGAACAGACAAAAGATAGGGATTTTATAGCTAATCTCTACTCTGGAATATGTAAGGGTTAGCCATGAGTTCTAAGTCAATATGACCAGGTCAATACTCACAGTATGCTTCCTTTCAACAGCAGGTTGTGTAGGTAATTACTGATGAAGGTGCTCTAATCAATAAGTTTGGCAGAGTCTGTATGCTGCCACACAATAGGGAAGTTTGGTTAATTAATTTAAATATCTGGCCAATAATTCATTAACAAGAAGTGGTCCAAAAGTCAGCATTGGTGCTTTGTGATTCTCAGAATGGGTTATAATTCTATTAAAACTCTATTAAAATAGCCACTAGTCAACTGAAATCTTATACCATTTATCCATACTTCCTCAGGTGTTTCTTTTTCCATTAATAGTGTTGTCCTTACAATAACCCTTCACCTCTATCATAGGACCCAACAGCTAAAGGAAGAAACCCAGGTATATACTGACAAGCACATTAGTACCTAAATGTCCGTGGGTTTCATCCCAAGGTACCATTTTTGTGTACTCTTATGTGTACCCTATATTTTTACTCTGAATACAAAATGTTTTTGTGTATCAATGACTGCTTAAGTAGCATGGTGTCTAGTGTTTTGAGCCTTAGCAAAAGCAACAACAAAAAATGAAATTACAATGGTCACTTTCTTATGTTTTAAGACTCTAGGGAATTTGAATTAGCATGAGAGAATAGCCTATACAGTTAGAAGCATGGATTAAAGATATCATAAGATGTTGATAAATTTGCAATTAGTGTTTCAGAGTCCCTTAAGAACCATATCTAACTTGCAAGAGCTCTCTACTGAAGAGGTCAAAGCCTTACAGAAGTCTTGAGTTTGATAAAACTTTATTATCTCTTTTTTACTGTTCTCATTAACATACTTCAAAAATGCTGTTCAGTATTTCTGGCAAGCAGAGCATCAGACTAATTTTACAGTAGTGTAAAGGATTTATTAATTATAATCTTTTCATGAGCCTATTTATATTCAATTGTGACGTTAATAGGTTGCCCAAACAAACTAGAGTTAATTGTATTTAATTAAATTGTTGAAAACATGTAAGGGTAGTTTATTATTATTGTAAGCAGAAAGCTCTATTGATGTACTTATTTGTGTGAATAAGAGCTGGTGTAAAGTTATTTCTAGTGGGTATGGTAGTATTCATCAACAGAAAGCAATATAAAAATGCTAATTTGAGAAAGTTGTCATTGTAATAGAACATGTGGAAGTGGAGACTTCACGTAGAGTTTGTCGTCTTATAGCCAGTGTTAGATAAATATAGTGGGGTTCCTGCCAAGACAGACGTTACCCTGTTGTCCTACTAAAGCGCCCTGAGGAGCTCCAAGACCATCTATTCATCCCCTTCCTTCCTTGGAGGGGTTATTTGGTGGAGGAAAGGTCTAAGATCTGAGTCAAGTCTTCCGTGAAAAAAAATGCTTTAAATGAGACCGGGAAAAGTAGAAAGGGTCAGACCAAGAGTTAGGGATGGAGTTTGGACAGCAAAGAATTCCAGGTAAAGATAACAGCATTATGAAGGTCTGGAGTCAGAAAGGAAGATGCATTAGAAAAATGTGAAGGTCAGAAGATCAGGAAAAAGGCACTCCTTTGTCATGGATTAGTGCATGTGCTTTGAAGATAGCAGGAGACAAAGAGTGTAGGCTGACTTTAAAAAGTTAATTTAGCACTTCTGGTCCTTGATTGTGTCTAAGATTTATCAGTATATACACACTAAATATAGATTTTTTACTATGTACTATGTGCCTGGCACTGTGCTACGAATTCTATATTATTTCATTAATCCTTACACTTACCACTGTGAGGCAGCTACCTTGTTCTCTTCTTTCTACCAGTGAGGGAAATAAGGTTCAGAGAGTTTGAATAACTTGCTCAAAGTGCACAGCTAATAGGTAGTGAAGCTAGGATTTGAACTAGGGTGATCTGGTTCCAGATCCCATGCTCTTAATGACTATAATATTAAAATTCTTTGCCTCTCCCAGTATCATTAGTTTTAGTTGTGATGGACAGAATTAATAAGGAAATGAATGTGTTTCAGAGTAGGCTAGGTGATGCTATGATAACCAACCAGCTCCAAATTTCAATGGCTTAAGGCAATAGAAGTTATTTCTTGCTTGTGGTACTGTCCCCTGGGGTTGGCTGGAGTCTGTGCTCCATGCTATTTTCAATCCAGAATTAGGAGGAGCATCTACTATTCATCATGAAAGAAAAAACAGAGAATCTGAAGGTAACATTAGCAAGCAAATAAATGCTTCAGCTTGGAAGTGACACCTGTCACAACTCATTGGCCAGACCTGATCTTGTGGTTCAACCCAATGGCAAGAGGCTGCAGACTGCAAGCCTACCATCTTCCCAGAAGGCAGATGGCAGGAGATATTTGGTGAGCAGCATTCGTGGTAACCACAAAATGCCTTAGTGGTTAGGAAATAATTTTTTTTTGTTGCAGTACTCTTTCATTCTTAGATATCCAAGCTTAGATATCTTAGTTTATTTTACTATTTGGATAAGACTCCAGAAATTTCAGTTATTCAGTCTGTAAAGAAGAGAGTAATCCAGTTAGTGAATCCAGAAAGCAAAACAAAACAAAAGGCAATGTGACACCAAGCATCCAGTTTTGTTTTGTTCTGTTTTCACACAGCTGACTTTTGAATGAATAGGTGTCACAAGACCCAGTTCCTCATGTAAGTGAATGTGAAGCAAACCTTCGGGGCCATGGGAGATCCTGCACTTTCCTCCACTAAGTCCTTTCCTATAGCAAACACCTAAGGCTCTTGCTTACTCACTCTCTCCCCTTCCCTCCCTCCACCCTCTCATTTGCGTGAGTCTAATCTGTGAACTGATCCTTGTTTTAAGAAGAATTGCTGCTTGTGACAGAAAGGTCAAAGCATTCAATACTCTCCCATCTGGGATGCCTCCCTTGGCTGTAGATGAAATATTTATATGGCATATTTAGTAAGTAGATGTTATTTTTATGTTATCCTAGATATTTTTTATTCTTCTTATTTTCATTTTCAGAACTGTATCTGTTTCTAGTTGGCAGGCGGAGAAATCAGTTATGGATCAAATGCACCCATTTGTCATGGATTAATGCTTAAAATGCTCTGATGACAGCAGGAGAGAAAGGTTTGTAAGGATGGATGCTGACTTTGGAAGAAAAAAAATTAATGAAGCCAGGAAAACAGTGATAGCAGAGAACATTGCAATTGCAGGTGCCAAACGACTTATTTTCAAACCCTGGGAGTGTGGTAACGTTATGCCTCGCCTCCTTCCTTTAATGAAGCACTCTCATAATCCATAGTGACCCCAGCTGAAGAAAAGTTGTTTTAGGGAGAGTTAGGCTTCCTGGGAGCTGTTATTTAACAAACAGGGTTTTTTTTTCTTATTAGCTAAAAATGTGTGTCGATGGGCAGAAAAAGCTGTAATTCACCACTGTGTGTCTAAAGGAAGAGAAGAAAAAAAATAGGAAGACTAGCTGGGGTCCATCAACACTTTTGTCACAAATGTCATTGGCACTGTTGTTTCCCATGGATGGTTCAGCAAGATGACACACATATCAGGTTTAGTCCTGTTAAACTTGACTTTGGTATCTAACCTCCCACCTCTTAGAGGTGGGGTAAGGCTGAGGGAATTATTTTGTCAGGATTTTAAAGAACTTTCAAGACTGTCTCCTTGGTACGTGCGTGCATGCGGGCACAGACACACACACACACACACACTCCATTATACATTGTTAAATTACTTAAAAATCATACTTAGGTAACTTAAGAGTTAGACATTACTTTAGCAGTTGTCTAGATCAAGGTTTCATGAGACACTTCATTTGCCTCAAATACATCACCTGCCAAGCGGTTGTGGATTCACTGGTCGGGCCCTTCGGAGTATTGCTTTGGGGCATGCTGAAATTGGGACTCCTTATTTGACCTAGGGAAAATTCTTTTAATCATAGAACTGATCTGCCCCCATCCCCAAGCCTCTTCCATCCATAGTTTTCTTCATCTCAGCTAATGGCAATTCCATCCTTCCCATCCTTCTCATGAAAAACCTAGGAATTGCCCTCCACTCCCTTCTTTCTCTCAAATTTCACGTTCAGTCCATCAGCAAGGCTGTTACTTCCCTGAATGAATGTATGCATTTATGTATGCATATGTATAACTGAATCACTATGCTGTACACCTGAAAGTAACATTGTAACTCAACTATTCTCCAATAAAAAACAATTAAAAAAAAAAAGACTGTTACTTCCCCAACTTCAGAATATATCCAAACTCCAGCCACTTCTCACCTTTCCCCAATTACCTCTGGGACAGCTGTTCCTACTCTCTTCCTTGCTCATCTCCTACATCCCCACTGGCCTCTTTGTTGTCCCTTCAAAGACAGATACACTTGTATGTTTGTTGGCTATTGCTCTGCCTGGAAAGCTCTTCCCCAGATATCTACACGGAATACATTCTCGCCCCCTTCAAGTCTCTACTCGAGTATTGCCTCCCCTGTGAGGTCTCACATAACCACTTTATATTAATTTTTAATTTCACCCTCCTCCCAGCACTTCAGATCCTGTACCCTGCTCTTCTTTTGAGGTAGCATTTGTTGTCTTTTAACATAATACTTCATTCCCTTATTTGTTAACATTATTATTTGTCTCTCCCCATTAGAATCTAAGTTCCAAGGGCAGAGATTTGTTTTTAAATCAGTTTTAGTCCCTGATGTATCACAGGGCACAAAGAAGGCCCTTAAGACACATTTGTTAACTAAATGAATAAATAAAATAAATTTTAGGACCTCATGAGATGGAGATCATTCCTTCTACTCCCCATCAAATGTTACATAATATGTATCCACATACTCCCCACTACAGCCCTCAGTCCTGTGCTGAAAAGGAAATTCTGGTCCCCTGAACTGGCGTGACTCTATTGGCCACAGGAGTCAGCACAGACGTCCTGAAGCCCACAGTCCATGGCCAAACCCTGCAACAATAACTTGAGGAAGTAGGAACATTTATTATCCCAATTTTCCAGATGAAGAAATAGAAGCTCAGAGAGGTTAGGAATTTGCCCAACGTCACACAGCTAGCAAATGACAGAGCTAGGATTCAAACCCAGATAACAGTTTATACTCCTGACTACTGCCCTAACTCTTGCTTGTGTGACCTTGTTTCTGGAAAGGGGTACACAGTTATCTTGGGATGTCGCTCTTACGGAAAATGAACAATATTCTCAGACTTTTTTGAATCTCCTCTAAGACCTGGGATGTTTTACCTTTTATGGTAGCCTTTTTCGATACTGGATAGCTGAAATGATTAGATTTCTACCCCACCATGATGCTTAGCAGAATCCTAGGGAAGAAGATCCGGATGGTTTTTAGTTTTGTGGGAGGCTTCAGAACAAGCTCAGTATGTCTTCTGTAAAAGAACCATTTAGATGTAAAGACCGTATATCTCTCCTAGGTCATCCTTTTCCAGGCTAATTGATTGTCATGTGAATTACTGCGGCTGTGAGCTAAGCCAGGACTATTGCTTGTGGAACCCCAATTTTTATTTAAGCAGCCCAAGGTCACAGTAGCTGTTTTGGCAGTTCTACCAACCTGCCAACTCAGATTGAGTTTATCTTCAGTGAAAACCCCCAGGTCTCTTTCACATGCCACAGTGAAGTCATATCTCCTCAAGTCTCTGTTTTCACAGTTGGCTATTTGGACCCAAGTGTGGACTTTAAATTTGTCCCTGTTACTTTCTATCTTGTTAGATTTCAACCTTCATTTCATCTTATTGGAAACTCTCAAAATTCCAATTCTCTCATCTCATACATTAACTAGACTGTCCAGCTTAATGATTTTGAATGAATAGAAAAAATCTACAAATTAAATATTAAAAAATGAATTCCTAAACATGAGTTGAACACTCCTACCTTCTAGGAGTGGTGGTAGCATGCTAACATTTCATCATTTTGTGAATTTAAGATTTTTAAGTTTCTTCTTACATATGTGACCTAGGAGATGGAAATTCCACGAAAAATATTGTTTGGAAAGATAGCTAATCTCTGAGACCTTATTCTCTAGTAGTATAGTACAATAGAAATACAATGAGAGCCACATAGGTAATTCTAAATGTTCTAGTAGCCACATTATTAAAACTTTAAAAAAACCCAGAAAATTAATTTTAATAATGTTTTTAATGCTACATATCCAAAATATGGCTGTGTGTCAAGTTACCAGAGAGTGGGTTGCTTAAAACAATAGAAATGTATTCTACAGTTTTGGAGGCCAGACATCCAAAGTCAAGGTGTTGGCAGGGTCACACTCCCTCTGAAGGCCCTAGAGAAGAATCCCTTCTTTGCGTCTCCCGGCTTCTCATGGCTGTGGGTGTTCCCTGACTTGTGGCCACCTCTCTCCAATCTCTGCCTTGCCTCCTCCTCTCCTGTCTGTCAAATATTTCTTGGCCTCACTCTTAAAAGAACACTTGTCTTCGGAATTAGAGCTCACCTGGATAATCCAGCGTAAGTGCCACCTCTCAAGATTCTTAATCACATGTGTTTTGCCGTGTAAGGTAGCATTCCCTCATTTACACATGATTCTGGAGGTTAGGACGTGGCCATATCTTTTGGGAGAATACCATTCAGCCCGCTACAATTATCATGCCCATATGTAATCAACATAAAGACTTGTTAATGAGATAGTTTACATTCTTTTTTCTGTACTAAGTCTTTGAAATCTGGTATGTGTTTTATACTTACAGCACATCTCAATTCAGACCCTGCGTTTTCATTGGAAAGACTTGATCTCTATTTAGATTTCATAAAATTTAAAGTTGAAAAAATTGGTCTACATACTTGAGTTGTTTCATAGGTATTGAAAGTTTTCTAGTAAGAAATCACACACCAGTTTTAAAATTTTAATTAAGTAAATAAATAAAATTTGAAATTCTTTTCCTTGGTCTTACTAGCTACATTTCATGTGCTCAGTAGTCATATATGGTTGGTGTATTGCACAACACAGTGCTAGAGCTTACTTCAATTATTAAATATTAATTGTAATGCGTAATAGCTGGTGTACTCTGTTCTATAGTGCTGACAAGTTTAAGAAGCATTAAGTTTTGTCATTTACTATACAAGTATATTTGAGTGCCTTCAGTGTGTCAGGACTTGGAAGTACGGCATTAAACAAGATGGACAAAACCTCTCCCTCATAGGGTTTTCTGTCTGAATTCACATTGGTTTTCTTACCTTGCCTGTGTGCCAGTTGAGATGAGTTGGTTTGGGATGGTAGGGAAGGAAACCAGTGGAAAATACATCTGAAAATGTTTGCTTAAGAGGCCAATTGAGTCTAAAGAGTTACTATGCTCAGAACCTTGGCAGAACTTTGTTTTGTGCTTTCCATCAAGCGTGATCTGAATGCCCTCTAGGTTCCTCTAATTAACTTCTTTTCAGGACATTAACTTGATGTTTTGTAAGATGAAGAAATAAGAGAATATACTTAAAATGTCAAGAGAATGAATGTAACTGGAAGTAAAATGGATAGCATTATTAACAATGGCAAAAAGTAATGTCACATCAGTAAAACAACTTATAAAGATAAAACAGATTTATGGCTTTCTTTGACCAGCACACATCTTAATGGAGTTTTAAGTTATCTATCTTTTATATAGTACATTTTGCCTGAGAGTTTTCCCAGATAAGATGCTGACTGTTTGTAATAGCAATCCTAGGCTGAAATATACCCATCTTAGGAAGAGAAAGGATGTCCTCTTTTTAGTGGTTTTGAAAAGACCACAAGTCAGCTTATATACCATATTACAAGAACTTAGATTCAATACCAGAAAGAATTGCACCAACAAAAACTATTGTGGCTTTTGAGATGGTCAGGCTACTAGAACATGTTGCTACTATTTGGCTGGCATGCATCAATTCCAAACTTCGGAATTGTTTCTTAACTCACAATTTCCTATTTAGAATCAATTCCCAGCAAATTTTAGCAGGGGAAAAACTTATTTAGGAGCAGAAACCTGCAGTCAGTTGGAAATGGTTTAATACAATCATTATTGGAAAAGGATAAATATTCAGTACGTATCTGGGTCTGGAATTATCCATATGGAGAGACTGATGTTAAAATAATTTTCTAGTGGGATGTCTGGTGACTTATTTTATGTCCTACCTGGATTCCAGTTTCCTCTTTCCAACATTTACGTGGTGTTGTGCTAACACCGTTAGGTACTGAAAGAGAAGATGAATAAAATTAGACCTTATCACCAAAGCTCTTACAACGTAGTGAAGAATGCCTAAGGAATGGACAGTTATATAAGGCAAGGAGGAGGAAAGGCTGAATAGAGGTGTGAGGAGGAGGAAAGAATAATGATTCTAACCTAGAGTTACACCGAGGTTAGAGGGAAGACCTCATTCATGGAGTAGATGGCAGATGAGAGGACTGGGCAGATAGATGAGATAATCATTTCCATCTGTCTAGTTGTCCCTGTTTGGGGGACTTGTCATAAATCTCAAAACCTAGCACCACAGAGTGGCCGATAATTAAAAAGAGTCGTGAATAAATGAAAATAGCGATTTTAAAAGTTTTATTTAAAAACACTTCAGGCTTCTTTGTGTAAACATCCATTCCAAACAATGCAGAGCTATACTGTTTTGTCAGAGGGTTCATTTCAGTGACTTGTGTCTTCTGTTACATTTCCTGTGGCCTCTATTTTCAGTTCTAATCTAAATACTGCTTGAGTCATATTCCATTGTGATAAACCGAGCCAGGATTGAGGAGACACGGTTTTCCTACTTAATCTCTAAATTATACTTATTTGAATCTTCTTATAGATTTTCCTTCTCTGAGAAGCTGCAGGTTTTATTTACTTATTGGACACACGAAAAATTGAGTCTTGGTATTTTTGTTTTCTCTGAGATTTCATTGTGCTTTTAATCCTAAGCCTCAGGCAGGTACCGTCACATCTTTTCAGACAGTTTTTGGGTTCGAGTGGCCTCTTCTTGGCAGAACGAACCAAGGGCTTATCTTGAGATTCACCAGTTGAAGCTCTCAGAATACTTTTATATTTTTACAGAGTTCTAGAAGGTAGACAAATCTCGCAGGATAAGCAAGTGCACAAAAAAAATAAATAGAGAGAGAGAGGAAATATGCAAGAAGATATTCGTGCTAAAATTATGAAACAAGGGCAAGTTCAGTCTGGGGCAAGTTCTCCCTCCTGCCCCTCACCCCATATAAGTTGTGGACATCTAGCTCCCACCCAAAAGCCCATCTCATCCCACTAACGCATCTAAAAGAAATGCCAATCAGATAGCAAAAGTTTTAGAAGATAATGCATACCTTTGCTAACAGACAGCATCTTGCAGAGGTAATACAAAGAGAATTAATGCCTTTTAACGTGGAGTGAGACTATTCCAATCCTTCTTTTCAGCTCAGTCCTCCCAGCAGCTGCCTGTGTCCTTGTCCGTGTTTTTCCAAACCCCACACCACTCCTGTTTCCCATTACCTGGCTCCGCTTCCCTCTCTACCCTCCCTCCCCTCTCTTGCCTCTGCTTCTCCCCTCCAGGCTCCTCTGTCTCCATCAGGGGAACCCCAAGCCATTTCTCAAGTACAGAAATCTCTTCCTCTGGAGACTAACCCTCATACCATCCTGCCCAGTAAAACAAAAGGATCTTTCTTAGGACACATATGCCTAACACTTCTTAACACTTGTAAATTCATCATTTGCTCTGTTGCTTTTCCTTCTTCACCTCCTCACCCTTATGCCTTCTCCCCACCCCCGTCCCAATTCTTCATTCCATTCCTTTGCTTTCCTGTGTGTAATATCCTTTTATTTCTTCCAAAGTTAAGTCCGAGGAAAGAACATTGATATATAGAGTCGATGAAAAATATGTATACTTAATGGTCATTTAGGAAGGCAATGTCTAGTTGTGAAACACTTTTACAATCATGAAAAAGTGGCTAAATTGCCTTCAGTTTTCAACAGGAATAGATAGTATCTCTTGTAATTTTCCACAGTTTTCCATTGACCCAGTTGCTATTTCACTGTATGAATGTGGGGACTCATACATTTTTCTGCCTCTGAGCTTTCATACTCACTTCCTTGTCTGCCAACTTGCTCAGCTGTTCCAGTCTTCACCTTCTCTCTGTCCTCACAGTTGGGGACTGTACTTTTGCTTTCAACACCTGAAATATCTGGAACAATCTATCTCAAAGTCATTCGTCTTTATATCTTTCTTTTAGGAGCCCTGCATTACTAGGGGTCTGTTTTTTAGATGTGTGGGGTTTTTTTTGGCATGTATGTTTTTGAAGGCATTCATAATGCAAGTATTTAGCTTCTGATGTTGATATTTTTTTTTTTTAATTAATTTATTAATTTATTTATTTATTTATTTATTTATGGTTGTGTTGGGTCTTCGTTTCTGTGCAAGGGCTTTCTCCAGTTGCGGCAAGTGGGGGCCACTCCTCATCGCGGTGCGCGGGCCTCTCACTATCTCGGCCTCTCTTGTTGCGGAGCACAGGCTCCAGACGCGCAGGCTCAGTAATTATGGCTCACGGGGCTAGTTGCTCCGCGGCATGTGGGATCCTCCCAGACCAGGGCTCGAACCCGTGTCCCCTGCATTGGCAGGCGGACTCTCAACCACTGCGCCACCAGGGAAGCCCCTGATGTTCGGCATGTGGGATCCTCCCAGACCAGGGCTCGAACCCGTGTCCCCTGCATTGGCAGGCGGACTCTCAACCACTGCGCCACCAGGGAAGCCCCTGATGTTGATATTAACATTGCATTATATGTTAGACATTTCTCTTTTAGACAAGAATATTCTCTATTCAATTTTAATGCTCGTCTGATAGCATATACTTTTGTATACATACAAGCCAACATGATATGACAAATATCAGTTTATGACTTGCTAAATTAAATGTATGCTGGGCACTTCCTTACTAAGGCAATAGATAAAATAGAAAAATTCGCGTTTAAAGAATTTTTTGAAAGTGGCCAGTATTTATTCTTCAGTGTAACTGAAATATGTTTCCCTGTCAAACAGTCTTTGGTAGAGGACACATTTATCAGTGTATAAAAGCTGGAAATATACTTTATATTCTCCCCTGGGTTAGAGTAGGTGAACAAATAGGCACTATGTTTGGATTTCTGATGAAAACTTTCAGTTTGGAGTTTGGTGTACTTTTCAAATCAGTTATTTTAATAGCAGAATGGGCATGTGAGAGTATCACTGTAAAACAAATGGGAACGTGAGCAGACTAAAGAAAAGTAAAGCAACATAGTCAGAAGCAAAGATGCAAAGTGACCTCTCACCTTTGATCTACTAACTAGATACAGCAGCGTCTTTTGTAGGTATAGCACTGCCTCCTTGCAAACCTATACTACCTTTAGTTCAGGTGTTACCTAATTTATAGCTTGAGCCAAATAAAAAGGACCTTGGACTTACAGAAAAAATAAAGGCATGTGATTTTAGCATAAAAGGGGACTTAGGCCCTAGAATATTTCCTTCACTTGATAAATGATGATATTAATTATGATAATAATAATCAACTTAAAACTGTAAGAGCTAACATGCAACACATCATGTTCCAGGCACTACTCTAATCTCCTTACTTATATAAATGCATTGAATCCTCACCACAAACCTATAAAGTACTAATATTATTAACCCCATTTTACTTAACAGGGACCTGCAACACAATTCTTTATTGTTTTGCCCGGCAACATCACATGCCCAGTGTGTGGGGGGAGAGGGATTTGAGCCCAAACAGTCTGATTCCAGACCCCAGGCTCTTAAAGATGACCTTAAATGGGCTACTCCAGCCTGGCCTATTGCAGGAAACCTAGAACAGTTTCTTTATGAAGTGGTGCTTTCAGCTTCTAGTTCTTGTCTTTTTTGGGATGGAGAATGAGAAAGTCACTATTATCCTTTCATGTCCTTGCTTGGTGAGTGAGAACACTTTCTGTTCCACGATGTAACCCCCGAGTGCCCTCTGTCTCTGTCTATTTGATAGTTTGGAGGAGAGAGAGACTGGGAATATTATCTATCCGGGAGGGCAGGAATG
>NW_006772104.1:509831-545151 GCF_000442215.2 Lipotes vexillifer
GGAATGTTTGCCTGAAAGTGTGGGCTGGCAACTATATGACATTGTCTTAGAAAGGGGAAATAAACAAATCCACACACCAAAGCAGATGTCTTATCTATTCATTACTGCTCACACATTCACCCTTATACAGGTGTCCAGGTTGGAGGCATCTTGGGTGATTGCAAATCCTCTTTATTTCTACATGAAGATTATGCCTCTGAGTCACCCATCCAACATTTACAGATAAGGCTGCTGATATAGTGGACTTTGATATGTTCTCTATTCCACCAGGACCCTAGCTTGGCTTTTTTAAAAAGCCTTTAATTGTAATTTCTTTCCCAGACCTTCCCTTATTTCAGACAGATTTTAAGAAACCAAGCATCTTTCTGATTTATCATTTGAAATCAGACCTTTCTTTCCAGACATTTGTGGTCCAGTCCATCCTGTGGTCTTAACATCATGACTACTATTTCTTCCATGCATTGTTGAGACATTTCTCACTTAGCACAAAGCTTCACCTATAATCATATTCTCTGTCTTTTTATACCCCAGGCTCTCTATGTATATATTTCCTCACATTTTCCTTATATCATTAAATATTTAATGTATTTGGTAAAAAGAACACTCTCCATTGTTACTGTATCATTGCTCCAGTAACTTATTTTATCATACTTTAGATAATTTCTGTTTACAATATCACCTGCTGTTTCCAAGTATCCCATCTCAAAGATCCTGTGACTAGAATGGCCAAATCCAAAACAAACAAACCAACCCCCAAACCTGGCGATACCCAAGTGCTGGTAAGGATGTGGAACAACTGTACAGGAATGACAAATGCACACTTTCTTCAGAAAACAGTTTAGCAGTTCCTTATAAAATGGAACACACACTTTCTTCATGACGCAGCAATCCCACTTCTAGGTGTTTGGCCAAGAGAATGAAACTTATGTTCGCACAAAAACCATACATGAATATTTATAGAAGTTTTCTTCACAGTCACTAACAAAGGAAAGTACTCCAAATGTCCTTAAATGGGCTAGGGGACATAAAATTGTGGTACAACTGCACAGTGGAACAGCAATAAAATGGGGCAAACTACTGAAATGTACAATAACACGGCAGAGTCTTAACTACATTGCGGTAAGTAAAAGAAGCCAGATATAAAAGACGAAATCCTGTGTGATACCACTTATAGGACATCCCGGAAAAGGCAAAACTATAGGGACCAAAAACTGATCGCAGCTGTCCAGGGCCAGGGTTGGGTAGGGGTTAACTACAAAGGGGCAGCATGAGGAAATTTTCCGAGAGGTAATGGAAATGCTCTGTATTGTGATAGTGGTGGAGGTTGCATGACTATTAATTTGTCAAAACTCATAGAATAGTTCACCAAAAAGAATACATTTTACCATAAGCAGATTTGAAAATAGTGAATAAAATATAAAACAAAAAGATGCCTTGCCATTATTTATAAGTTGATTGTATATTTTGCCTAAAGTCATGGAGCCTGTCACCTATCTTTAGATCAACCTTCTATCTTTTGAGTTGGATAAGACGCTATGAGTCCACCAATTCCTGCATGTGTCATTGTTTCGATGTAGGTGACCTTCAGATCAGGAGAGCTTGGTGTGTTCCTGTGAGGCCAAGCTAATTGCCCAAGTACTGGTGAAAGTGGACCATCTACCTTTAGCCTCCTACTCATCTATCTGCTCTGCCCCCCAGGTCTTTCCCTTTTCTCCATAGTAAATGTTAGAGCACAGAGTTTACTTTGTGGATCTCCCCCAAATTATTGGCTTCTAGGATAATCCTTCCCGTTTCTTTGCCAGTATGGTTCCCAGAAATCCGGAAATTTTTATAATAAAAAAATAAGAAGAACCTAGTCTGAGAATATTATGCTGAGTCAGAGAGAGAAAGACTGATACTATAGATCACTCATATGTGGATTTTAAAAAAATAATACAAATGACTGTATATACAAAACTGAAAGAAGCTCACAGACAGAGAAAACAAACTTATGGTTACCAAAGGGGAAAGGAGGACGGGGGTGGGGTGGGGTGGGGAGGGGAAGGGCAAATGAGGAGTATGCGATTAACAAATACAAACTACTATACTTTTTAGGAAACAAAAGAAAGAAGAACTTAGTCTGTGGTCATTCTGAAATCAGTAGGATTTTGAATACATTCCTGCCACATTGGAATTCCTTTATTTTTTCATTTGTACAATTATTCATTTATTGAACACTTATCAAGCACCACTGGGTGCCAAGTCCTGGGGCAGGAACTTATGAAGTGGAACTAAGTCCCTAGTCAGCTGGGGCAGGCATGCAATGGTTATAGATGCAGCATGAAAACTGCAGGATTGCAAAGAAGTAGGAGGAGGCCGTGATTAGTTGATTTTTTTCCCCTGGGAGAGGTTAGGGCAGAGTTAACCAAAATGATGGCAGCTGCAGTGAGTCTTGAAGCATGAGTACATTTTTCCAGGCAAAGAAAGGTGGGAGGAGGGCACTCCAGACAGAGGGAAGAATCAGTAGAGAAGCACCAGGGCATGAACAAGCGCAGTGTGTTTCTGGAAATGTGATAGTGTGGAACTGCCAGAAGGTGACATGCACAGGGACTTGTGTCTGGAGATGACGCCAAAGAGGTGAGGGCCAGATTTGCAGTGCCTAGTATATCATGCCAAGGAATTTGTACTTTTATCTTGCAAGTCTGTGATAAGTAACCCATAAGCCATAAGTCCCATACGACTCTACCTGAGCCCACAATCCAGTTTCAGGATGAAAGATCAGAAAGCTACCCTCCAAAAATGTCTAGGTATTAACTTTTTATGGATAAACTGAAGCTTCCATCTTTCCCAATGACATTCTCCTGTTCAATAAAGTAGGTAATCCATTTTTGGGAAGAATATACAGTGCATGTATGAGCTTTGGTGAAATTATTTTCAGTTGTAGTGGAAAAAAAATTCAGCCCGTAAATATTTTAATCTTTTCCTGCGGTAGGTGGAAGGGGTCCTTTTAAATGGTTTTCGGCAGGGAAGAGACACAGTGATATGTGCGTTTTAGAAAGATCATTCCAGAGGCAGTGTGGAGAGGGAAGTTCTCTGGCAAGATGTATTTTACTGCTCTGGAGGCTTAATTTAAGTAAATCCTTTTTCAGCATCTTATGGCCAGACACGATGACACAGGAAGAAAACACATTCTCACTTTATTCCATGCTATGCTGGTGGGAATGCGATCTGAACAACATTGTGTGGTCTCTCGTTCCTTCTCTCTGAAACACAGAAGCAAGGAAAAGACAAAGAAAACCACAAAGAACCTTTCCGTATAATTGCATAAAAGCCTGATGTCATTTGAATTATTATATTACACATGATTCTCAACTGATTGTACCATTAACAGACCACAGAAGAAGCATTAGGAAATTCCAGAGCAATGCTGAATTTTGCCTACAGTATATTTAGCTTAATGTACTCTTGTTTTGCCTTGTAGAATACTTTACCATATTTTATCATAATTTTAAAGACCATCATTTTCACATTTAAGAACAATAGATCACTGAGTCTGAAAAGTCTTCCTTGGGCTTTTTTAATGAGTCACTTTGGGAAGGTGATAGGAAAGAAAGAATTTGAAAAAAATTGAGACAAGTAATTAAAAGCTTTTGAAAACCAAGGTTTTGTGTCACGGGAATCTTTAGTCAATGTTGGAAAGGTCTAGTTTCAGTATAACCAACGTAGAATTCTCTCTTGAGGTCAGTATAATAATTTATCCAGTGCTTTGCATATTCAGTCTTCTTTCCTGGACTGTAAGCTCTGTGAAGCTAGGATCCACATCTCTCTCTGCTTGTAACTAAATGCACAACATGTGGCAATAGAGCATGGACTCTAGCAGAAACTCAGGAAATGTCAGTTGTATGAATAAATGATGCCTGGATGGCTGCAGAATTGATCTAACCACTGAATGGTTCAAAACAATGATGAGATAAGAAAAGGAAAAGCTAAAATATGATGTGGAGTAAGATGGCAGTTGGTCAAATTATGAACTACAAGTAGTTTAAAGTAGAAGCTATCTTTAAAAAGAAAAAGCTTAAGAACTAAACAAGGGTCAAGGCTTGTAGGAAAAAATTTACATTAACGGTAGAAAAATAAACAATTCTACTTCCTTGTAGATGTTTAACCAAGATGGTGTTGAATGAATCTCACTACCCAGGATCATTACTGTTATCACATCATTATATAACCTCCCATCTTCTTTACCACGCGTCAACATATTTGTTTTCACGTTTGTTTTCCTGAGAATGGGATGCTATTGTACAAACCGTTTAGTAGCCTGTTTTTCTACTGATGTATCAGAAATATTTGCATTTAATTCATTTATAACTTGCATTGTGTGTGATTCTACCTCAGTGTCTTTCTTCCTCAATAGACTGTAAACTCTAGGTGGGCAGGAACTGTGCCTCCCCTGTCCTCAGCTCTGTATCCAGGCCCGGCATCAGCATTGGTTGATTGATGACTACTGTTTTTTTGTATTGATTGCATGGTTTCTTATTTTCTGAAAATACCATCATTCGTATGTTTAATCTTCTACTGTTAGAATCTTAGACTTTTAATATATGTTTTTCACAAGAGCATCTATGAGTGATTTTATTCCTATCAATATTAGGAATTACACATACTTTAAATTATTTTAGTAATTATTAATTATAGAATAATGTATGAATACATTCACCATATAAAAATGAGTATATTATAAATAATGCCTAATTATTTTTAACCAACCACGTCTCCTTGAAGGGAGGGTCATGGCTATCTCTCTGATTTGAATCTTTTTTTTATTGAGGTATAATGGACTTATAATACTATATTCTTTTCAGGTGTACCACATAGTGATTAAATATTTTTATACAGTATGAAATATCACCACAGTAAGTCTAGTTACCATCTTTCATCATACAAAGCTGTTAAAACATTATTGACTATATTCCTTATGCTGTACATTACATCTCTGTGACTTTATATCTTTCTTTTACAGCTGGAAGTTTGTACCTTTTAATCCTCTTACTCTATTTCACTCATCCCTCCCCCCTCCCACCTCCCTCACCTCTGGCAACCACCAGCGTTCTCTGTATATATGAGTCTGTTTCCATTTTGTTATGTTTGATTTTTGTTTTGTTTTTTAGGTTATACATATAAGTGAAATCATACAGTATTTGTCTTTGTCTGACTTCATGTAGCCTAATACCCTCTAGGTCCATCCATGTTGTTGCAAATGGCAAGATTTCATTCTTTTTTTATAGCTGAGTAATGTTTCATTGTGTGTATGTATATTTATATACATACACACACACCACTTTTTATCCATTCATTTATAAACAGACACTTACATTGCTTCTATATCTTAGCTATTGTAAATAAGGCTGCAGTGAGCATAGTGGTGCATATATCTTTTCTAATTAGTATTTTTTTTTTTTTTTTTTTTGATAAACCCAGGAGTGGAATTGCTGGGTCATATGGTAGTTCTATTTTTAACTTTTTGGGGAATCTACATACTGTTTACCATAGTGGCTGTGCTAATTTATATTCCACCAACAGTGCATGAAGGTTTCCTTTTCTTGTCATCCTCACTAACATTTGTTATTTCTTGTCTTTTTGACAATAGCTACTCTGAGAGGTGTGAGGTGATATCTCATTATAGTTGTCATTTGCATTTCCCTGGTGATTAGTGATGTTGAACATCTTTTCATGTCCCCATTAGCCATGTGTATATCTTCTTCGGAAAAATGTCTATTCAAGTCCTCTGCCCGTTTTTAATTGGATTGTTTTTCTGGTACTGAGTTGTATGAATTATTTATATATATCGGATATTAACCCATTATCAGACACATCATTTAAAAATACCTTTTCTCATTCATTGGGTTACCTTTTCATTTTGTTGATGACTTCCTTCACTGTGTAAAAGCTTTTTGGTTTGATGTAGTCCCATTTGTTTATTTTTGCTTTTGTTGCCCTTGTCTCAGGTGATAGATCCAGAAAAATGTTGCTAAGACCTCTGTCACAGAGCATACTTACTGTGTTTCTTCTAGTAGTTTTATCGTTTTAGGTCTTACACTGAAGTCTTTAATCAATTTCGAGTTTATTTTTGCATATGGTATAAGAAAGTGGTCTATTTTCATTCTTTTGCATGTAGCTGTCCAGTCTCCCAGCACCATGTTTTGAAGAAACTGTCTTGTCTTTGAGTATTCTTGCCTCCTTTGTCATAGATTAATTGATCATATAAGTGTGGGCTTATTTCTAGGCTCTTTAATCTGTTCTGTTGATCTATATGTCTGCTTTTGTGCTAGCATCATATAGTTTTATATACTATAGCTTTGAAATCATGAAGTGTGATACCTATAGCTTCCTCGGATAATGTCTCTTCTTTCTTAAGATTGCTTTGGCTATTTGGATCTTTTGTGGACCGTACAAATTTTAGTATTATTTGTTCTAGTTCTGTGAAAAATGACATGGGTATTTTAATAGGGATTGCATTGAATCTGTACATTGCTTTGGGTACTGTGGACATTTTAATATAATATTAACTCTTCCAATCCATGAGTGTGTATATCTTTCCGTTTATTTGTGTCATCTTCAGTTTCCTTCATCAGTGTCTTATAGTTTTCAAAGTACAGATTTTTCACTTCGTTGGTTAAATATATTCACAGGTATTTTATTAGTTTCGATGCCCTTGTAAATGAGATTATTTCCTTAATTTCTCTTTCTGCTAGTTTGTTATTAGTGTATAGAAATGCAACAGATTTCTGCATACTAATTTTGTATGCTGCAACCTGACTGAATTCATTTATTAGTTCTAATAGTTTTCTGGTGAAGTCTTTAGTGTTTTCTATATGCAGTATATCATGTCATCTGAAAATAGTGTCAATTTTACTTCTTCCTTTCCAATTTGGATGTCTTTTATTTCCTTTCCTTGTCTGATTGTTGTGGTGGGAACTTCCAATACTATGTTGAATAAAAGTGGCAAGAGTGGGCATTCTTGTCTTGTTCCTGATATTCGAGGAAAACTTTTAGCTTTTCACCATTGAATATGATGCTAGCTCTCAGCTTGTCATTTATAGCCTTTATTATGTTGAGGTATGTTCCCTCTATACCCCTTTCTTTAGAGTTTTTATCATACACGAATGTTGTATTTTGTTAAATGTTTTTTCTGCATATATTATGACGATCATATGATTTTTATCCTTTATTTCTTAACATGGTGTATCACATTGATTTTTTTTTTTTTTTGCAGATATTGAACCATTTTTGCATCTCCTTTTCATTAAGTTTTCTTGGGCAGGGAGGACATTTATCCTGTTCTTTCATTTGGAACATATTCCTCCGTCTACTTATATTTTTGGCTTTCTGTGTTTGTTTCTGCGAATTAAGTCAAAGAGCTACCTGTATCAGTCTTGAAGACATGTCCTTGTGTGTGAGATGATCCTCTGTGTAGACTGTGTGTGTGTTAAGCAGCTTTGGCAGACACACTGGAGCCAGAGCAGGTGCAGTCCATGTGGGGCGGAGGGGGGATCCTGGGGCACACTGTATCAGGACTGCCTTGGTGGGATGGCTAGAGTTGGAGCAGGTGTGAGCCAGTTGGGCAGGAGTTCCTGAAGTGCATGGTACCCAGGCTGCCTTGATAGGATGGATGAAGCTGAGGTGGCCATGCCAGGGCTGCTTTGGAGGGTGTGGCTCTAGATTGTGTGGGCCATGTACCTGGGTGCACTCGGACAGCCTTGGCAACCTAACAGCAGGGCCTGGGTTGTGTTCCTGTCCACTCTATCAAGGTGAAGAAAGAAGGCAACAAATGGCACCCTGCGCTGCCTCCAGTGCCTCTGATCTCAAAGACAGTTCCAGTAGTTCCTTGCCCATTTGGCAGGTGGTATAGGGTTAGTAAATAAATTTACTTCATGTATAATCTAGCTGCCCTTTGAACCACTGTTTTTTCCCACTGGGCCCCAGGCAGGCAAGTCTGCATGTGGACCCCTAGTGGTATCCCTCCCTGCTGCAAGTCATTGAGTCAGGGAAGGGGTTCCCATCATACTGTGTCTCTGTTTCTCCTACCCATCTCTCGGTGGTCCCTCTGTTGTTTTTTGTGCAGAAGCTGTTCAGTCAGTCCTCATCTCTTCCTCAGGAGGAGCTGCTCCATATGTAGGTGTAGATTCAATACGTCCACAGGAGGAGTTGAGTTCAGGGTCTACCTAGGCTGCCATCTTGGACCTCTCTCTAATTTGAATTTTTATAGATCACATTCTTGGCTTTTACTTAATATACATTCATGAAATTATATACTATTATTTTGTGTATATGTGTTTTATATAACTAATATAATGTCATCATTCTTATTTGACAAATTTCTGCCCACTCAATGATTATGTTGGATTTCATTTTGTAATTTTATGGTGATGGACAATTCATTTTTCTTTCTTACTACTTAAAACAATGTTTCAGTGAACAACTGTGTTCCCCCAGATGCAGACCTTGAAACAAGGATTGAAGTGCAGGTAGTTTTCTTGGAGGTGATTGGTTATCTCAGGAAACACCAAAAGGGGAGTGGGGAAAGGAGACAAGAAAGGGGAGGAAGCCAGTGTGTGTTGCTTGCATAGCAGATCATTGCTCAAGACAAATGGGACTCAGTTCCACTATGGCCTTCTGGGGGATGGTGTAGAACATGTCTCCGAGAAGTCCTAGTTAAGGGTGGACAAACAGGTATGAATCCATCAACTCCAGCTTGTTATTGGCTGTGGGCTGCTCCCAGGGGTATTAACTCCACAGTACTTCTGACCTGTCCTGTGAATGGGCTGCGCATGACCCTGCATTCATGTCTGTAGAAAGTTCCCCATCAGGTGCTCACAGGAGGAAGCTGTCAGCATGATGGCATAGCGGTTACTGAAAGAATATGGGCAGGGCATGGAGAACATCTGCTAGAACATCTCTGTGCATGCCTTCTTGTGAGTTTGTGTCCTTGTCTCAATACATACTTCAAGGAAAAGTTTTGAAATTATTCTTTTAGTACTTGTAACTGGACCCTGCATCTTGGCTCAGTGTGTTTTCTTGTGGAAAAGGCTCTTTAGCAAGAGGCAATCTTACCCGCTGCATTGTTCAGTTCTATGCAGAACTGTTCCTATTCCTTTTGAGCTTCCTCCCCTGCTGAGTCAGTCATTCACTTTAATTGTCTTGAAACACTCTTTGGACCTCCTGATAAACAACCCAACTCTGTAACTTTCTCCCAGGGGAGGTTTACTGCTCCTATAGGTGGGTTTCAAGTGAATAGAGTCAAAAAATGCAGTCACTGCTTTAATGACTCTGAAGCTGAATGCAAACTGTGTGTCCAAGAAAGTGTCTTTTTTAGTACTGACTAAGCAGAATGTAATTTTTGCTGGTGTTCCAGTGGTGGATTAATGATTTATCCATAGCCACTACAGCTTCATTTTGAAAAGGGTGTTAGGTTTCCTCTAGTCTGGGGGCTCAGGAAGTGTGGTCCTCATACCAGCAGCATCTATATCACCTGGGAATTTACTTGAGGTGCACATTCTTGGGCTCTCCCTCCTTCACACCTACCAAGTCAGAATCTCCTGGGGTGGGACTCAGCAATCTGTTTTAACAACCTCTCCAGGAGATTTTGATGAGCACTAAAGTTTTAAAACCACAGTTGTAGCTGTTTACAATTTACATTTGTCCAAGTATTTATGGCCAATTAAGTTTTAGAATGTAAAATTTCCTTTTTTTGAGGAAAATAGCAAATTCCTTCCCATTCTGACAACTTCTTTAAAAAAATATTTATTTATTGATATTTGGCTGCATCAGATCTTAGCTGGGCATACGGGATCTTTTGTTGGGGCATGTGGGCTTCTCTCTAGTTGTGGCATGGGGCCTCCAGAGTGCGGGCTCAGTACTTGTGGCAGGCGGGCTTAGCTGCCTCGCAGCATGTGGGATGTTAGTTCCCTGACCAGGGATTGAATCCCTGCACTGGAAGGCGGATTCTCAATGACTGGACCACCAGGGAAGTCCAACAACTTTTTTTTTTTCATAACACATCACTAATGAAGATTTCATCCAGTGCCTTTAATCTCTGTACATTTATGGACTATGCAACTGTGAAAACAGTGTTATTTTGAAAATCATATTAAGACAATGCCTCTGTTTTTCCCAGCACATCAAGGATTATTGCAACCATAAAAATTATCTCATGATTATATCTTTTAAATTATTTTAATAAAATGGCATGATTATATTTGCAAGTATCATGGCTAGTAATTATAAAGACATGTGTCTCACTATAAAAAAAAAAATCTGTAGCCCAAAACCCAAACACTTTTATTTCAGCACCTTTCCCCCCCATTGTATCTGATCATTCACATTCCTCTCTTTGTTGAGGTTCTTTTACATAAAACATACACTTCTTGCTTGTCAAATGATCTGGTTAAAACATAATGAAAGTAACTGATTTGGGTTACCAAAATTCAATTTACATGCTTTCCAAGAGTTTATACAGGGATTAAAGTAAGAGAAGACGGGTATATGACTTTGAGTTTGTCTGGAAACACTGTTGTTGAGAATGTGAAGACACTCATCACGATGATTTCATGAGTCTTTGCTCTATCCTCATGAAAGATACATTTTTTGACTCTCATTTTCCTAATATGAATAGATAGGAATAACTCAACTGTGGAGAGGCTTAGAAAATGAACCTGCGTTGAAAAGGTTTGGAACCTAACACTTTGTTCATTACATCATTCAGTTGAAAAATATTTATTGAGTGTCTGCTGTATTAGGCATTGTGTGGGGTACTGGGGCTACGTGGTGAAAGAGGACAGACACAGAGTAAGCTTCCAGTCCAAGATGGGAAAGAACCATGCTCCTTTGTGCTTTTCCCCCTACACACCAATGTTCTTCCAACTTCTTACAAGCGTTGAACCCATTGATTCAAAATATATCTTTTCTATAAGATAAAATTTGAGTTACTCTGGAGAAAGGGAATATAAGGGACCCAAGAAGGTATGGTTTGTTGAACACAAGCCATGATTCCTAATCTCCCAGCCTAACTCTTGATCTTCCATGGAGTATGGTTTGAAAACTACTGACCTAGCCTGAAGGTGGCAAACATATCTCACAGGGAGATTTTGTTGGATACTATCAGCATTGTCATCGTATTAAAAATTTTCAAATTATTTGCTGATATTTTAAAAATTCAGAAAGATCCAGGGTTCTAGTTTTTTTGGAAAAATTGGCAGATCTGGCCACAATGAACTTTCATTTCCCCACATTTGGCTGTAATTAACCATGGACTCCACCACTCCCAGTTTAATGACTACTCTTCTCTTACCCTAATTTTTACCACCTGCCTTGAGCCTGTGGCATATTCTGTTTAATTTCCTATCTGGGAACCAAAACAATACCTAATATTCACAATTGCTTGAGATCATAATAAACCTTTACATTTATCTAGTGATTACATTCCTGTGAGCTATGCATAGCAGATATTGTTTGCAATTTTGATAAATGGAACCATAGAATTTATTTTTTTTATATTTAAATAGAGCATCAGCTATAGTTTGCATTGCCTATATATGTGAGTATACTCATTTAATCCTAACTACACATCTCTTATAATATCTATTTTTCTCTTGTTCTACAGATGAAAGGTACGAAAGCTTATGACTGTGGTTTTAGTCCCCAAAACTTCACGCATACATTAATTTCCATTTCAATCACCATTTATATTGTGCTTTTCTGAGTTTATATGTTAACAGAAAGAGAGTGGAGTATTTCATGTGAGAAACTAGCAGGTTTCATTTTTGCCTCACTGTTTGCTGTATGGCTCTGTTACTATTTGCTTGAAGGGGAAGGTGGTGATATTGGAGGGAAAAGAAACTGTTAAAATTGTCTTCTCAATAATTTCTCATTTCTGTTCATTTTAAATCTTCCCATTTCCCCTGAGTCTCTTTAAGTTCTATTTGGGGTGAGAGAAGAACTGTTTTTAAGAATTGATTGGAAGATTAACTTGCTAAAAGAATTTCTTCCAAGGTAAAGAGCTATCCAGATAGAATAGGCAATATTATTCATTTTCTAAGAAATTACTCACAAGTTTTTATTTCTGGTGAAATATGTATTTGGTGAAATACTTATTTTAATGTTTTTAAGAAAAATGATTAAAAGATTAGCCAAGCCAAAACACATAAGCATTTAGTCTGTTTAGAAACTAAACTCATTTCCCTTAATACGTATCAGAATTCTTCAAAGTGGATCGATTTTGCTTTTGCTTCTGAAGAAAAAGCCAAATTCACAGCATGAAAAGTGAAAATATGAGTTCATTATTCATAGAATTTTCTATGAGTTCTTTTTCTCTGACATGTAAAAGTAAGGGTGGAGTTTTGCATTTTTTCCCTCTGGATCCTAAAAATGACTGGTGCTACTTGTAGGATTCAAACATTTTTTCTCTCCTAGATTTCTTTCTTCCTGGGCCATTCTATATAGGATGCTGCTTGCCAGAGTCAAAAACTGCCTATGTTGTTGCTGATGGCATTCATTTTGAAGTAAGCTATTTCTAAGGGATGCATACAGTATGGGCATTTTTCAAGGAAAACTCATTCCTGTTTTCTAACCTGGATCCCTTTCCCATCATCCCAGCCACCCTTTCCACTCAAGTAAAAAGGTAAGAAAATTCATAGCCCTCAGTATTATGATTCTACTCTTTGAAGATTCACATTTAGTACCATGGATGACAAACATGTCATGTGCTTTGATTTGGATGGGAATCGTTTCTATCAGTTTGTTCATTCGTTTATTCATTTATTCATTCACTCAACCACTGTCTACTCCAGGATCTCAGAGAATTATGTACTTCTCCCTTCTAGCACCATGACAGTTCTATTTTTGCCTTAATTTTTGATTCTTCAATTAGTGTCTTGCTCTCGTTCCCTGCACTGTAATCCTGATGATGCTCAGGACTTTTGTACTTTTGTTGCTCACCATTGGAATCCTAGTGTCTATCAAGGTGCTTATTAAATATCTACTGAGTGAATACATGGATGAACACATTCTTTTTTCCCCCTTTCTTGGCCCTCCCTTTTGCTCTGAACTTTCTACATGGCCTGAGAGGCCCTGGATAACCCAGACCTGGTCATCTCCCTGACTTCTTGTCTTACCACCTATTTTCCCCTTTGCACACTTCAGCTTTGAGCTATGTTTTCTTACGATTAAAGAAACATATGTATTTTCTTCAGGGAAATTTTATTGTTTCACATTGATGTATTGATATTGATAGCTAGATAAAAAAAAAAAGAAAAATTGAGAGAGAATAAGTCTGGTGTTTAAGAATGAACATGGGTTTTGGGAATTGGACCAGAATTCAAACCATAGACCAGCCACTTACTAGTTGTTGGAACTTGGGCCCGTCTTTAAAACTCATTGTGTCTCATTCCCCAGTCTCTAAAATGGGAATAGTAGTACTGTTGTTGCAGAAATGTTGTGAGGATTAGACATAAAATGGAAAAATGCCTGGCATATAGAAGATATCTGAGATAGTAATCATCACGTCATCATATGCATCCTAATTATATTAATCTGCTGCTGCTGTGTAGCAAATATCCACATAACCTCAGGGCATGAAATATTAGCGTTGTTTTCCTTCAAACTTCTATGGATTAACTGGGGGCACCTTACAATTGATCTTAGCTAGCCCACTGATGCAACTGGGAGTCAGCTGATCTTGGCTGGGAGGTTTGGCTCAGAGTTGTGAAATGAGTCTGCTCAGACAAATTATGTTTCACAAGGGTACTAGACAGGGGAGTGGCAGTACAGGTGATTTGTATTTATTATTTATTGTGATTTATTTGTCACTTGGCTACTGGATGATCTCTTAAATCCTTTTTAGCTCTCTAATCATTCATTTTCTTATTTCCCAAGTTTTATTCCATTTTTGAAAATGTGCTAAAATTAGCAAAGGGGAACATGCTCATGCTGAGAACACCTTGTATTCCAGAGAAAATTTCATTCATAAATGACTTTGAACTGTAAATAATCTGAAGCAGTATTCTAGTGATATTGTCATAAATTAATTACTAAAGTTTGGGGAATTAGCTTAGTGACATGTTTTAATTAACTTGCCCCATTGGCAGCACATTTTCCCTAATAGGTTTACAGTTCCTCTTAGACTTACAGTAATTCCTTCATTTCCCCCTTATCTCCATTATTTGTGTAAGCCATATTCCCATCGAGGATATTTGCTTTTGCAACCGCAGACGTTGGACGGGATACAGTTATTTTGGCAGTGGTTTTCAGTATTCGAAACAAGTCCATATCTTTATTTAATTTCTCTACTACATGAAAAATTGAAATGCAGGTCTAGGTAAATTTTTTTTTTGTATTGTTGTCTATAACGATAAGGTTATGTTTAAGTGACTAATTGCAGAGAATAAAATAATTCATCCTTGAAGACATGGCTAAGTAGACCTTTGGAAGTTGTAGCTTCCTTAATCTGAGAATTTACTTAATTCCAACTTTATTTAAAACATTTTTTCATTATTAGAACAATCTCCCATAGCTGTTACTGATTTTGCAATCATACACTTTCAACTTTTTAAGCAATTGATTGGTTATAAATAAGCATTCTAGAAATAAATCAACAAAATTGACCAAGTTAGGGTCTAATTGTCTTACTGTTAAGATCAACATTGAGTAGGTTGATTCTTTGATGATAGTAAATATTGACTAAGTGCTTACTATGTTCAAGCATCATGATAAATGTGGTCTGTGACTTATCTCATTTAATTCAGAAACACCTATATGGTAGGTATGCCAGGTAAATTTATAAGTAAACCAAGGTCCAGGGAAATTATGTAACTTAGCTGGCTAGACAGCCAGCAAGTAGCAGAGCTGGGAACTAAATGTAGGTAGACTGATTCCAGATCCTGAGCTGTGGTTGCGTGACCATAATAAGGTAAAATCTGTTGGTATGAATTTATCCTTTTTATGTAATATCACATACAGCATATTGATTTTTAAAATAAAAGTACAGGTAAATGTGCACCAGTTGTATCATAATTTTTAGACATATAATGTAAGTGCTGTAATTAATAAAAATTAGGGAATAGCTTTTGCCTCATTAGTCATTCTAGTGTAATATCTATGAAAAGCTGTTTTAGTATTGTAAAGAGTTTTACCTCCTTAATATCTCCATATTCATGAAGGTAAGCAAGCTGTGGGTTGCACACATTAGCTTCATAAAGTACTTACACTTAGGACACATTTCCTCTCCTTCCGATAATTCTAAGGTATGATATGAGGTACTGTCACATCTTTCAACATAGGAAGCTCCTGTACAGATTCAAATTGACCCTTTTCAGATGGCAACATAAATTCACATCCCTGAACTCAGGTATGAAACAATTCTGAAACAATCTTCCAATTGAAATAAAACACACAGGCAATATGAGAAAAATAAATAAATTCAAGACAGAGTTCATCACAAAGGATTAAACTTTCCCCACAAGGGAAAGTTTATTTTATATGAGTAGCAGGTACTTTTCATGAGAACCGAAAGCCCTCACCTCTGGAATGCACCGGATTTTATGGATTCTGTTCTTTCTTTTGAAATGCCATGTAATTTCATTGGATTCAGACGGCAGTGGGAGAAACATTCCTTTCTGGTAGCAGCCAGCTGAGTTTTTATAGCAATTTGGTTACAAGGAACAGAAGCTCACTTTAGTTACATTAAGTAATAGACGATATAGATATACTAGAAAAATTTACATATGCAGAACCAAGGAATAAAACAACCAGGCTTCAGGAAGATACCACCTCTTGGGTGATTTTAGGTATGTGATAGCCCTACAAACTTCAGAAACCTAAACTTCTCACTCTACTACAAGTGAGGGGCACTCAGTCACTGTCAGGGCCTCTCAGTTTAAGTGAATGGATAAAGTTGGCCAGGTGTTTTTGATAGATGGTGGTGAGAGCTGTGGTAGCCATTTTGTGACCACGCGACAGAAGCTAAGGTAATTGCAGAGGAATCAACCGAGAGCCCTGATATCCTGGAATCATTAAGGTAAGAAACTCTAGAATGCGCTGTTTCCTTTCTTCCTGCTTTATGAAATATAACTGCCATTAGCTCAGTACTCTGTCACTGCCAAGTGGAAGCATTCTGATACTCTTTCGGAAAATCATTAATACTAAAGAATACAGTAGTTATGATTACATGCATGTACTGGGCAAGACAAATATGTATAGGGTTCATGGACCTTGGAAATGGGTTTAAGGCAGGGGTGCCATGTATAGTCGGACAGAGTTTCACTGCACAATTGTAAGGAGCGCCAGTCTCACAGTCTACAATGTACAACTCTGTGTATTGGCCCTGGCTGAGTTCCTTATTTTCTCTTTCTGATGAGACCACTCATGTTCTCAGAAATCTGCTTTTTATAACACATAGGCCATTAAAAGAAAATAAACCCCAAACCTTTGCCTATAGTGCCTGGGATAGGGGCAAGTCAGAGGTGTCTATTAAAGAAGGAATTTTCCCCTTGGGGAGCAGCTCTTAGCCACCAGGCAGGATGTATGCGTGACAGACAGCATGATTTCAGTGATTCTAGTTATATGAGGATTGTGGGCTGTGCATGAGGAATTATGGTACTGGTAATATCAATCAAATGTGTGATTTTTTAATCCCTAAGAAAAAAGGGAACGATAGTCTGTTTTCCCACACCGAAGAGAATAGAAATGTGATTTGTGTTGGTAGGCACACATGGATTTTGCATCTCAGTAATGGAATCTGCTCAGAGTTTCATAGCTATTATAAGGCCTGGGGAAATGGTAACCCCGGTTGTTTACTTGGAGCTTAAGGGAGTATTCTGGGTCATGGCTGGTAATGGAGCACAAGCAAAGGGAGTGTACAGATGTTACTTTCTAAGACTAGAGAGAGGAAAATTTGCCTATGTCCCTCTCACTTGGGTGATGGCACGGAAATTGACTGTCCCTCCTAGATAGGGAGGGGAAGAAGCAGAAAGAAGGCGTCCTCTGTGTGTGTGTGTGTGTGTGTGTGTGTGTTTCTCCCTGAAATGACTTTCATCCCTCCCAAAACAAGCTCTGTGATAGTGTTGATGGTTATCTATTTTTCCTGCATAGTAGAGAAAGGAGAACAGGAATATCCAGAATGCCCCCATAAGTGGCTATTACTTGGGAGTGGTTTGGCTAAGAGTGTGGACTCTGGAGCCAGATGGCCAGGTTCAAATCCTGATACCACCGATTACCAGCTGTGTGACTTTGGGCTACGTACATAACCTCCCTGGACCTTCGTTTTCTACCTATAAGAATGGCAGAAATTTTAATTCCCTCAGACATAGAGCCTGAGATAAGAATTCAAGTACGGGTAGTTTATTTGGGAAATGTTTCTAGGAAACATAGCTTGGGAAATAGGGAAGTGAGAGAGGGAAGGGAGAAAGCCAACAGAAGATGTGTTAACAAACCTGTTACCACTGTGGGAAACAGGGAACTTGGGGAGTGTGTGTAGAAGAGACCTCAAATATATTCCATAACAGGGTGAAGACCCTGAAGAATTTATTGCTAAGCTGTTGAAGGTTGCTTCTGTGTCACTTATCCTCTGGTGCTTCCCACTTGCCCCATGCCTGGGCCAAATGTGCTCCCAAGGCAAGGGAAGAAAAGCCCTCACCGTGTAGACGTGAATGCTGAGGGGATGTGTGGGCTGGGTAGCAACAGCATCTGCTATGGCACGTCATAATGCCTCCTTAGGTTATTCAGAGGATTAGATGAGTTTACACATATGGATGCTTATAGGACTACCTGGCAAAAAGTAAGCTCCAGCTCTGTGCTGCCACCACTGCTGTTGTGCTTAACAGAGCTCTGTGGGTTAGAGCCTGGGTGTGGCATTGGGCTGGGTCCAAGTTCTGGCTCTACCACTTACCATTGGAGAGACCAGCTCCTCAGCCTCTAAACAGGGACTTTTTGTGTAAAAGGTCAGGTGGGAATTCTTTTCATCTTTGTGAGCCCAACAGTCTCTGTCTCGACTGCTCAACCTGCCTTTCCAGAGTAAAAGCAGTCTCAGACAAAACATAAACGAATGGGCGTGGCTGTGTCCCAATAGAAGTTTGCTTACTAAAAGAGGTGATGTGCTAGGTTTGACCCATGGACCATTGTTTGGCCCATGAGCCAATTAATCTTTTTCCACAGCTGTCTAATGTGAAATAAAAACAGTGTTTACTTCACAGGAGATAGTAGAGCATGGACCGTAAAATTAGAATCTGTATCAGCCTGCCTGGTTCTGTATGTCAGCTGTTATACTTTCTACTTTGGTGATTTTATGCAAAGCATTGATTCTCTGTAACCCTCAGCATTTTCATCTATAAAATGGGCCTGATAAGAGTACCTGACCCATAGGGTTGTTGTGAGGATTAAATGAGTTAATCCATGTTCTGGGCTTAGCATAGTGTTTGACACATAATGAGAACTCATTGTTTCCCATACATTCATTTTTTTTTTTTTTTAACATCTTTTTTGGGGTATAATTGCTTTACAATGGTGTGTTAGTTTCTGCTTTATAACAAAGTGAATCAGTTATACATATACATATGTTCCCATATCTCTTCCCTCTTCGTCTCCCTCCCTCCAACCCTCCCTATCCCTCCCCTCCAGGCGGTCACAAAGCACCGAGCTGGTATCCCTGTGCCATGTGGCTGCCCATACATTCATTTTGATTTCTATTACTGTTCTGTGTTTTCATTGAAAGAATCCACTGGAATTCTGTTTGGGGAAAAGATAAGATAGTTCTTGATATCCTTGCTGAGATTCAGATCTTGGACAAATATTTACTAGTTACATTTGAATAACCTATTAGACCTGCATGGGCTTAGGTCAGTGGTTCTTAACTAGGGGTGATCCTTAGGGGTGATATGGCAATGTCTGGAGAATTTTTGAGTTGTCCTAATTAGGGGAGAGGAAACTACTGGCATCTCGTGGGTAGAGACAACTGTGCTGCTAAACATCCCACAATGTACAGGATAGTTCTGTACAACAAAGGCTTATCTGGCCCAAAATGTCACTAGTGCTGAGGTCAAGAAACCCTGATTTAGATAGGATATGTCACTTCCAAACTTTTACCCTCTAACATTTGGCAATATATATGTCACAATTCTTCACATGAGTTTTACATTATCATCATGATTTGTCTGGTTCACAGGCTTCAAAAAGATGCATGGAAATATTTTGTCAAGATAAATAGATTTAGGTGTGGAGTGCTATATTTTTGAAAGACATTATCATTTAAAAAAATACACTAGGTTTCCCAGTTGACAAAACCACATACTTTATTTTCTTCTAAAACAATTTTAAGTGTTGAAGAATCTTTTTAACAATACGAATGATGTTCTTTACATTCCATATCTTTCTATCAATCTAGGACAGTTTGAGATCTAAGAGGACAGCCTCTCAAATCCGTCATCATCCTTGTGATTTAAAGAAGCCTTTTCTCCATAAATTACCAAGGTATCTGGCAATGAGAAGTGTGCAAGGCTATTATTTATACCTGTTTAACTCTCAATATTATGACAGCATGGTTTCTGAAGCAGACTATCTCAGTTCAGAACGCTTTCTGTTATGAATCTCACCACATTGGAGTGATTGTTAATAGCTCTTCACTGTCGAGAAATCACCATGACCTCTTCTTTCTCTTATTTTTAAGTGTTGAGATCTTCTTTCAACTTGAAAAATGAATTTGCTAGAGAATTTTTTTTAAAAAAAAATCAGCTCTAAATAGGCCATCTCCATCAAAACATCCCTTCTCAGTGACAGTCTCTTGTTGTGGTGTTCAACTTTCATCTAAATCTCTGCAGATTTCCATGACTGCTCTGGGTCTTCCAGTAGCCTCACAGTGTTCTTGCATCCCCCCCTAATCCATGTAGTATATTTGGGCCACTTAAAGAAAGGTATCCTTTACTCTGAGAAAATACATCCCCATGAACCAGTATACAGAGCCTTGATTGGGAGCTCTTGAACAGGGCGCAACTTGTACACTCTTACAGGGCACTCCTGAAAGTCATATTGTAGCTAGGCTTGTACCCTGGCCTTCCATCCTGTTGGGACATCACCATTTATTTTATTTGTTCATTTATTTATTTCACTAACAAATATTTATTGAGTTCCTTCTATGTGCCTGGCACAACATTGAACAAGACAGAATCCCCTCTCTGGTTGACTTCTGAATCTTGTGTCTAGTGGTAAAGGATAATTTATAAAAAGATGAAAACATGATGTGTTGCCCACACAAATACAAAATGAACACGTCAAAGATTTTATTTAACTCATTAATTAACGAGGGAACCAATAACATTTAACAATTGGTTCAAATGAGAATTGGGTTTACGGAGATTTATAATCTCTACCAGACAATATTCATTTGCCTTGTCACAAGCAGGAATAATTTGCCTTGTTCTCTAAAGAAAAGATTTATTTCACCAGCATCATCTAAAATTTAACTTTTTCTTCTCACAATTGCAAAACAGTTTGGTGAAAAACAATCAAAGGTGTAAACTCCATGTAATCAGATTATTTCTGAGGGATCCATTCCACATCCTCCAGCACTCTACAGCAGTCATTTTTTTGTCCATTTCAAAGTCTTCACAACTTCTCTTAACACTAGCAGGAACAATTTTCAAATACACAGTCGTTTCAGATAATCATGAGTGTAGTGACAAACAAAGCAGTGCGCTGTGCAAGAAGATGGTTTAGTGGAGGTGGCACAATTTTTAGGTGGCAGAGCCAAGAGAATCTAACTGAGAACGGTTTAAAGTAATACCCCCAGCACTGCCTATTTAAATTTTAACAGCTCTGATAAAAAACTTACTCTACCAGTGGACAATGTTGACATTTAAGGCATAGTTGTAGGCTGCTAGTGGAGTCTATTGGCACTTTTTTCAATAGAAATAAAAACAAAATCAGGTTTACCAACAGGTCCCTAAAACTTGGTGTTCATTTTTTTTTTTATAGCTGTTAACACAATTTTGTTTTATTTATTTTTGGTACATTGGTAAATATGTAGCAATACCTTAAAAATTGTCTTAAATTTTATTAATGATTACTTCTAAGGTTGAGCATGTTTTCTATAGGATAATTTGCCATTTTTATGCATAAAAGTAAAATATCTGCTTATTTTTTAGTAGTGAAATTAGAAAACTATTAAATTTTATTTATTTGTTTTATTAATGCTATTTTAATTATCTTATCTCTATTGGAAATAGAGGGATTAAACAAGTAAAAAAGGAGCAAGTTTAGGGGAATTCCCTGGAGGTCCAGTGGTTAGGACTCTGCACTCTCACTGCCGAGAACCCGGTATCAATCCCTGGTCGGGGAATTAAGATCCCACAAATCCGTGGTGTGGCCCAAAAAAAAAAAAAAAAAAAAAAAAACAGAAAAAAAGGAGCACGTTTAGTTAATAGTTGCTTGAGAAGTTTTATTTTTAGTTTTTAGGTTTTATTTTATTTTATTTTTAGGTTTATTTATTAATTTTTAATTGAAGTATAGTTGATTTAGAATCTTATGTAAGTTTCAAGTGTATTTAGTTTATTTTTATGTAATGGAATATGTCTCTGCTCTTTATTTTGTAAAGTTTATTTTACAGTAGTTTGTGTGGTATAGAAGTATCCAAATGGCAACTTAAGCTTTCAGCAAAGCAGAGCAACCAAAAATGAGAAAATCTGTTTTTTTAAAAAAATATTTATATTTTGAAAAGTATCAAAATAGCCATCAGAATTTCTTCTGGACTTCTTTTCACTTATTTGGAGTTTTGGTATGGTTTTAATTTTAATTTGCACCAAGGTTTGGCAAACTATGGCCCATGAGCCAAACTGGCCTGCTCTTTTTTTTCTAAATTAAATTTTATTGGAACACAACTTACACTCGTTTGTTGACATCTTATCTATGACTGTGTTCACATTACAGCAGCAGAGATGACTGGTTTTGGTGGAGACTGTGTGACCTGCAAAGCCTAAAATATTTGTGATCCAGCCCTTTATAGGCAAAGTTTTGCCAACCCCTGGGCTGCTTAATTGGTGGGAGTTAATCTTTTCATTTATTCATTTGTTTCTTCATTTATTGAACAAATATTTGATAAGTAGCTACTATGTGCCAGACACTATTCTAAGATCTGGGGTTACAGCATAGTGGGAGAAAAAATTTTATGGTCTTCAGGTTCTTAATCTGGTACTAAATATGTTTCTCTTTTTTCTTTTAATTTTTGGGATGAGAGATTTAAAGAATCTGCTCTAAAGTTTTAGTAATGAGACCTTTGCCTCCATGCTATGGTTTGGGATCTCCCAGAAGCAGACTCTCAGGCAAGAATTTGGGTGCAAATATTTTATTTGTTAAAGAAAACACCCTCAGGAGTGGGGAAGTAAGAAAGGGAAGGGAAGACAGTCAATAGAAGGTGCATTACTAAGCCACCTCTCATTGTAGTTCCAGAAAGAAAAAAAAAGCCTTTCAGGCCCAGGGATGCAGAGATTGGCAGCTGGAATTTGACTGGAGACACTAAAAGATCTGGAAGATATGAGTGAGGCAATACAACACTTATTAAACCTCTCACCCCTGGTAGTACTCAGATCCATTTATGACCCATAATGGGTTGACTTTGTTGTAGTAAGGGATTGGCTGGACACAAGTTACAACAAGAGGTTTAATAGGAAAAAGCTACATTCTTGGCTGTTAGACTTGAGCCACAATTGAAGTCCATCATCTCTGTCCTCTCCCACCTATTTTAGATTTTTTTCACTCTTGGCAGCAATTCTGTTGGTCCCAGTTGTTCCTCCAGTAAGGGTAGAGCATCCTTTCCTGTATCAGAATCGATGAATAGTCCACAACCCTGAATTGGGAGCCAAGGATAGAAATATATTATTTACAGATTTGCCACTGTTATAACTCAAGTAGTGTCTAATGATTTGTAGCTAGATACATTATAGTTAGCTGTACCATGAGGCCAAATGCCATCACTTGAAATAGAGCCCCACCCAAGCCAGCCTCCTCTCATTAGTGTTGGAAGAGGTGATGCTATGTATTTTCCTCACTCCTCTGCTGCTGACCACATAAATAATTCTACTGTCTTGGTGAGAGCACGTCAATTTCACCGCCTCATTTAAACATGAATCTTTGTCACAGAAAAGATGGTAGGATGGAAGCAATTTACTTCCTTTCCATTTTTATATATTAGGAACAATTCTTCAGTTATAATTTTATAACATGGCAATGGAAGCGTATGGTAGGCAAAAAAATAGCTCCCCTAAAGATGTTCACATCCTAATCCACAGAAGCTGCGAATATGTTACCTTACATGGCAAAAGGGACTTGGCAGATGTGATTGAATTAAGGATCTTGATATGGGGAGATGATCCTGGATTATCTGGGTAGACCAAGTGTAATCACAAGTGTCCTAAGAGTGGGGCTCTAGTGAGAGTCAGAGAAGATATGATGATGGAAGAGTGGTTAGAGTGATGTGACTGATGACTTTGAAGATGGAGGAAAGAGTCATGAGTCAGGCAGTGGGGGCAGCCTCTAGAAGCTGGAGAAGGCAAACAATGAATTTTCCCTGGAACCTTCAGAAAAAAATGCAGCCCTGCTAACACCATGATTTTAACCCCATAAGACCCATTTCAGATTTCTGACCTCCAGAACTGTAAGATAATTTATTTACATTGTTTAGACCACTAGGTTTGTGGTAGTTTGTTACAGCAGCAAGAGGAAACAGATACACAGGGTATAACAGATTACAGTCATCTTTGGAGCTAAAGTGGAGACAGGGATGTTTCTATTTCTGGTAGAAGTATAGTATATATGCTGAAAATCTAGAGACTGAACTCAAGTTCCATGCCTCTATGGCTTATTTGCAATGTGACCTTCAGAAAGTTTTGTAACAATTTTGAGTCTTGGTTCCCTCATCTGTAAAATGGCAATCCTACCGATATATGTCTTTTCGTGTTATGAGCAAAAACAAGATGATCTATACAGTACATTTAAAAGAGTTCCTGGAGCATAATAAGAGCTCAAAAACATTGACTATTATTCTTGTAATCAAAAAATAATGACCTTTATGGTTGTGAGGATCTCATAGTTTACAGTGTTCTCCTATATATGACCTTAAACTTAAATTAATCCGGTAAGATTGTTTCCCCCTTTCTCTCCCTCACCATATTCCATAGGGACACATAGAATCATGGAGGGGATAATGGATATTCACAAGGTCTTTGAGACATTAACAGGCATGGCTGAGACTGGCTCCTAACCCAGTGCTCTTTTTCACTCCTGAGTTGATGTTGAAAACATGATGAAATAAGTGCTACATTTCAGAGGTAAAGAAAACACAAATGTGCTTCAAAAATGGTACATGCAAAGCCTCACACATTTACTAAAGTCTCAGAATGAAGTTGGCTTCTGTTTATTGGGTAGAGCTATATACCAATATCTAAGTTTTCTGACTTTTGAAACTTTACAGTTGGGTTACTTTTAAATGAATAGGCCATAGAAAAGGGCTCATATAATATTTCAAATAACTGTTCTATCTTTGAGTTCAGTCACTGACTACCTAGAGACATGAGCTCTGGTGGCAGAAAAAAAATGTCATAAATTGAGAAGTTTCAGGATCAGAAGCCACCAGTGATTACTGAAGACAGGACCAAATTGTGGAGAAGTTTGCTACTTTATATAAAATCACCACATGCTGAGTAATAAGTAATTGTTCCTGTCACTTTCAGGGTATGAATGGTATCAAAATTCCTGCTTTCCTGATGCCTCATATTTCCTACAGGAGCTGTATTTGATGCCATTTATAATAACAGTAGCAAGAGCTAATGCTTATGGAGTCTTCGGAAAGTGCCAGGGACTAGTCTAATCGTGTTTTAAATATGTAAATACATTTATTCCTCACAACAATCCTGTAAAGTGGGAACTATTCGCTGTTTGACTTTACGGATGAAGAAACTGAGGCAGAGAGGCTAAATAACTTAGAAGTCACAGAGTTAATAAGTGGCAGAAGTGGGATTTGAACTCAAGTGACCTGGCCCCAGAGCCTACATTCCTACCCACTAATAAGTTACCTTGAAAGGTAGAGAAAAAATTTCTGAGAGAGCAGAATACAGGATAGGTGAGTATTAAGAGCCAAAAGAGGGTATGCTGGGCAGAGAGTACAGGCTCAGATAAGGTACCATCACAGGGTCCCTGAACTCTGTGGTAAGCAAGGGCCACTCAGTGTATGTTTGTGCAATGACAGAATGGACCTAGAGGTAGGGAAGAAAATTGAGAGAGCAGGCCCCATGGAGAATCCTTGTCTGTTCCACAAGTTAGCCAAGGGATGGCCCTAACTAAATAAAGATTCAGAGGAAATACGGTCTCAGTAAAAAGGTGCTCTTATGATTTACTGACTTAGCTGGGAA
Source organism: Lipotes vexillifer (assembly GCF_000442215.2). NCBI lineage: Eukaryota > Metazoa > Chordata > Mammalia > Artiodactyla > Lipotidae > Lipotes > Lipotes vexillifer. Next base: position 535,253 of record NW_006772104.1, read on the forward strand.
TAATTAACCCAAGTGCCATGACAGAGGGAGCATAATTGTTTTTCCTTAGAAGAGCACCTGAGCCTAAATTGCTGGGTGCAAATAAATCTATTTCTGCAAGGCAGTGGTGGGCTCCAAAGACTCGTTCCTGGCTTCCTCATGCGGGAGCTAGATGAACCAGCAGTACTCACGTCCCATTCAGGAGACTAAAGGGAGAGAATTTGCTCTGAATGCTTAAGAGGGCTTACGCCTTTGATAATCAAGCCTCGCCTAAGAAAAACTGGGAAGAAAGAGAAGTTTATCTTTGATGCCTCCATATTATCCTGGAACCTACATGTTCCATTGCCTCAAAAGTCCCCCATTGCAACCATATGTATGTGTGCTTGCATACATACAGCATCCCACGTTCCCTTGTTCCTCTTTATCACTGCTCTTATACCAGCTGGTTGGCATTCACGTGTGCAGATGTCAGGTAGACAATGACTAATGCAACTTCAAGTTGTTACCACCAGGATGGGTATTTTTATTTCAAAAGACTCCATGATACCTTACCTTGTAGGACAGAAGCTAGAATGGGTGGATTTCGATAGAGAAGCAGGTGAGTGGAGGGAATATTCTGGACCAGTAAGTGAGATTCTGAGCCCTTCCTGGGAAGTCTGTCCATTGTATTTTTATAGGGAATTTCCTTTTTGCTTATGAATCACATTTCCCTGGCCCCTGTGAATGTAGAGAAACTGGCTTCAACTGTGACCACGTCCTGGGCCTGTTCTCTGTTGAGCCGTGGGTCTTTGTTATGGACAAACACCGTGTGTCAAGCACATATGCCTTAGAGGCAAGTTAAAAGAGTTGGAGGGGTGGGCTTGAGAGTGGCTGTATAATTTTACTGAGCGATATTTCTTCTTTAAATGGACTCATGGATAATTCAATTAGCTGGCTTTTGATTGCTCTTCTTAGCGGGTAGGCTCTATATAATGAAAATGTGGATTCTTCAAGTCCCACTGTCACTAACCATCTTGTCAAGATGGATGATTCATCTTGATCCCATAGTGTGCTTTGACATCGGTTCAAATTTGACATAGGTTCAAATTCGTCTTTAGCAGCATGTGCATGAGTGTTCTCTCTCTTTTCCTCTCTCTGGATGTTTTTCTCAGCTTTGTTTGGAGATAGAGCTAACAGCTGTAGAGAGTAAATATCTGCTTAAACTGAGTGGACAATTGCCAGTGCAGAGACCGTGAACTCTTCCCAGTGGAAAGGTCTGTGACCTGGCCTGTGTGAGTCTGTCATTCTCATCAATGCTGGGTACAGATGGCATGTATCTGGTGGCAGAATTTGAGGACATTTATTAAGTCTCAGGTCAAGAGGTTTCACATCTTGATTACGAAAATGACATAAATACAATTTTTTAAAAAAAATGTGGTGTTTGATAAATTTTTCTGTTCAAATGGACTTTCCGTACCAACAATTCTACATTCAGTCTGTACGCCCCAAGGAGAATGGGGAAAGCAGGAGAAGTCCTGAGAAAAGAGATTGAATACGTTCAGTGTGATGAGATCGTTTCTCTATAAGAACAGGCTAAAAAGCACAGTGGAAGTCAGCATAGGGATAGTAGTTTTGAGGAGGAATGGTACGTACATCCACAAATTAGAAAGGGGTCAGGCATGGCGAATGTGCCTTTGTTTATCACATCCCTAAAAACTGAGGGTTTTTGTAAATAGAGCTGCAATGAACATTTTGGTATATGACTCTTTTTGAATTATGGTTTTCTCAGGGTATATGCCCAGTATTGGGATTGCTGGGTCGTATGACAGTTCTATTTGTAGTTTTTTAAGGAACCTCCATACTGTTCTCCATAGTGGCTGTATCAATTTACATTCCCACCAACAGTGCAAGAGGGTTCCCTTTTCTCCACACCCTCTCCAGCATTAATTGTTTGCAGAATTTTTGATGATGGCCATTCTGACCAGTGTGAGATGATATCTCCTTGTAGTTTTGACTTGCATTTCATATTGATTAATGATGTTGAGCATTCTTTCATGTGTTTGTTGGCGATCTGTATATCTTCTTTGGAGAAATGTCTATTTAGGTCTTCTGCCCATTTTTGGATTGGGTTGTTTGTTTTTTGGTTACTGAGCTGCATGAGCTGCTTATAAATCTTGGAGATTAATCCTTTGTCAGTTGCTTCATTTGCAAATATTTTCTCCCATTCTGAGGGTTGTCTTTTGGTCTTGTTTATGGTTTCCTTTGCTGTGCAAAAGCTTTGAAGTTTCATTAGGTCCCATTTGTTTCTTTTATTATTATTATTATTTTTTGCGGTACGTGGGCCTCTCACTGCTGTGGCCTCTTCTGCTGCGGAGCACAGGCTCCGGACGCGCAGGCCCAGTGGCCATGGCCCACGGGCCAGCCGCTCCGCAGCATGTGGGATCTTCCCGGACTGGGGCACGAACCCGTGTCCCCTGCATCGGCAGGCGGACTCTCAACTACTGCGCCACCAGGGAAGCCCTCTTTTTGTTTTTATTTCCATTTCTCTAGGAGGTGGGTCAAAAAGGATCTTGCTGTGATTTATGTCATAGAGTGTTCTGCCTGTGTTTTCCTCTAAGAGTTTGATAGTGTCTGGCCTTACATTTAGGTCTTTAATCCATTTTGAGTTTATTTTTGTGTATGGTGTTAGGGAGTGTTCTAATTTCATACTTTTACATGTAGCTGTCCAGTTTTCCCAGCACCACTTATTGAAGAAGCTGTCTTTTCTCCATTGTATATTCTTGCCTCCTTTATCAAAGATAAGGTGACCATATGCGTGTGGGTTTATCTCTGAGCTTTCTATCCTGTTCTATTGATCTAATTTCTGTTTTTGTGCCAGTACCATACTGTCTTGATTACTGTAGCTTTGTAGTATGGTCTGAAGTCAGGGAGCCTGATTCCTCCAGCTCTGTTTTTCATTCTCAAGATTGCTTTGGCTATTCGGGGTCCTTTGTGTTTCCATACAAATTGTGAAATTTTTTGTCCTAGTTCTGTGAAAAATGCCAGTGGTAGTTTGATAGGGATTGCATTGAATCTGTAGATTGTTTTGGGTAGTAGAGTCACTTTCACAATGCTGATTCTTCCAATCCAAGAACATGGTATATCTCTTCATCTATTTGTATCAACTTTAATTTCTTTCATCAGTGTCTTAAAATTTTCTGCATACAGGTGAGAAAACCATAATTCAAAAAGAGTCATGTACCAAAATGTTCATTGCAGCTCTATTTACAATAACCAGGACATGGAAGCAACCTAAGTGTCCATCATTGGATGAGTGGGTAAAGAAGATGTGGCACATATATACAATGGAATATTACTCAGCCATAAAAAGAAACGAAATTGAGATATTTGTAGTGAGGTGGATGGACCTAGAGTCTGTCATACAGAGTGAAGTAAGTCAGAAAGAGAAAAACAAATACTGTATGCTAACACATATATATGGAATCTAAGAAAAAAAAAAAGTCATGAAGAACCCATGAAGATGGGAATAAAGACACAGACCCATTACAGAATAGACTATAGGATATGGGGAGGGGGAAGGGTAAGCTGTGACAAAGTGAGAGAGTGGCATGGACATATATACACTACGAAACGTAAAATAGATAGCTAGTGGGAAGCAGCCGTATAGCACAGGGAGATCAGCTCGGTGGTTTGTGACCACCTAGAGGGGTGGGATAGGGAGGGTGGGAGGGAGGGAGATGCAAGAGGGAAGAGATATGGGAACATATGTGTATGTATAACTGATTCACTTTGTTATAAAGCAGAAACTAACACACCATTGTAAAGCAATTATACTCCAATAAAGATGTTACAAAAAACAAAACAAAAAACAAAACAAACAAACAAAAATCTGAAGGTTTTGTTCAAAGCTTGAAAGTTGGGATTTAAGACTCAGAATAACAGATGCGTTTTGCACAGGTCATAAGCACTATTGATCATGTACAGTGGCTTGAAAGAGAAGTAGATTCCAAAGAAGAGCAGATAAAAAAGTGAAGACTAAAACAGTAGTTTATGATTAAAGGTACATTCAAAACATTCAGGAAATGTCTCTATTTTTGAGGATGAGGTCATTATTCTCCACCAAACACCCTTCAAGGAAGGAGGGGGAAGTGGAACCACTTGTCAAGCAGGGTTTCTCTCTTCTTATGTTTCCTGGATATATGACATTTATCCCTGATCAAAATGGGATTTGCCTCTTTACTGACAAATGTAGAAATGACACCTCAAACAATTTGGTGTCTGTTCTCAAGTTCATAGTGGGGGTTCTAATGCTTTCAGCATACATATACTAGGCATAAGAAACTGGTATTTTATTTTGGAAGCCGTCAACTTATCTTCTGCGACTGTATTTATAATAGTCAAAACCTCTTGGTGATTATCACTTATGTTGTTTTTTCTTTAATAATTTTATCTTTGTTTAGACTAGGTGGTCTCAAACCAAGATGGTTCAGAGGGGGGTGGGCAGGCAAGTAATATAGACTATTGAAGTGGGTCAAGTGCAGTACAATAGGGAATGGTGGGGACTGTAGCAAACTAGAGATCATATTCCTTTGTTAAGGGAGGCTGCTACTAGTTAGTTTCAGCCAATAATTGCCACATGGGACTGCAGGCCCAATGTTGTGATTCTGTACAAATATTTTCAAGAGATGCAGGAAATATGATCAAAGATAGGAAGATAGTTCTGTCTTTTGAAATAATGTACAGGCCCTGAAATACTAGTTTTTGGGTTTTTTTTGCGGTACGTGGGCCTCTCACTGTTGCGGCCTCTCCCGTTGCAGAGCACAGGCTCCGGACGCACAGGCTCAGCGGCCATGGCTCACGGGCTCAGCCGCTCCGCGGCATGTGGGATCTTCCCAGACCGGGGCACGAACCCGTGTCCCCTGCATCGGCAGGCGGACTCTCAACCACTGCGCCACCAGGGAAGCCCTGAAATACTAGTTTTTGACTTCTGGAGAATAAGCTGTTAAGGAGGAAATTAACACCAAACGAATAAACAGCAACAACAAAGCATCAACAAAACAAAAGTGTTCCTTGACCAAACCGATTCAAATAACATAAATAAATAAAATGACTTTCTATATATGCACAGGACCCTAGGTTTTGTCCACTGGAAAATCTAAACCGAAAGCCAAAATATGTATTCTCTACTAGCTGCATATTGAGAGTGGAAGCAAATATTTCAGTTTGGCATAGGAGAGGAGGATGTGTGGGGGGTAATATTTGAATGATGATTTGAAATATAGATATGGCCTGGTTAAGAGCAAATAGATAATGAAGGAACAGTCCTAATAGATGAATGAAGGAAAGCAAAGTCCATAGTAGGAAAAGTTACCAACTCCTTTGCTGGGACAGTGGTGACACCATTCTGATTTGAGCAAAAAGCTCATGAAAATAGTTACTTGAAAGCGCTAGTTGTTGAGAGTCTTAAATGACAGGCTAAGGAATAAGAGCTTGATCCTCTAGTAGGCAGTTGCCAACTCAAAATGTCCACAGGGGCCAGGAAGGGAACCAAAAAGAAAACTTAATTTGCAAAAGAGGGCACTGTATCTCGATGAAAAGCAGGTTCAGTTCCAGTGGACTGTTGCCATGTAGAAATGCAGCGCCAGCATTGCCAACGAGAAGTTGGAAATCCGAGTTTTTATTTGAAAGTTACGGTTTTTAAATGTTGGCAGCACATTCACATTAAAAAAGAGAAGTGTGAATCCAAGCTTATTTGGAAGCCCACATGTAAAATAAACTTAGAGCGGCTGGGGGATGAGGGGAAGGTTACCCAAGTCCCAATCATGAGCCTGCATTCTCTCCCTCCTTGAGCCAATAAGGTGTCTCTCACCTTAAAGCAGATTTTAAATTTTACTGCTACTGGTGGTCCAGTGGTTAGGACTTGGTGCTTTCACTGCCAGGGCCTGGGGTCAATCCCTGGTCAGAGAACTAAGATCCTGCAAGCCTCGCAGCCAAAAAAAAAAAAATTGTGTATATTACTGCTACTGGTGTTGGGAAAAGATTGAAGATATAATAAATTTGGTATGCATTGTAATTACAAATATGTAAAACATGCATGCATATGGACAAGAAGTATTAAATGAAGATAGTTTTTGAGTGTAAAAAGATGATTTTTTTTTAAGTTATGTTTCATAATTATAGTGTAAAATTTTAAATTAGAAACACATTAATTAAAATCTTTAGAAGTTTAGAAAAAATTTTCCTCTAACTCAGTAGTTTAAACCAGAGAGAATTCAGGTTTGTGAACTTGAATAAAAACATAATTACGTCTTTATTTCCATTATCCTCTAACCCAGCAGTCCCCGACCTTTTTGGCACCAGGGACCGGTTTCTTGGAAGACAGTTTTTCCATGGGGCGCGGGGAGCGCGGGAGATGGTTCAGGCAGTAATTGGAGCGATGGGGAGCCATGGGGAGCAGCAGATGAAGCTTTGCTCGCTTGCCCACACTTCACCTCCTGCTGTGCGGCCTGGTTCCTACTGAGGACCGCCCTTGGAGTGGGGACCCCTGCTTTAACCAAAGTGTAACATTTCCTTCAATTATGAAATAGTTCCACAGAAGCCTAAGCGGTACCTCTGTGACTTTGTCACCAATAGAAATCCCAGGTATTTTTTTTTTTTTTTTTCCTTGCGTTATGCGGGCCTCTCACTGTTGTGGCCTCTCCCATTTGCGGAGCACAGGCTCCGGACGCGCAGGCTCAGTGGCCATGGCTCACGGGCCCAGCCGCTCCGCGGCATGTGGGATCTTCCCGAAACGGGGCACGAACCCGCGTCCCCTGCATCGGCAGGCGGACTCTCAAGCACTGCGCCACCAGGGAAGCCCAGAAATCCCAGGTATTTTCATACTGTTGAAATGCAGATGGCTGGAAATCACGGCTAGGCTTATTGCTACAGATATTAAAATCACAGCAGTTAGCAGACCCGGATCATGTTCCTCAATGCATTAATAAAGAAGAAAAAATTCTACTATGTCACATATTTAAAAAATAATATTTTACCATAATTAGTTCCATTTTTAATCCCATATTTTAAGTACTAAAAATATTACATTGAGCAGGGTCCATTGGGTTTACCAGATCACCAAAGGGGTCTATGACATGAGAAAAGTTAAGAAACCCAGCTCTGAACCAGTAGGTAAAAAGGTTTCCCATCCTGGAGGTGCTAGGGTTGCTTTTTTTTCCTTCTGCAATCTTTCATATATGGGGTAAGAACAACCTTTCCGACTGGAGTTTCCTATTGCTTATAAAAATTCAGGAGCAGTTGGGATCATTCATTGCTGTGAAACAGAACAGAAAAGAATTAAAAAATTAAAAATTTTGAAAAAGCTTAAATTCAAGTATATAAAAACAGAATAAGGGAGAACTGACTGAATGTTGCTGTGTGCCTGTATCTGTAGCAAACAAAAATGAGGAGATAAAAATGGGATCAAGTGGGACTTAAAGGTGGTCAAGCTAGCTCATGTAAAAGCCATCTAAGTGCACAATTTCTCCAAAAGAGAAGTAGGGCATTATATTCTGGACAGTGGCTGGGAGACAGGGAGACCTCTCTTAGCTATTTAGAAAAAGTATCTTCTGTAGCTTTTTTTTACCTGAGTGGTGATTAAAGGACAGACTTTCCATCTCCCGGGGAAATGTACCGACTGTGACAAAATTAGCTCTGAATTTGCTATTATTGAAATGCAGTTTCTTGTATTTATTAAAATGAAGTGACTGTCATATTAAAATTGAAAACGAGCAGTTGCACATGCAAATTATTTCTAAAGTTCAACTGCTGCTAAATGAGACGTGGTGCTCCTAAACTTAGAAATGCTTAACATAAATTATGACCTAATTAACATTTGCATGGTAATCCAGACTTCCTACAGCTTATTCTGCTAATTAACGCATGACAAATGAACACACATTAATATTTTATTGTAACATAACTTGTCCAAGAAAGCTTCTTAACTCCTTGGAAAATATTGTGTGTGTGTGTGTGTGTGTGTGTGTGTGTGTGTGTGTGTGTGTGTGTGTTTCCATTTTCTGCCTGAGAAGTATCCTATTGTGGCTTATGCCATTACATAATTTTGATGATAAAATTGTTTCATGTTGTAAATTTAATAAGAGAGACAAAGGTGCAAGCCCTAGGAGTGCTTTTTCTTTCATCATTTAGATTCTTTTTTCCTCACTCTTTTGGGAAATGTCTGCATTTTTGAGAAGAAAAAAAATTGTCTTGGAATGTACATCTTAGCTAATTATCATTTGCCATGGTTATATACCCACATTATTGTCTCCCAGCCCTAGGGGTCACGAGTGAATCCACATCTGTTGAGTAGAGCAAATATATATGTAAAGCTATGGATTCTGTACTTAGCAAATGATTTTCTATTGGTCATATATTCAATTAGTTTGTATCTTTTAACCAAATCACAACAGGCATCAAGTGAGTTAGGGAGACCAGAAAGTTTCCGTCTCTAGCAGGGACAGGAAGTATCTCAGTGTCCATTACTTTCATTATTGTTGGCTTGCAGTTTTTCAGTTTTGGTTTGCCTTCCTGGTATATCGTAGGGGTTTTTGTTTGTTTTAGTTTGTTTTACTTGGGACTTACCAAGGATGATTGCCAATTGGCTTCTCACCTGATTACATAAATCTGAACATACGATCTTTGGGAGAAGATTTTCTAAACAAGAATGAGAGCAATTGACTATGGTGGGCAATGTGTTGGATGTTCTGGAAGCCCATTACAAGGGCACCTAATGAGTGATTGAGAGGGTCCCTAGTGTTTTGCCGTTTGTGTTTAAAGATACCATTGGGGTCATTGACCAACCTTTCTTGCCTAATGCTTGAATCTGACTCATGTTCTTTCAAACTTACTTCTTTTGAAAGTGTTTTCACCTGTACTTTTGAAACCAACTGTATGAGATATTTTTCTCCACCACAACTGTTTCTCTAACTGTCTGGTCACCTACTGGATGTCCTACAATTCAATTCACTTTTGACACTGACTACTTGGATAGAGGTTAAGGGCTTGGTCCCATAAGACTGGCCCTCCACCCTGGCAAATGCCAGTCACAAGTCCCAAGCCTCCCATACTTCTGACCAACTGGCTATAAATTGGGGGGTCCTACAACCCCCTCCTTAGGCTCAAGAATTTACTAGAATGGCTCTTAGAAGTCAGGGAAACACTTTACTTACCATTATCAGTTTATTATAAAGGATATTATAAAGGATAAAATGTACAACCAGATGAATAAGTACACAGGGAGAGGTCCAGCAGGTCCCCCGCACAGAAGCTCTATCCCTGCAGCATTGGAGTGTACCACCCTTCCGGCACATACACGTATGTGTTCTCCAACGTGGAAGTTCTTCAGACCCCATTAAAAGGTTTTCGTGGAGGTTTCATTTTGTAGGCATGATTGATTAAATTATTGGCCACTGGCTCTGGACATTGGAGACTAGAGACTAAGAACTAATCCACAATAGACAAACACTTCTGACCTCAAAAAAAAAACGTTGCAAACTGACTAGTAGCTAAGGGATAAATAACTGATGCACATAAAATAAGAAATGCAACATGGAGCAAGATTTTGAACATGTGGATGACTGTGCTGAAGATGTCATTCTGTCCATGAAGGACTTTAATGCCCTCATGGGGTTAACTTTCTTGTAGATTTTCTCTTTCAGAGTCAGACATCTATTTCTAGCTCAGACAGATTCCTCTTGTTTATGTTAGCTGGCTATTTCTGCTGTTCTGAGGCTTTAGATATCATAGTATGACAATGCTGATGGTTCTAAGCTTTTAAATCTTTAATCACTCCAATTCCTGTACTGGGGGTCATGTTACTTAAGTAGGCGCCACTATTCTCAGGAACAGAGCTGCTAAAATAAAAATGTAACTGTGTCTTATCTTCCCCTGTGGTTTCCCTA
>NW_006772104.1:545204-570130 GCF_000442215.2 Lipotes vexillifer
CCCTACAATAAGCCTCAGAGAACATGGAACTGGAAACCGCAAACTTCTTCCTTCCTTCCAAATTATTCTTTGTCTGATGAAGGAAGACCCCACATGTTATGGTTTTAGTGGCATGGCTTGCTGTCCCCGTTTCCCACCTGTTTTCTTAGTGAATAGAAACACTGTTCTTGCTTCTTCCCCTTGGATCGAACAGTAGTAAAGACAACCGTAATAACAATAGGAACTAACGTTTTGGGCGCTGACTACGTGAAAAGCCATGGTTGGAGTGCGTTACCTGCCTTATTTGATTTACTCCCCCACATAGTTGCACGTAAGAATCTACTATGTAGATTGTAATGCAGATATCCTGCTCTTTCCTTTGAGATTGCAGATCAGTAGGTCTGGAGTGAGGTGCAGGAGTCTGCATTTTTTGGATGATTTTTAGAAAAAGAGAAACTTCAACTCTGCAGCTTTGAACGTAACATGCTGGATCATTTTGATGAGGGTGCTGCTAGGATTGCACTTTGGGAAACAATGGTTTAGATGCACCATCAATCACTAGGATGGAAAACAAGGGCCTGAGACCGCCAGTAACTACGTCTTACGAGTAAGATGGGTGGAGTGATATTAGTAGATCATGGAAGGCTCACTGGAGGAGGTGAGGTATAGTGGTTAAGAACAGGATTCTGGAGCTAGGCAGCTTGAATTCCCATTCCAGCTCTGCCATTTGCTAGTTGTGACCTTGAGTGAGTCCCTTACCCTTTTTATGCCTCAGTTTCCTCACCTGTAAAATGAGGATAAAAATAGCCCTTGACTAATATGGTCATTGGAAGAATTGAATGTGTTCATACTTATAATTTGCTTAGCCTAGCACATTGTATGTACTGTAATTATCTTCTCTTACTATATTTTTTTGTTATTCAAGGGTGTAATCCTTGAGCTGAGGCTTAAAGGATGAGGAGGAATCTGCCAGGTCATTTACCAGCTGGACTAATAGCAGGTGGCAGTCCTAGCAGAGCAGACATCATGTGCAAAATCATAGAGATGGGAACAGACGCAGGTTGCTAGACCAGAAAGTGGGGGATGTGAGACTAGAGAAGTAGGTGAGGGTCAGGTCATGAAGGTGCTTGGGTTTTATACTGTGGATTCCTTCACAGGGATATCAGGGGGTGATATTTTTATTATTATTCTGGTGAATCTATGGAGCATAGGTTTGTAGGAAATATGACAGGCCAGGTGACTAGTTAGGAGCACCTGCAGGGATCCAGGCGACAGATGGTGAAGAGGTGGAACACAAACATTAGTGAAAGGATGAAGAGAGGATATTTAAGAAATGCTTAGGAGTCTGGGATTAATATATATACACTACTATATATGAAATGAGTAAATAACAAGGATGTACTGTATAGCACAGGGAACTATACTCAATATCTTGTAATAACCTATAATGGAAAAGTATCTGAAAAAGAATATATATATATATATATATGTATGTATAACTGAATCACTTTTCTGTACATTTGAAACTAACACAACATTGTAAATTAACTATACCTCAATAAAAATAAATTAAAAAAAGAAATGCTTAGGAAATTCAATAGGTAGGTCTTGATTGTCTGAGGACAAGTTTAGAAAAATAGAGACAAAAGTCAGGTTTCTGTCTTGAGAATTGGGTGAACAGCAATGCCACTAACTGAGATAAAGCATAACGGAGTGCTTACAGGTTCGGTGAGTTCAGTTTTGGACTGTGCAGTTTGTGGCACTGGGGGGATGCCCACACAGAGATGTCTACAGCCATTTGGACATTATGGGTCTAAAGTCTGACACTGGTTTGCTCTGAAGTTTGGAACACATGACCTAATAATATATGAAAGCTCGGGTAAACTGAAAAGAACACTACAAATATAAAGCATTCAGAGTAGTGTTATCCCATTCCTGCAGTTTTCAGCAATAATTAGTTTATGTTAGTATACAAAGAACTCCAGTGAAATTTTTCTAAAAAGGAACAATATACTCTTCCCCCAGCTCATTAGAAGGATTTCTGAAAACACCGTGTGCAGTGACATGCGTCTAAATTCTAGACTTCCAAAAGGAAATTTTCAGACAGACCATCCTCTTGGTTAATTAGAAATTAAGATAAACCAGGAGAAAAGACCTCCTTTGGGTAGATTTTTCCATTTGTTGTGGGCTTCTGGGAGGATTACTTAGACCTATGGCTTTATTATAAGAAAAAGGCATTTTTATGGATTTACAGAATATTAGAGTTAGAAACAACCTGATAGTGTATTATCTGTGATATAAAAAAAAAAAAAAGAGACCCCCTGAGGCTGCCTGATTTACTTTAGATTTCATAGCAAATATATGACAGGACCAGGCTCTAAGAGTGAAGTCCACTGGATTGGGGCAGTGAGTGTCTCCAGGGTTCCATGCTGACCCTCATTTTTCAATATTGAAATATCTCTATCTCTATCTCTATCCCTATCTATCTATCTATATCTTTGCACCCCTTGATTCTTTTCTCCCCTTTCTATTATTTACCTTATATCTAAGGAGAACATAAAAATATGAATAACAATAGCACTAGCAGGGTGGACATGTTGGCTTGGAAAGTTCTCTTCAGTGAAACATGGCATACTCGTTTCAAACTGTCCAATAAAGTTTCAGTATAAAATTCTGTTGGATTAAAATGTTTCCATATTTTTAAAGGATAAATGTCACAATCTCCTGAACAATCCTTTTTTCCCTCGAGTATTTATTAGTTATAGCAGTGGTAGTAGAAATAGTAGTGAGTATTAGCAGGAGTCATGATAGTAACTATAGAAGAATGGTAGCAGCAGAAGTAAAAACGATAATGATGATGATGGTGAGGATGGTGATATATATTTATCAAGTGCTTTCTATAGGCCGGATACTGTATACATAAGAGGCTGTACAGAGTATAATTGAAAACTTTAATGCTCAGGTTCAAATTCCTGGGATTGTATCCCAGTGCAAACATTTCCTTAGCTATATGACTTCGAGCAAATATGTATATTGTTTTTTTTTTTGTTTTTTTTTTTTGCGGTACGCGGTCCTCTCACTGCTGTGGCCTCTCCCGTTGCGGAGCACAGGCTCCGGACGCGTAGGCTCAGCGGCCATGGCTCACGGGCCCAGCCCCTCCGCGGCATGTGGGATCTTCCCGGACCGGGGCACGAACCTGTGTCCCCTGCATCAGCAGGCAGACTCTCAACCACTGCGCCACCAGGGAAGCCCAATACATATATTCTTGAAGTCTTAATTTTTACACCAGTAAAAATAGGGAAAACAAAAGTGCCTATATGAAAGGGATATAGTGGGATTAAAATGGAAAAAAAAAGTATATAAAGCATCTGGCAAAGCTTGTAACCCAACTCTGTGAGAGAGTATTATTATCCCCATTGTACATATGAGAACACTGAGGCTCAGGGAGGTGAAATAATACCCAAGTCTGTTTTATGGTAGGTCTGGAATTCAAATCCAGGTCTATGTCACTCCTGAGCTTGTTCAAAACCACAGTGCTTGTGTTCTTTGGATAAATTACTTCAGTCTTGAATTTTGAATGTTGCTTCTTAAATCTTGGAAAACCTCTTACTTAAGCATCTTTGCATTTGTTATCCCAGGACACTTTTTTAACATTTAGAATGTTCCGTTTTTGATTCCTCTGGAATTGTTTCAGCAAGATGCCTCTGTTGTAAACATTATTTCTTTGGGTCATAGGTAATTGGCCCTTTCCAGGAAACTGACAGTTGACAAAAGAGACACATTTAACATGCAAGACTGAAGACTAGACAAAGTAGAGTCACAGAAGATAGATCCAGGGTCAATAAATACTGTCGTTAGGACATTTTTTATAACTATAAATCTGACTGCTTCTTTTGTATACAATATTGCATTGAGGCTGGCCAGAATTGGAATCTGCTTTATAGGGACTGTGTACTTACTGCCTTCCCTACTAACTGGCACTGGGGGTAAAATTAGCTGTTTTTTGGCTTTCCGTTGAAGTCTGGGACCCCTGTGACTCTGAATCTTACTCCTAGATTAATAGACTATTAGTCACCTTCAATGAGTTTTCTTCCTCTCTGTTCCTTTTCTGTAAGCTGATTCAGAAACCAACTTGTAGTTTGTGATAAGAATATTGAAAACCTAACTAGGATGTTACATTCAACTCCACAAAGAAAAGATCTCTTTAGTAGAATTACAATGAATTGCTTTCATTTTACACCGTTTTAGGTCCCGAGGACTTTAACAAGGGGGTTGTTAAAAGTAAATGCTGTTTTATTACACATTGTGAAGGAGCAGCAATTAAGATGTTGCCTAAGTAAGTTAGCCTTTTAACCCTTAAACGTCTTCCGATTCTCTCAAGTGGATAGAAAAGTAGTCGATGTCAGCATAACGGCTGATGGACCAAGAACCATTATCTTTCATAGAAAAAAAAATCCCTCCCAATCATTTAAGAAAAATCTCCATCAGCAGAATTAAACGAGCATCATAGAAATGTTGTGAGGTGTTTTTGTTGTTCTTCTATTGCCCTTTGAGCATTCTTAGTGAAGGTTGAATGGAAGAGCTGGGACCTGAGACCAGGTCTTCTGACTCTTAGTTGAGTTGTCTTTGGGTATCAGAGTTTGATAAAAGAGAGCAACATACCAAAATGCCCTCCCAAAAACCAATAAGCCATCAGGAGTCTTTGCATTATTCCTATTTCCTAATTAAAAGTATTCCTCATTTTTATTCCTGGAGCAATTTATATAAACCTTAAATATAGGAGACTCATCAATACAGTGGTTATAAGCCTGAACTTTGCTGGCAGATAAACCTGGGTTCAGGCTCTAAGCATGACATGGTCTAGCTTGTGACATCAAATTATTAATCTCTCGAAGTCTTGTTTCCACATCTGTAAACTGGGGCCATTGATAGTGCCTGAACTCTTTCCGTGTTTGAGAACTGAAAGAATTCAAGTGAGAAAATAGGACAGTGCTAAAGCATACCCAAGTGTTGATGATGTTGTTGACAATGACAAAGAGGATGATGATGATGATTTCCTTTGTACAGTGTGTTATAATAATTTGTTTCTGTCTGCCTGTCCCACTAAACAGTGAAAGCCTTAAAGTAGGAACGAATTGTATTTCTGCTGTATCCCCAGAGATGACACAATGGTGGGCTAGCTTGGAAGTGTCTAATAAATATAGGACTGAATTGAATAAATTAGAGTTTAAGAGCAATTAAGACCTAGCTTGTCATTACTGATAATGCTGCTGTTTGACACTGAAGAAGTCACTGCCTCCCTTTATCCATTTATCCATATATAAGGAGGAGGTATCCTACCTGTCCTTCAGACATGCTGTAAGAGTGCAGTTAACGTTTAATGGAGTTGTACCTTAATTTGTGAGGGATTAATATTTAATATTAATGAAGTTCATAGCCTTCCATTTCAGTCCTTTCCTTTTTTATTTTTTTCTGTAGTCGCAAAGTGCTTACCAGCATAAAGGCCGAATGAAAGGGTGTGAAGGCCATGCCTTACATCACACACATACCAAATGAGAGAGTGCCTCTCAAATCAGAGGAGAGATCTATTGAGGCATAAAAAGCATTGCAAGCAGTAAGAAAGTTAATTGAGGCACTTAACTGCACCAAGCCCCAAAGCCTCACCTATTCTTTTCTAAGTAGTTAAGTATTGTAGGTGATCATCACTTGTGCTGTTTCTCAAATTATCTGGATTTTAATTGCCTGTTTTCTATAGATTTTATGTGAAAATCATTTAAAAGAAAATTATACATCAAAAAGACTACATAAATACCCACAAATGATCATTATGTGTGAGTAGTGAGATTTCAAGTGATTTCTTTGTTCTTTCTTACTGTAAACGTGCTTTAACTTAGGCTCTTTTAGTGGCATGGAACAGATTTATTCAGGCTGGAGCAACTGAGTGAGTGATTACGGCCATGAGGCCAGTGCAGTGCTCCTGAGAATCTGAACACGCATTGTTACACTGTTGAGGTTCTCGAGAAATGGAGATGAATTCAAAGCATCACTGCAGATCTGTGTAATCATTCCTTCTTCCCTCTGGCAGCCACAGGCTTCAACCACTATGTTGGTCTTGGCTTCTTTTGGTGTTTTTTCTTGCTTCTGGTCCGTTATCAACCAGCCTTTATTCAGTCTTTGGTATTTTTCTCTCTCTGCTTCTGTTTCCTCATGGTCTCTGCTTTTTCATCAGTTCAGCTCAATCACCAAAACAGATTCAAATATTAATCTTGCAGGTTATTACTACTCCTGACCCTTACAAGAGACTGAAGATGAAGATACTGCTTTCTGCAGAGCTCAGAAGAGAATTTTGTTGTTTTTACCTTTTATCCATTTCAAAGAGTGTATCTACCTATGCCTGTAAATGCAAGTTTCTGTCACATATTTACAATTCACTAGAACTACGTAGTCATTCAGAGAAAAGGTTTATTACAACTTTAGATATTCTGTAGTTTGAGCAGGTTATCAGTAAATGCCCCCAATGTAGGGACTTTGATAATCATTCTTTGAAAGTGTTCTTATGGGGGCTGTGCTTTCCCCCAAATCTTTTTCCACATTGATGTGCCAGTTGATGGGCAGCTACAGCACCACAGACATCCCTGCTGGAGCAGATGTGCCCAACGTGGATAATTCTAGCCACAGGTCTTGATCTTTATTGCAAAGCTGAGCAATAATTCTGGTATTTAAGAAAACCAACATCTGATGCTTGAAATTCACAATTCTCTCTCCTGCCCTGAAGGGATTTCTCTGTTCACAAGAGGCACAGTCCATTTGTAAATATGAAAATGGCCAGTCATTAATCAAGACATCTGGTAGTGGAGGATTACCTGAAGTTCTGATTTGACTAGGAGTTCAGAATGAAGACCTTGTAAGGTCACTTCCTCTTCTTTCCCAAAGTGTTCTATGGTCATAGACGTTTCCAGAATATGGTCCAGGTTATTGGGGGCACTGCTCATCACCTTCAACCAGGAAAGGATCCTTACCAGTGTCAGATGTCAGTAACTGTCTAGGGTCCTGTGTATGTCTGGAGCTTCTTGGAGATGCTGGTTATTTTCTGGGTGGTCCATACAACTTGCAGACCTCTCACCTTTCTCTCTGCCTCTCATTTCAGCAGTGTGAGCTGTGAATTGTATATGTCTCTATTGTCTGATTGCTGTAAGTGTCTCTGACTGTTGCATGTTAAAACAGCATTCTTGCTTCTCATATTCATTTATTCTTAAGTCATAAGATTGACCAACTGCATAAAAAAATTCTGACTATAATTTCCCCTTCTGAGTTCAATATTTGTATCTGAATTCTTGGTTTATTATTTTTTTTAACTCTTTATTCTGTAATGTGAAAGTGGGAAAGGGAAGATGAGATAACTTTATTTACTTTTCATTTAGCCTAAAGAGTGATGGCAGCTTGTTGCCAATAATACGTGATTTTGAAGTTTCAGACTTCTGGCCACATAGCCTATTGTGATATAAACACATTTTCCCAGACAGTGGCCCATTGGAGAGGAATTCTTTGATGTTATTGGATAACAGAAGGCTTTAAGTAGTGTTCTCTTAAATGATTTACAGAATCTTTCTCCTTGATCAGGATCATTGAGATGTTAGGGTATTATTCTTCTTGCAAGATCATCATTTTATCAAAATAAAAAGAGTCTTCAACAAGACACCTGACAGATCCCAAGACAATAATTACACTCTTGCAACTGGAAATCTTGCGTGTTTGCAGACATTTTAGAGTTCGGCATTTGTGGCTCTTCGCACACTATGAAATATTTGTGCATTGTTCAAATAACCCTGCTTAGTTACCATTGAATACCTACTGCTGTACAGGAATTGCATTTAGAAAGGAACTGAATCTGATTTGCAAAATCCATAAACCTCTCATACCCAGATACTTCAATATAAATCTTTCTGAGACAATAGTTGAAAATTCTGGTTAATAGATGTTCATTTGGTTTGGACGATTTTTTTGTTATTTGTGGCAATGAAGAAAATAATTACTCTCAGTATTTCGCATTTAGTTCATAAGACATGAGGTTGCCAATAAAATTTGACTCTCTATTCCAGACATTTTTTAAAACAATGATTAATGTCCATACAAGTAATCAATTTTATTAATGCAAAATCATAAAAATAAGCCATAGATTATTTACAACTATCACCTAGAGAAAATATTTTAGAAAATATCTTTCCAGATTTCTTTTTGTTGTTGTTGTTTTTCTTCCTTTACTTATTATCTCCTTTCCTTCCTTCCTTCCTTCCTCCTGGTCTTCTTCGATCCCACCTTCCTGTCCATCCATTCATCCATCCTTGTATTTAAAACATGGTGTTAGGGCTTCCCTGGTGGCGCAGTGATTGAGAGTCCGCCTGCCGATGCAGGGGACACGGGTTCGTGCCCCGGTCCGGGAGGATCCCACATGCCGCAGAGCGGCTGGGCCCGTGAGCCGTGGCCGCTGAGCCTGCGCGTCCGGAGCCTGTGCTCCGCAACGGGAGAGTCCACAACAGTGAGAGGCCCGCGTACCAGAAAAAATAAAAAAAATAAAACAAAAAAATAAGACATGGTGTTATATTAAACATAAACTTTTTACAGTTTGCTTTTGTAATGAAGCAGCATGCTCTGAGTGGCTTCCAAGAGAGTAAATACACTTCTCCTTCACAGGGATTTTATTTTATTGTATAAATGTTTCATAAATTATATATCCAGTGTCTTACTACTGGGCATTTATATTGTTTCTAATTTTTGCCTATTACAAATATTTCTGTGATAAACAAAACTCATTAATTCATTTATTCAATAAATATTTATTGAGCTGACACTATGTGCCACATACTGGGGTTACAGCAATGTCAGAAACAGCTCATGTTTCTGTCTTTCTATAAGCCCATGATAAATAAATAAAACAAGATCATTTAAATTTAGTTTAGACTAACATTTGTTTTTACTGAGACAGTCTTTATCATCCATTAGAAGGTTAATAATTCTGGTTATTATTTTCCAAGGCCATTAAAAGGTTTCATATAAACGACATTATAATACAGACTTGGAAATAATGTATACTCACAGAGCGTCCATAGCCTCTATTAATTTAACTGAAAAATAATATAACAATTCTATTACTTGACTGTATCCACAGCCAGGGTGAACTGGTAATATCAGGCAAATACACGGAATTTATCTTTCCATTGATGTTGGTTTTATTGATCGTCTGTGGTTCTGACACATCTAGAGGTTTCCATTCCTAGTCACCAGGTGGGTGGAGACAGTGTGACATCATGTCTCAAGCACTGGCCAGGAGCTGGGGATCCTTAGTACGAAATTGAGTTCAGCTACTTCTTAGCTACTTGACCCTTGGCAATCATCAAATATTCCTAAGTTTCAGTTTCCTGCTCTGTAAATGAGAACATATTACTAGATAATTTCTCAGTTTCTACCAATTTTGCAATTCTAAACTTGTAGGCTTTTCATTGTTTCTACTGGAAGTTACCACTGAAATGGTCTGGGACCTTATTATGAATATTGATTCCATCTATCAGAGCTGTGCTAAGAGATAGGGATGACAAAATAAATACAGTGGGAACTTCGGACCAAGGAGTGACTTGATATTTGAAATTTTGAAAAGTTACTGTCACTCTGTGTGTTTGAATGGGGTTTAGGAAGTCAAACGTGGAAGTGGAAAGAGCCCTTAGAAAGCAGTTACAGTTGACAAGGTGAGGTGACTGTGTTATCACTGGAGATGGTGAGAAATGGTCACATTCTGGATCTATTTGGAAGGTGGAGGTAACTGTATATGCTGATGGCTAGGATGTCGGGGGAGAGGGGAAGAGATGTTCAGGTGGACTCTATAGTTTTTGGCCTGAGAGACTAGGTTGTCAGTCACTGGTTGTCATCACTGAATTGGGGGATAGGAGGGAGCAAAGGTTTCGTGGACGTAGAGGGGAGGGTAGTTAACATTTTGGCTGTGAGGTGCTTCTTAGACTTATAGCTGGAGATGTTCAAGTGTGAAATTAGATGTATGAGTCAAACTCAAGAGAGAGAGTAAAGCAACTAGACTCCAATAAAAATTAATAAAAAATATTTTTTTTTTAAAAAGAGAGAGAGGTCAGGGTGGGGAAGTTAAATTTGGGAATTATCAGCATTGGCTAAGTGATCTTAATCAAGGCAGTTAATCTTTCTGTGCCTCAATTTAATCATCTATAAGATGGGTATAATGCTTTTTTATAAAAGTTCAATGAAATAATATAAATTCTATAAAATTTTCAGCACACTGCCTGTTATATGGTAAGTAGATAATAAACATTAGCTTCTCCTCCTCATTATGATGATGGATAGATGGATAGGTGGCTGGATGCATTGTTAAATTAATTAACAATTAATTTAATTAATTAAGTTAATTAATAAATTAATTAAATTAATAAGTTAATTAATAAATTAATTAACATGAACACTTTTAAAACCCAATTCAGAGGCTCGTCCCACTTTTGAGAAGATGGTTTCAGTGTAGGGTATGGAGGGTATAGGAGAAAAAGCAGATCCTAAAATGTATTTAGATTAGAGGTTTAGCAAATATGGGTTATTAATTACACTTTCCAGGGAAACCAAGCCATGAATCCCAGGGTTCATATTATCACAGTTGACTATGCCAACTCTAATCTTTGTGGTTGAAGTGCAGTCCTGACCTTCCTTGCCTAGATGGAAATGTTAACTAGAAAAGCCTTGTGTAGTCCTTGAGGTGCTCGGAGAGAATCCTTTTAATAATTTAGCCAACTGTATTTACACCGTCCCTCGATGTCTGGTCTAGGCCTCTTTAGGAATAAAGGATAAAATATTAAAGAGAGAAATATAAACAATCCTGACATGAATTACAATTTCTAGTTAAAAAAACGTGTTCATGACTCACAGAGGCTATTATTTGTATGACCTCTGAAAATGGAATTAGCTGGCTGACCTCCTAAAAGCCCCTCTTAAACACTAAGTGAACATTTCACTATAATGACCAAGTCTTTGCAGTTGAGGTTAGCAGCCTGAGCCTGCCTACTCACTAAGAATTTGTGCTCATTCATTCAATCACCAAAGCTGTGAAGACCAGTTAATATGAGCCAGACATCCTAGTAGCTGAGAATTGCAGTTTTTGAAGTTATGATGGCTGAGTTGTCTGATAACTCAGAAGTCTTCTCTCCAACACGTGAAACAAATTCCTGCAAGGTATGTGTGGCATTTAAAAAAAATTAAACATTTATTTTGAGATACTTGTAGATTTGCATACAAAAAGATACTGTGTACCCTTTACCCGTTTCCCCCCAATGGTATCATCTTGCAAAATCACTGCCAGGATATTGACAATTCATTTTTACATTAAGAAATGGAATCTTAAGGCTACATCAAGATTTGAATCATTGGAATTACAAATGTAAGATTTAAATCTACAACTCTAAAGACATGCAAAGACATCTCAGCTAATGCTGTTTTCCCTATTTTGTACCCTGTGCTGCTCCCCTCCATCTGTAACCCTATGCGTCTGGATAGGCCCTTTTTATGTTGCTCTAGTGGTCCTCTGTACCCCTCCTTCTGTAACACAGCTCACAGGTAATTCCTTGTTCAGCATCTGCTTTCTTTTGTGACTGTGACGTCAGAGGGCAAAAATTACATCTACTATTCACTCCTCTTTCTATGGCATCTGGCAAATTATCTGACGCTAAGAGAGTCTGGATGAGTTTTATTTGGATGAGAGAATCTGTCAGTCAACCCTGTGACAACATAGAAAACTAGGATGTTAGTGGTGATGCTACTTCAAAAATCAATGTCCGTAAGACCTTTGCTTCTTTGATCCCAAATCTCTTCCTCAGAAAGATTTCCATCCACCAAAACAACCGACATACTTACATGTTCTAACACATGTGAAAAGTTTATTATTCTTTGAAACAATCTGATCTGATTTAAATATCAGTCAGCCAACTACTGACATGTCTTGAAATCAGGTGTGAAAAGCAATCTATTCCAGAATAGTTTTCTTAATGAAGGATTTTTTTTTTTTTTGGTTCTCCAGTGTTCTAATCTACTAGACCATCATAGCTGAATGCTTTCCCCTCTTAAATGACATTATAGGTTAATGATTCTCCAGCCTTCCTCGTGATCACGCAGGGCACCCACAGGCTTCTCTTTAGGGATGCTGGAACATTGATAATTTGGCATTTTAAATAGCTTGGCAGGTTATCTGAAACAAATAGCGTAATAGAGAAATATACTCTACTGGCTAGCTTCTGAGAACATATCTTAAAAAGTTTTCACTGTGAAGTTTTGCTTTTTGGAGTCTGGAATAACTGGCTGACTTTCCAACCATTCTCATTTCTTCAATGCTCTGAGCCATAAGATTTAACATGATTATCAGCATCTGATTTGAGACCTTCCAAGATTTCTCAGTCTGCTGGGTGCTTTGTTCCTTGGCGCTGAGCAGTCACTTGGGATAAAATGAAGAGCCAGTTAGACATGGTATCTATCTGTGTAGTGCTCATTTTCTACTATAAAGAACAGACAAAATATCAAGTAAACAGACCAATGAATTAAATAATTATCAATTTTGATAAACCTCTACAAGTGAGTGAAAGAATGAACATTCACAGAGAAAAACAGCCCTGAGAGGCAGAAGCTGGCCTCACACACACACAGGTGGGCCTTGGTGTGCTCGTGTTGAACATAAAGAATTTCACAAAACATCAACATCAGGCAAGGCCTTTCTGTGACTGTGACCGATCAAGACAATGACCCTGTAATCATTTTGTCTGACCCTGTATCAGACAAAAACATAAACATTGTCTAAACCACAACAATGACCAAACATTTCTCTATGATAGTTAATACGAGTGACTGCTACTTTTGTACAAATCAGTTTTAGCCTTGCACTAGGTTCTAACATTCTAGGTAAGAATTATTAAGATACCCAATCATAGAATTATCCCAGCTTCCTGGCAGTTTCCCATGCAGAGCAAACTCCCATTTCCTTGAATTATCTCCCAAATGACCTAATTCCAGATCCTATAATGAGCCCTTTCCAACACCTTTCCCATCCCGCTTAGCCATGGTGTTCCCCATGGTGGAGCTCTTTCTCCTTGACCTAAGACAATAAACCCATCATTGTTCAATTAAAAATGTGTTCCTGCTGCTCCTTAGCTTGAAGGCATTGACAAATGAATGAAAGGCAGAATTTTTTTTGGATGCCCAAAGATTTCTTCACTGATTGAACTGTTGAGTCAGATTTAGAATAAAACTTACTACAAGGGAAATACACATGAAGAAGAAAATAGCTTAATCAACAGTAACTTGTTACAGGGGAGAAAATCGGAAAGATCTGGAGACTTAAGTGATTCTCAGAGGGGAAGGCTCTGAACAGATGGAGATCAGCATATGATTTGGGAAGAGGTCTGCGTGTGTCTAGGTAGACACTATAAAGAATAGATACCAGCATGAGAAAAGACTTCAACTTATTCAAAAAGAGTTTTAGACCAATGAGAGATCTCTTGTGAGAAATGGGCAAGAAAAGAAGGAAATTGAGCCATGTTCTGCCCGTAAATTCTTCCTTCTATCTCAAGTAAATCTTTCATGGGGCTTATTAAGCAATTTTTCTCAAAGAGTTTGTAAGCACTTCAACAGGCAAAAGAACACTTCATCCTTCCAAAATACATCTCTCAGAAATCATAAACAGAAATGTTTAATATCTGGACACCTACCAGCATAGCAATTGCACTCCCCAAATGTGCCATAATAAAATCAGTTGGATCCACGTGCATAAAGAGTAAGGCAGGATAAATCATAATAGCTGAGTCAGTAGCCCTTTTATCTAGAGATCAAGATTTATACACTACAACTCAGTTTTATCGTCTCTAGCCGAACAAGGTTGGCTGGGAATAGCTTAATTTTAGGTGCTTCATTCACTGCTAATTTTAAACAATCTCTTTCAGATTAGCTCAGTCTCTTTTATATAAATATTCACAAATTAATATTTGAAAGTCAGTTGCATATACGTTTATTTCCTCTCAAAAGTTTTCCCTGTCCTTCCTCAAAATCCAAGATGTCATTAGGTGTAGATAAAAAGCTTTTGTGTACTCATGGGTGATGGAGAAATGAAGGCTGGAGGGAGTGAGTATGGGTAGCTGGATTGTCCCCTGGGTTCTTATTGGGCTCTATTGAGAACAATCTTGTCCAACCTGGTGACTGAACATCATTCTTTGTATGTCTCTCAAGTTCACAGCTGCTGAAACTGTTCTTTCCATGCAATGGGCCCTAGTGGCTCTCCTTTTCACTTCTCATTTCCCACTCTAGAACTTGATCTCATTTGGCTTCTGCTGGCTCAGGTGATTCTCCTGGTTCTCAGCTATGATAATGTTAAACTGATGTTCATCTTCCTCATTTCCACTCTGAGAGACACCCTAAAAATTACCCTAGCAGAACCATGGCAGGTTCTTGGTTCTTAATTCTCAGCTACCATTTGTTATACTCAAGAGATACTTTCAAATCTTTCCCATATCGTAAGCAATCCATGATACACCATGATACACTGGGGAGGTGGATCAGCCTGGAGGAGTTACCTTCTGACTATGCCATGTGGCCATTTATATTCTGTGGCAGCTTCCACATATTAGAAGGGTGCACCTTAGTTGCAATTTTTTCAAGTTGCAGGTAGAAATCTGCTTATGGCCTTCCATGTCAATATATCTTGTGGTTTTATTACTCCCCTTGAGGATTGGTCCCCAAAAGTGGATAGGGGTTGATGAGAAGTAAGAACTCTAGCTCCTGGTCTCCTTGAAAGCATTCTCCATTTTCCCTTTGATGGGAACTTACATCATGTTCTATCCTGAATTTTCTCTACCCACAGCATATAGAAAAGCCCTAGGGATACCATCACCAGACTTGTTTCTTGATATGGAGAGGGAGCTTTGAGAATTTTTTTTTTTCTCTTTTGACGAGGCCTGACTGTCAGAACTATTATCTTGTTATGGACTCAAAATAAATCTAATTTGACAGTCAACATGAAGCATAGGTTTTGTTATTCTGGATAATGCCTCTGCCCTTTCTCTGAGGCACTGAAGCCCATTAGGGTAGGAGGGCCCCAGGGTACAGTGATTTAAGATGAATGAAAAGAGCATCACTTTAATATTTTCAAAAATATTATACCTATCAAAACTCTAATTCCATCCAGTCATGATTCCCAACTTTGATGGGTTCATGGGCCTTTAAATCATTCATCTCCTCTGAGTCAATGAATCTTTCTCTGACATCTTTAATAATTTGTTTATTTACTGAATTTATAACTTACTATCTCACTTCTTTCTTTAGAATATAAGATCCACAAGGGCAGGGATCTTTGTTTTACTCACAGATGTATGTGTCTCTGGTGCCTGGAACATAGTAGGGCCTCATAACTATTTGTTGAATGAATAAATAATGAATGAATAAAAGAAACAGATTTCCTTATGCCCATTTAGCAACAAATATTAAAAAGATAGTCAGGTCTTACATATAGGTGAGAAACTAAGTTGTTGTAATAATATGCCTGGAAGAATGATTACAAAGTGTCCATTAGGTACTGAGGTTACAACATGGAACAAAGAGACATGTGCCGGTTCTCATGGAAGGAGAGAAGCAGAGACATTAATTGTAATCCTGGCTCTGCCAGTTATTAGCTATGTGATGAGCCTCAGTATTTGAATTTATAAATTAGAGATAGGGTTATCTATCCTACAGTGTTGTGCATGGCACATCACAGGTACTCAGCGGATGTTAATTTTCTTCTTTTTCACATCCCTAGGTATCAACCTATAAAGTGATATGAAAAATCAGAGGAAAAAATGGAGGAAAAAAAAGAAATTAAACGTGGACTCTGGTCCTCAACCATAACTGGAATTTGCTTTAGCTCTATACTCTATTGAAGTATACTTGATTTACAATGTTGAGTTAGTTTCAGATGTAGAACAAAGTGATTCATATATATATACATATATTCTTTTCAGATTTTTTCCCTTATAGGTTATTACAAAATTTTGAGTATAGTTCTCTGTGCTATACTGTAGGTCTTTGTTGATTATCTATTTTATATATAGTAGTGTGTATATGTTAATCTCAAACTCCTAATTTATCCCTCCCCCCCTTTCCCCTTTGATAACCATGTTTGTTTCCTATGTCTGTGGGTCTATTTCTGTTTTGTATATAAGTTCATTTGTATCTTTTTTTTACTTTCCATGTATAAGCGATATCATGATATGATATTTGTCTGACTTCACTCAGTATGATAATCTCTAGGTCCATCCATGTTGCTGCAAATGGTACTATTTCATTCTTTTTATGATTAATATTCATATATATATATATATATATATATTTATATATATCACATCTTCTTTATCCATTCATCTATCGATGGACATTTAGGTTGCTTCCATGACTTAACTATTGTAAATAGTGCTGCAGTGAACATTAAATAAACTCAAAATGGATTAAAGACCTAAAATGTAAGACCGAATACTATAAAACTCCTAGCGGAAAATGTAGGCAGAACACTCTTTGACATACATCGCAGCAATATTTTTTGGTCCTCAACCAAACTGGAATTTGCTTTAGCTCTTGATGTTCGCTTTTCTCTGGTTAACAAGGAGTCATCCCTTAGCGTAACTGTTGGTGGTCCCATGGAATTACTCCTACAGCAGTGTACAAGGCTACCCATCACAGAAAATTCGCTGTGACCCTCTCAGAGGCCCTTCAGTGGCTTGGCCTCAAGCAAGTGACATTCTGGTCCTTTGTCTTCAAGCCAGAGAGATCCAACTGGCTGTTTTCCAAAGTGTGTTTGCAGCTCCCTGGACACTCTCGTTCTGCCCATGTTTGATAGGGCTCTTAGGTTCTAAACTCTGCTGCTTACAGAGTCTCTCATTTCTCACTTCCCATGAGATGGAATTCCTGGATCTTGATATCAGTTCAAGTGGAAACATGTCTGAGTTTCTTTTAAGTGGTCTTGCCATTAAAAAAAAAAGGTTTTTATTAATTCAAAGAGTAGGATTCAGAGATATTTGTGCAACGAGATACCTTTGCCTGGTGCTGTTCAAGCCTGTGGACACTCAGAGTTGAAAAGCTAAGGTATATTTAGCTCCCCAAGATCTGGGCTGAAGAAACTTTTGTAAGCCATGGTCCCTGTCTGCCAGCAAATTATCAGATGATGATGGTTGTGATGATGATAATGATAATAACATTGACAACAGTAACATTTATTGAGCATTTACTGTGTCTCAGACAGTGTGTTAAACACTATCCATGCATTAATTAATTTAGTCCTGGCAAAATGGTCAATGGATTAGGTACTCTTAGTGTCCCCATTTTACAGATGAGGAAACTGGACTCAAAGAGGCTAAATGACTTGCCAGAATAGTAGAGCAGACTTCAGAGAATTTCCTGCCTTTCGTTGTACCAAAATGTTTTAGATACATGATCTTATTCTGTTCTTCCAGCAACTCTGTTAGATAAGAACATTAGCTACATTTTGCAACTGTGGAAACTAAGTCTCAGAGAGGTTAGGTAACTTTTCCAAGGTCACACAGCTTGTAATTGGCAGAGGTAGGATTTGAAACAACAAAGCCTGTACTCCTAAATTTTAAATTAAACTATTATAGGGACTTGATGTCTAACAAAATACTGTATTACCAAGGAACAAGTCTAAATAGTGTATATACACACATACATACCCCACACCTTCAGAGTTGTAATCACAAAGCACTTTTATATAGATTAGAAGTGAGAATTTTAGAAAGTTATCCTCAGAGATAATGGTGAAGAGCAGTGGTGAAGATTGGAGATTTTTAAAACACCTAATTACCCTCTAGCAGGTGTCTACCCCCAGGCACACTTGGCAGGTAAAATGGTGTCTGGGGACCAGAGTGAATACTTGTTTCCCTAGATGTGCTTTTCTGTCTACACCGTGTTTCCGTGAGCTGAGGGATTTAATAACAGATGCTCTGGGATCATTTTTTTTTTTTTTACATCTTTATTGGAGTATAATTGCTTTACAATGTTGTGTTAGTTTCTGCTTTATAACAAAGTGAATCAGTTATACATATACATATGTTCCCATATCTCTTCCCTCTTGCGTCTCCCTCCCTCCCACCCTCCCTATCCCACCCCTCTAGGTGGTCACTAAGCACCAAGCTGATCTCCCTGTGCTATGCGGCTGCTTCCCACTAGCTAGCTATTTTACGTTTCGTAGTGTATATATGTCCATGCCACTCTCTCACTTTGTCACAGCTTACCCTTCCCCCTCCCCATATCCTCAAGTCCATTCTCTAGTAGGTCTGTGTCTTTATTCCTATCTTACTCCTAAGTTCTTCATGACATTTTTTTTTCTTAAATTCCATATATATGTGTTAGCATACGGTATTTGTCTTTCTCTTTCTGACTTACTTCACTCTGTATGACAGACTCTGGGTCTATCCACCTCATTACAGATAGCTCAATTTCATTTCCTTTTATGGCTGAGTAATATTCCACTGTATATATGTGCCACATCTTCTTTATCCATTCATCCGATGATGGGCACTTAGGTTGTTTCCATCTCCGGGCTATTGTAAATGGAGCTGCAATGAACATTTTGGTACATGACTCTTTTTGAATTATGGTTTTCTCAGGGTATATGCCCAGTAGTGGGATTGCTGTGAGTACCCACTCTTTAGGAGGAGATGTGGGAGAATTAGCCACAGGAAGGGTAGCCTAACACTTTGGAGGAGGAAGTATTTTGGGGTAAGTGTGTTTAAAGGTTTTCTTGTTCTCAGAGGTGCTTATTAACTACATGTCACAGTGATGTCAGCCTTAGAAGTTCATTCCTCTAGTTTTGACATTGAATATTTGCTGAAATATGGGTAATTCTTCAGGGGTGCAAATACATCTATAGTTTTCACCAGCAGAAATTAACATTTTTGTATGCATTTCTTCCATTAGCCAGTCACCTTCCAAGGCTCATAGGAAACACACGGATTTAGTAAGTTTCATTGGTGGTGAATTAGTAAGTGTTTGGAAGAGTATTAGAATTCCCTGAATTTCTAAGTTACAGGCTTCAGCACTATAATAATAAGTAGCATTAGTAGTCAGTTTTCACAGAAGATTTTCTTTGTACCAGGTTCTGTTCTAAGCACCTTACATAGATCATATCATTCAATTCTCATAGAACATAGGAAGTAGGTTTTTTTCTTACCCCTATAGTAAAGATGAGAAAAATTGAGGCTCAGAGAGTATAAATGAGCCTCAAATCCCAGAGTTAATAAGTAGCAGGGTCAGACTTTGAACCCAAGTCTCTGATTACTCCTTCCCATTGGCTTAGGACTCCCACTTTATTTACATGTGTCTCTTGTCAGCCTAACTTACTGATTTTTCATTCATGTGTCTCCAGCACACTACATGAATTTGAAGTCTAACATTAGGCCATCTTACGTTTCATAATTAATCTTTATTGCCTTTATTATTATCATTGTTCCACTCTAAACTCAGTAGCCACTGATACACCAGCCACCTATTCTGGTCATTAGGAGGCTTGGGAGATTGCCAAATATTCATACTAATATGGGTCTGCTGTATTTATTTAGCTAACCACCGAAGTGATAAACTGGCATTGAACAATTACAAGGACAATTCCCTGAGAAATATTACATCATTCAATTAAGTCTTTATTTTTTTTCAAAATGTATGGGGAAATATAGAATTTTTAAATGAGAAAAAGACATGTAAATTTTGTGAAATACATTAACAGAAAAGTGCATTACTTTTATATTGTGATTAAAAATATCACAATCCTAGAATATATAGTCACCTTTAAAGGAAATGAATTACCTTTATATTTCATTTATTTTTACACAAATTACATTGGAATGAGCATTCTATCTTTTGATGGAGTGGGAGGGAAGAACTATAACTCTAAACCAGGGGCCAG
This sequence comes from Lipotes vexillifer, assembly GCF_000442215.2. Taxonomy (NCBI): domain Eukaryota; kingdom Metazoa; phylum Chordata; class Mammalia; order Artiodactyla; family Lipotidae; genus Lipotes; species Lipotes vexillifer. Next base: position 565,168 of record NW_006772104.1, read on the forward strand.
ATCAGCCCCACAACCTGTTTTTATAAATAAAGTTTTATAGAAAAACAACTAAGCTCATTTGTTTACCTATTGTCTATGGCTATTTTGGGGCTACAGCAGCAGAGTTCAGTACATGTGATAGAGATTGTCTGGCATGCAAAGACTAAGATAGTTACTATTTAGTCCTTTATAGAAAAAGTTTAAAGACTCCTACTCTAAACAATTTTCCAAACTGAAATGTTGGTTGATATATATTTCAATAATAATTTAAGAGTGCCGTCTAACTGGAGACATTCAATATTGACTAAAACTCAGTTGTGTCAAAAAAAATTTTGGACTCTAAAATGTTCAGCCAGTTAAAAAAAGCACGTTTTATTCTATTGCCACATTGATTTGAAAAAGCTTGCAAAATCAGGGTGAGTTTCCCTCAATCCTACAGTTGCTCTTTAAGCAAAAATATGTTTATCAAATTTACTTACTAACGGGAACTGGACGGCTACAGAAACCATGGGAGGTTTGGTGATAAAACCAAGAATCAAGTGTTTACTTTTTTCTCTAAAGCAGAATTAAAATGGGAAAAGTTCATGTGAGAAATATATTTTTTTGTACTAAATATACTTATTTAAAGTAAAAAGAAAACCCACTAGCACCTGTTTCCCACTAATAAAGTTCTGTTTGCAGAGGTGCATTTCTATACAAAAAAGGGCAAAGTGGTATTTTCCTACTTTGATTAGATTATTCAATTAGTTTCTTTGCAAGAGGCAGAATTTCCCTTGCATTTGAGCTGCCTCCCTGTGTAAACCAGGCCTAATCTACCTGGTACTCACAGATTAATCCCTTAAAGCCTAGCAGACAGAATGTCAGAAACAGATATTGATTCAGTAGACAAAAGGCAGTAGAGAATGCAACTTTCACCTAGTAAATATGGTGGCCCTAACTCAACCATGGCTTTTGGCCTCTAATATTTTATCCCCAGATATGCCTTTTTTTTTTTTTTTTTTTTTTGGCGGTAGCGGCCCTCTCACTGTTGTGGCCTCTCCTGTTGCGGAGCACAGGCTCTGGACGCGTAGGCTCAGAGGCCATGGCTCACGGGCCCAGCTGCTCCGCGGCATGGGGGATCTTCCCGGACCAAGGCATGAACCCGCGTCCCCTGCATCGGCAGGCGGGCTCCCAACCACTGCGCCACCAGGGAAGCCCGCCAGATATGCCTTTTTTTTTGAAAGAAGTCTTAAAAATGCCAAAGGGAAAGCCTTGTGTCTAACTTATACAAATGATTGTTACGGTAATAAAAAGGAAAGTAGATTTCAAAAATGTTGCTGGAACAATTTGAAATCCATAAGCAAAAACAAAAACTCTACCTATACCTCACACCATTTACGAAAATTGACTTGAAATATATGAGACTAAATGTAAAACCTAAAACTCTGGAATTTCTAGGAAAGTGATATCCAGAAGGAACAGTGAACCATAATGGAAATGTTCAATAGCTGTTCTGTCTGATATGATAGCCACTAGCCAATAAGGTTACTGAGCACTTGAAATATGGTTAGTGCAACTTGGGAACTGAAGTCTTAACTTTATTTAATTTTAATGAATTTGAACCTAAATTAAAATATTGACATGTGGCTGGTGGCTATTGTACTGGACATCTGAATTTTAGAAGAAATTACAGGAACAAATATTTGTAACTGGAATTTGGCAAAGATTTCTTAGGATAAAAAAGCTGAAACAATAAATAAAAAAATGATAAATTGGACTTTATCAATACTAAAAACTTGTAATTTTTAAAAGACACTTATAAGAAAATGAAATGATAATTCACGGACAGAGAAAATATTTACAAATACCGGATAAAGGACTTATACTGAGAATATATAAAAAATTCTCCAAATGCAATAATAAGAAAACAAAATGGGCAAATGATTTGAACAGACACTTCAAAAAACAAAAGAGGTACAAAGGCAAATAAGCACAAGAAAAGGTGTTCAACATAATTAGCCATTAGAGAAAGTCACATTAAAACCGCAATGTTGGGCTTCCCCGGTGGCGCAGTGGTTGGGAGTCCGCCTGCCGACGCAGGGGACACGGATTCGTGCCCCGATCCGGGAAGATCCCGCATGCCACGGAGCGGCTGGGCCCGTGAGCCATGGCCGCTGAGCCTGCGCGTCCGGAGCCTGTGTTCCGCAACGGGAGTGGCCACAACAGTGAGAAGCCCGCGTACCACAAAACAAAACAAAAACAACAAAAAACTGCAGTGTTGGGCTTCCCTGGTGGCGCAGTGGTTGAGAGTCCGCCTGCTGATGCAGGGGACACGGGTTCGTGCCCCGGTCCGGGAAGATCCCACATGCCGCGGAGCTACACTTCAAACTGGTGCATTTTTTACTGTATTTTAATTATATCTCACTAAGCCTCACTTTGAGGAAAAGAACAGATTTCCTATGGAAAAATATCTGTGTTGTACTTTTCGGTTCTCAGGCAGAGAAACTGTTCTGAAAACTTATATGAGAGCAATCACAATGTGTAAGAGAAGTTGAGAGTTTGATGAGGGAATCTCTCTCTATCTCTCTGTGTCTCTCATTTAAAAAGAAAACTACAAACATGAATTAAGCTACATATTTCCCTTGGGACCTGAATCTACAGTATTTTCTTCCAGTAGGTTCCACATTGCCCCAATTCTTTGAGCGTGACAGGTATTCCTGAATTACCAGGCAGGCTATAGTTGCTATTAACCCATCAAATGTGTTTTTAAAGACATGCTACATCTTACACCAAACTAAAGAGATCAGAATTCTCCCTCTTTACCAAGTTCCTAGGAGAGATTTGATTTCATACGATTTCTGATACTCAGACAAGAGCATCAAATAACCAAGTCTAGTTTCAAATCCAAATTCACAGAGCTAAAGTCTTTTAGCACATAATTCAGTGTCTGTTCTGCTCGTGTTTTTATTGATTTTATAGGGGCCCTTGGTACTAATTCTATCAAACACTTATTGTGAACCAAATTATCTTTTCATTCCTAACCCCTGGTGATTCAATGCCAAAATGTATGGGTCAGGCAATACAGAGAGTAACAGGCTGATTGGACTTATTTCTGGACAAGTTTTTCAAGAATTTGGGTTAGTAAAAGCAAAATCACCTTTAGTAAATAATTATTTGATAGCTGTATGGGATGTATGTGACAGTATATGATAGCTTATTATTTTTCTTCTCTAAAGTCTTTATGATATACCATAAAGTGCAGAAACTTACTCAGACAAGGGCTTTGGCAGCTGTTTTATTAATGAGGTCTACCAGCTGAACTGACTAGTAATAAGTAATGGGATGGCCAAAAACTTCATTCGGGTTTTTTGATGTCATGGAAAAACCCAAATGAACTTTTTGGTCAACCCAATAATACGTTTTTCTAATGCATCGATAGATCCAGAACCCCCCAAAATAGACCAAAGTGTGCTCAAACTAGGTAATTTTTCTTTCTGGAATGTCCAGTTTAAAAAAGCCAAGATAAGGTAGTGGGAAAGACATCTGATTTGAAAAATTTTTATGCAGTAGAGTTAAGCATTATGATACGCTCTAGGCTCTGGCTGCCATTCATGCCTACCTATTTGTGCTTGGGATATCACAGCTTTGGTTGGTGAGTGGCGAGTTTCCTGAAAGAGCTTGCCAGACTAGACATGAAGTGAGAAGAACAAATTAATCTAGACAGCATAAAGCCTTACAAGTGCATTAGTAATTTTTAACACCTTGAGAGTAGTGTCAGTCCTGATTAGATGGAGATGTAAAAATACAGCTAAATGAGATGTTCAAAATTAAATAGGATATGATATTTTAAATTTCTGAGTAGCTTTTTTGGTCTTTTGTTATTATAAAAAACATAATATATAGAATAAAATATTAAAACAGAGATATAGAAATAGAAAATAATAATTTTTGTCCAATGCCAGTTTCACTCAGTAACACAAGTTACAGATATATACATATATAAATAGATCTATTTTAAAAATAAAGTCTTTATCATTTTATACATCTACTTATACAGTTTTTTTTCAGTGAAAAACTTATTAACTTCTTCTATGAAAATACCTACAGGTCTTCCTCAAGGCAGCATATAATTAAGCTCTAAGATACATTGTAGTATACTTAGCTGAACCTCTCAGAGAATATTTAGTTTTTTCCATGTTTTTCCCTATCACAGTGTACATTTTGTACCAGTTATTTGCTTACTAATATGACTGTTTCTTTGGATGTATTACTAGTAGCAGATTTTTTTTTTTTTTTGGTTGAAAAACGCTGTTTTCTTGGGAAGGAAATTGGGTGGTATCAAATGAGAGATTTGGAATGAAGGATAAAAGGGAAGGATGAAGTCTTAAGACCATGACTAGATTAATGATTTATGTGTCATATACAGAGCTCTGTATTCTGAGTTTCAGCAAATATATTTAGAATATCTTCTATGTGCCAGCCTTCTGTCACATGCTTTTATAGGTTCTTCCTTTCTTTTTGTTGACTTAGTTTTATAAACAATTATGACATTTTCAACAGTGTCTCCTCTATAGACCAAAAAGGTCTTTTCACATTATCTTTGACTGAGGTTTGTTTCATGCAATAAAAAGCATAATTTCAGAGAGCGGTAAATTCTATGAACAAAATTAAATGAAGCAATGCACAAGAGCTGCTGAGAGAGGAGGACTTTATATGGGAGGGTGAGTAAGGGACTCCTGTAAGAGGTAACATTCAAGGAGAAATTGAGTGACCAAGAGGAGCCAGCCATGAGATGTACTAGGAAGCTGTTTTTTCAGATAAAGAAAACTGTGAGTACACAGCAACTAAGGCAGGAACTAACTTGGATTATTCGTAAAAAAATAATATTCTGGTATGTCTAGAGAGAAAGGTAGAGTCCAGACCACGGAATGGCTTGAAGGTCAGGGTAAAAAGTTTGCATGTTAGGGGCTTCCCTGGTGGCGCAGTGGTTGAGGGTCCGCCTGCC
>NW_006772104.1:570528-576183 GCF_000442215.2 Lipotes vexillifer
TCTGAGCCTGCGCGTCCGGAGCCTGTGCTCCGCAACGGGATAGGCCACAACAGTGAGAGGCCCGCATACCGGAAAAAAAAAAAAAAAGAAAAAAAGTTTGCATGTTAGAAAAACAGGGCACTCCAAGTTCAGTGGGAAGCTCTTAGAGACGTTTAAACTGGGAGCCTTATAATCTGGTTTATGTGATTGTGTGGCTGATTGTAAATGTTTGGTGAATGGACCACGGAAGGCAAGAGTGGAAACAAGGAAACAAGGTAGGATGATATTGAGGTCACGCAGGGAAGAGGTGGTGGGGGCATTGCAGATTGAGAGCAGACAAAGGTGAAGGATACATTGTGGAGGCAGAACATAAGACCTACTGATGAACTCGTTGTGAATGTGATGGAAAGAGATAAATTGTCACCATCTTCCAGCTAGAAGAGGAGGTTCTCTGATGGAGAGGTACTTCAAATAGTCTATAGCTGGGGAGATGGAAAAAGTTGGAGTCTGGAACCCACCAGGGTTGGATTCGATCAGAAACACTTTATTCTTTGGACTGGGATGCTGAAGGGTAGCATCCTGGGAATGAAGATGAGCCACAAGTAAACCAGATGTCACATAGACTGTATCATAGTATGAGTTGTTTGAGTCACCCCCAAAATCTCAGTCCCTAACACTAGAATTAATGCAATCCTAAATTGCTAGGGTCCAGATGCCAGGCTGAAAAAAAAAAGATTCTTTTCCTGGAGAAATATAGGATATTTCTAAAGCTCAAATTATTTCTGCAAATGACATTTTAAATAAAATTTCCCTAACACAATCAAAGATAACCAGGCACATAAGAAGGTATAATATGCTGGGTTTCCTGGGCCACATTTTGGGCAGGAAAGATCTGCTAGCAGACTTCTTAACAGAATTAATGGAAGCCAGAGAACAATGAAATAATATCCTCAATGTACCAAAAGAAAAAAAAAGCTGCCAATCATGAATTCTATGGTCAATAAAAATATCCTTCAAAAGGAAAGCTAAAATAAAGATATTAATAGATAAGAGTGAGTGATTTTTCAATAATACCCAAACTAAAAACTAAAGGAAATTCTACAGATGGAAGAAAACTGTTCCCGGAGAGAATATTGGAGAATTAAGAAGGAATAAAGAATGAGTGAAGTGGTAAATAGATTATGAATATAAGCTGTATAGAGAGAGTTAAAATATATAGTAATTATAGCATATAGGTCATGTGAGGGTCAATTGGGCTAATGTAGTCTAAACTTCTTGAATTCCTTGGGAAGACAGTGTAAATTAAAATACCAATTAACATTAGATTAAAATATGCTAAAATATATGTTTTAATCTCTGGGGGTAACCCTTAAATAATTGCAAAAAGTATAATGTTTAAAAAGAATAGTAAAATAAACATAAAAAGGGAGAGGGAGAGAGAAGGAAAGAGAAAGAAGAAACATCGGGCAGGACAAATTTAAAGCACTAACAAGACAGTAGATTATTTAAGCACAAATATATCAGTAATTGCATTGAGTGCTCCAATTAAAAGCCAGTCATTTTTCAGATGGCTATTTTACTGAAACAATAGGAAAATATACTCCATAAAACACTAACTAAGTAGAGCTGGTATAGCTATAGTAATATCATAAATATAAAACCAACTATAAAACAACATTACCAGAGGCAAAAAGGGGAACTGTATTATAATAAAATACTCAATTCACCAGGAAGAGATAACAATTCTAAATTTGTGTGCACTTAGGAGCATGGCTGAAAATACATAAAGAAAAGTGATTACAGTTATGAGCAGAAATAATCACACAGTCATAGTGAGTGATTAAAAAACTTGTCTCAAGTATATTCTATTCTTTAACAGTCCTTGTCCTTTTTGTTTGTTTTCCATGCTGTTTTTCTGGTGAACAAACAGCATCCTTCATCCTGTGGAATGCCCATATTCTGTACCTGACTAATTGCTTCTTCATATGTTTGTTGACCCTTGTTTTTCTACCTTTCATTTCCCAGTAAATAGGCAGGTAGTTCTGGAGACTTGATTTGACTCAAGTTCAAATTATTTTATAGTAGATTTCTTCCTGGATGGTGCTATATACTTTTTATTGCAACTCTTCATGAGGCATATGATTAATCAGTGGGTTCTGGTGAACAGTGGAAAATTTTAACACCTCTTGTTCAGCAACTAATATAATAAGCAGACCACATATCAGTAAGGGTAAAGAAGATTTGAACAACTCAGTGTATATATTTAACACTATGCCAGATAACTGCAGGAAACACCTTTTGTTCCCCCAAGCACATATAGTACAGTTATAACATTTTCATTATTTTAGAATATGTAAGTTAAAACAAATTTCAAAAAAATAATATAGAGGGTGTATGTCCTCTGACTAGGGTTTAATTAACATAGAAATTGAGGACAAAAAGGTAGCAAACTTATAGGGGAAATTTTAAGCATTTAACCATTAAGTAAGTAAATGATCTACTTGTGTTTTAGGTGAATATAATATATGAGATTAAAGAAATTCTCTTTTTGTTGTTTCCTAAGAATTTTTGAAACTATGAAATAACATTTAATTTTGTCACTTTTTCTGAATTAATTGAAATGACTTCCCTCTTTTATTCTATTAATTTGGTATATTGCACTTAAAATCAATCAACTTAAGCAAGTTTGAATTTCTGAATAAACCCTACATGGCATGATATACGGCTGGAATCAGTTTGCTAATGTTTGTTTAGGATTTCTGCATCTATATTATGAATAAGTCTGCCCTATAATTTACCTTTTCTGTAATTCCCTTTCTGGGGGCTTTGGCTGGTTTAACAGGCCTCCTTTGGGAACTTGGTATTGTTGCAACCTTTTATATTTTGTGGAAGAATTTAAGATTATTATTACTGCTTTCCTAAATGTTTGGTTGAATTACTTGATGGAAAAATCCAGGCATCAAGAAAACTAAACAAAATTAAATGTTATAGTTTTAAAAATTCTTAGGAAGTAAAAGAGAATTTCTTTAATGCATTCTATTCACAGAAAACACAAGTAGATATTATACTTTGTGGTTAAGTGCTGAAAATTTATCCTTTGAGTTTGTTTTAAGTCACTAAGTTGTGGAATAGTTGGTCAGTCAGTGACAGTTAACCGAAAATAAGTCAATAGAGTTAAACAGGTCCTGCACACCAGAGCATATACGAATGACCAATAAGCATAGGACTGATTGAGTGTAAGAAGATGCTCAATCTCATTACTCATTAGGGAAATACAAGACCACAATGAGAGTCCTATCAGAATGGCTAAAATTAAAGATTAACAATGCCAGTGCTTATAAAGATATGGAGCAACTTCACTTTTCACATGGCACTGGTTGGAATGTAAAGTGACACAATACACTTTGACAAACACATTGGCATTAACTAACACAATTGAAAATACAAATATCTTGTTGATCAGCAATTTCATTTCTAGATACACATTTAAAAGAAAAATGTGCATTTGTATACTAGGACATATACAAGAATGTTCAATTCAGCATAATGTATCTTAGTCTTAAATTGATAACAACCCAAATATCCATCAATTTGTAAAAATGTACTGATAACATTCTTACAGTGGAATACTATACAATTATGAAAAACTACAGTTAGGAAAAAGAAACTACAGTTAAAACAACAACTTGATGAATTGGGTAACAAAAGTCAGATATATACTCTATATTATATAATTGGAAGACTATATATTATATTCTTTTAATTATATGAAGCTCAAAAATAGGCAAAACCAAACTAGTGTAATTTATAGTTCATATGAGACCAAAGTATAAAGAAAAGCAAAGAAATGGTGAGTATAAAAGTCAGAACAGTGGTTACATTTTTCAGGGAGGGAGGGACCTGTAATTGGGAAGGGGCAACCAGGAGCCTTCTAGGATGCTGGCAAAGTTTTATTTCTTAACTTGAGTGACAGTTACATGAAGCCATACTATGTGGTAATTTATTAATCAATACAGTAATGTTTTAGGCACTTTCTGTGAACATGTTCTATTTCACAATTGAAATGTTAGAGACAGAGAAGCATCATGGGAGTTCAAGAGTTTCAGGTGTGAATCTGTTGCTGAAACCCAACCACCCTGTTACTGCTCCCCCTGCTGTTACCATGACTACTTTGTCTATGAAGCAAAAATTTGGTTGACCAGATGGATTTAAGTACTCCTTTAGCATTTTGGGATGTTAGGTGCTAAAGTGAATGCTAGTATTCAAGGATTTAATTTACCCGTGGATGTGGAACCTGCGAATAGAGAAGGTGGACAGTTTTGCGTGCTTTTATGTAAGGAACTTCAGCATCCATGGATTTTGGTGTATGTAGGGGCTCGTATTTTGACACACAATCCAAATAATGAGCCCCAGAATTAGTGAGAAATGACATCTGATGGACCAGGTTGAGGTTTTAATGTGATCTGAGCAACAACCTACATTAGCCAAGGTGCCCTTAGAGTGCTTTGCTCCATGCTTCCTGGGCAGCTTGAGTCATGCTACAGGTGTGTTCATCCCTGCCTCTCAGCCTCAGACTTGTCAGCAGAAATCATGGCGGGATGCGAATTAGAAGGTGCCTATATCTTATCAGTTCATTCCCCATGTACTGCTTCTCTATCTTCTATTTTTGTGACAAGAGCATTGTTTATTGCGTAGTTCAAAGCCTGCTTAGTATATCTAAGATGATTTAGAATTGTTTGTAATACTTGTGTAATACATGTCCTATTGTTACCATAAAACATTCCTGGTAAAAATAAAATTTGGGAAGGAATTACTCTATAGTACTCATGTGTAAAATTATCCTCTAATAAAAATATCTCAGTTTGAGAAATTCTTAAATACTAACATGGAATTTATATCATACGTGTTATGCAAATGTAGTTAGTTTTCTTATGTGAGTGATGTGTAAATATTCCTATCAGCCATGCTATTTATAGTGCACGTGTGTTGTCCTTTGTGTGTTGAGGAAGCTAATTCATTAGTAGTTCATTGATTCAATTTTTCTATTTCTCCATCAGTGAAATTAACATCAATAATTTAATTATTCTCAACCATACCTACAGAAACAAAGGTTGTTTGACCAGCTTTCTCACCTGCAGAACTTTTAAAAAAGTAATGCTCCCCAGGCTCTACCCTCCACCCATTAAATGAAAATTTTTCTCAGCTGAAGTTCTGTAATGTGGACTTTTGACAATCTGTTGAATTGCCAGGTTGAAAACCATTAGTTTGGAAGATTTTGAAGCAATCTCTTTTTGAAAGGAGATAACTCCATATCATTTAATACTATTTGAATCATCTTTGTTTCTTTATTTCTCTCTCTGTCTCTTCCCTCCCTCCTTCCCTCTTTCTTCCTTCCTTCCTTCCTTCTTTCCTTCCTCCCTCTCTCCCTCCCTCCCTCCCCCCTCTCTCTCCCTTTCTTTCCTTCTTTCTTTCTTTTTCTTTCTTTCTTTCTTCCTTTCTTTCTCTTTCTTTCTTTCTTTCTTCCTTTCTTTCTTTCTTCCTTCCTTCCTTCCTTCCTTCCTTTTTCTTTCTTTCTTCCTTTCTTTCTCTTTCTTTCTTTCTTTCTTCCTTCCTTTCTTTCTTCCTTCCTTCCTTCCTTCCTTTCTTTTTCTTTCTTCCTCTCCTTTTCTGCATTCC